>NC_050203.1:30096935-30398064 GCF_013141755.1 Anopheles stephensi | reverse complement strand
GGGCACTACAGGGTCATGCTTTTCATGCTTCGCTCATCCCAATTGGCGTAAGAGTGTACAGACGCAATATTGATGAAACCCTTTTCGCTAAGACTCAGATAGATTGAATTGGACTCCAGACTGAACCGCCGGGAGTTTTTTGAAGATGTTTAAATATTTACCCAAACAAACCGAACAGTACTTGCAGCATGTGCCCAACAAGAAAACTTTGGCCATTTTTCCCAATAAGGTGGTCGGGTCACATCTCATTACTACCCCATCGTTACAGAGTATGGGGCTTGTCATTCCCCATTTACAGCAAGACGCTCGGTAGCTAATTTTGTCCAACGTAATCCACAAAATGGAACCAATGTTGCAGAAACTTTAAAGAGATCGAGCTGAGATTTTTCCTTCGCAAATGCTTCCAGCACCAGGGCGAGGCGTTTTGGGCCAGGTTGGTGTCGGGGCCACACCCAATTTTTCCTGTCCCACCAAACAGGGGGTTGGCTTTCTTGGGATGGTTTTTTCGGTCTGGCTTTCATTAGCATTACGGTGGTGTGGGTCATTCGGTTCGTAACCGATGTTTGGAAAAGCGAACGTTTCCACTCGCCTTTTCGAACGTCGTCCTTGTCGGCCCGGTGGGCCGGTCCCGATTGGGAATCAGAAAAAGGGGTGAGATGAAGCTCAAATGAAAACACCCAGTACGGTTCCAGGGAAAAAGGAATAAGGGGATGAGTTTCTGCCGGATGTCAACAAGGGCGCATCGTATCAGGCTGTTGGGACTGTGCCGACGCATACGAAAACTTTTATACTGGTTCAATACTTTCGGCAAAGAAAGATCCCCTCTCTCTCTCCCTTTGTTTCGCTGTACAGCATTATCTGTTATCGGGGTTTGCCACAGAAGGAAACTCGCCTCGTAAAGGCTGTTTAATATCGTTGACGAAGGTAAATCCCAACCGGTCACCCGGACAGTATGTGCGTGCTGTGTCTTGATCGATACTAAAGAATAAGTGTAATAAATGTAATATGGTAATGAAAAATGATGTTCGATGAACGTTGGTGTAGGAAAAACAACAAAGCATTAGCGAGCATAATTAAATTCTGATTTAAAGAACAGTGACAGCCTTTTTGTCTTTAGTAAAATTGAATATTTAATCAGTTTCTAACGAAAGTTTACCTTTATGTAAAATGGTGTCCTAAGGTCGTGTTTTAGGTAGACATGGATTAAAAATTTATGATGGTGTCTGTTGTGTAAGAAAACCTATTTTCTAATTTTTATAAATAGTTTACACATAATATTTTGCGTTTGCGTACCATTGTGTATACAATACTGCGTATTAAGGACTAACTCTTTGGATTTGAATAAAGCCTATTAATTTAGTTAAAGAAAAAGCGTCAGCCGAGCTTACCCGGGATAAAGTGCCCTTTTACGGGTTGGAGAAGAAAATGTCTCCAAACAATCGGCTGCCCTAAAAGAATAAAAAAAACTGACTAATCGTTGGAAGGGATGTAATATCACAGTACATATTCAAAACAGTCAATTGAACATAAGTTTTCCCTTTAGTTAAATTTAACTTACTCTTATAGCAAATACACTTCATAAATTATGGAAATCAGCATGACTGTTGATGATTATATTCATTCACAACATGTTTTTTCATGAATTCAAACATAGAAATGAATTACTTTAGGAAAAGAATAGAAAGTATTTAAAACAGTAATAAAATAAAATATTTTAGTTACATTATATTATTAACTTTCTCTTTCTCTTCACTTTTATATTAAATTATATCTTATGTCTACCGTTAGAATATTTTTGAGCGTGATTTACCCATAACTTTTATTGGCTAGTTCGCTGCTTTTTGAAATACTACATCTGCTATATTTTATATGATATTATTTGTTTTTTATTTGAAGTTTTTAGCTTTTTTATGTAATTCCTCGAAGACTGTTCCTCCAACACACAAATATGCTTCCAGTAAATATCTCATCATTAGCAAATACTTATAGGTTATTGTATCGTTTGCATAAATTTAGGGATAAACAATATATGATTAATCAAAATATCGGTATTTTTTGTGAAACAGACCATTATTTCTGTTTCTGGTAAACGGTTCAGGAGAAAAAACTGCGGATTAAAATGAAATGCATAGGTAATTTTATCAACAATAAATAAATGAATAATAGTCTGCAACATAGGCATAGACATTTTTCTGGAATGTACTTACAATCCAAAGTAATTGAATTGATGGACATCAAATTAAGAATATTCAATACGATAGTTTTTTTTTATAATAATCATAACTCTTTTTATTCAAATAGGATGCCTCGGCAATACTGCTCATACCAAACTTAATTTAAATATAAATCCACATTCCATGCTGTAAATTAAAAAGCTAGAAGTGTTAGCCTTTTTCGTAAGGGACGGCCTGGCCATATGCTACTAGCTTATTTTTATATGGAAATAGTATAAATGTATTTCTTTCAGTAATGATTTGAAAGCTTAATGCTAGCGAAACAGCGACATTCTCGAAACAAAGATTGAAAAAATCTAATTTAAGAAATATATCTTTTTCTGTTTTGTAACAAATTCTCAAAAATTGTACAGATATATTTGCATTAGAACTCCACTTATTATCTCAATCCCTCCATATGTGTCGCTTTTCTTAAGTCAACCCAAAAACAACCGGAAAATATTCTCACGATTATCTGCGAAATTATTCTTTCAATCACCCAAACCGAAATCATCCCTTTTCCAATGTCCTTCCAATCAACAGGAAATGGGTCGGTTTCGAAGGTGATTCCTAAAATCCTGTTATCGAATCCAGTTTACCCAGCAATGGCGAAGTGGCTCATTCCTAAATTAAAATAATCTTATCGGTGGTAACATTTCTTGCTGACCGTCCAAAAATTTTCGGACAAACCAGTCCAATCGTCGTAATGTCCGGTTTCGTGTGGGAAAAAGGGACTTCGTCTTGAGGGACGTGTCTGCAGGGATGTATCTTCAAAAGACACCAAGAATCTAACCCCTTTTTGCGCTTTTCTTTTGCCTTCGCTTGCTCACAGGTACAGGTCAACACACCGGCCCAGCCCGAGCTGCTCCGTGGTGATGTGATTACCAAAATTGACCAGTACGATGCGCGTGACCTTACGCACAACGATGCGCAGAACCTGTTCCGTAATGCCGGCAACCAGATCCGGGTGACCGTGCGCCGCGATGACAAGGTAGCGCTGCACCAGAGCGCCCATCCGATCAATGGCAATCCGGTTGCACCGCTGTCGCCCGCAAACTTTGCGCAACCGTACCAACCGTACGCGGAACCGGTACAGCCGGCCAAGCCGCAGCTACATCAGAATTTCCCACCACCGGATCCATCACAGCTGTTGCCAAGGTGAGCGAGTTATGTTTGAGTTTTCCGCCACACCGACACTAATATTGTCCTTGTTTCGGGGCTGCAGCATTGCGACGTCCTTGCCACATGGTCCGCAGTCGTATGCGGCCGCACTGGAGCGTCCGATTGAAACGTTGCCGCACACCGTGTTCCCGGGAGTGGACGAAACTGGAGCGTACCATCTGCCCAAGCAGCCGTATCCGCCACCGGCACCGACCAGTCTGAACGATGCCAACGAAGCGATCACTAATCAGGTAAGTCACCACGGTAGTCTCTCAGTGCTGTGTCTTAAATGCTTTCGAAGAAAAGAAAAACAAAATAGATCCATTTTTCCCTCATTTTACTAGTTGCTAACCGACCACTATAAACGATACTCAATGTGGTACGAAACCCGAATTCAACGGTTCGTTTTTGGTAAATTGAATGTGCTTAAAAATTATTGCCTCTTTTTTACATCCATTTGTTAATTACAATTCTGACTGATTGCATTAAACGAAAATGGTTACTTTTGTAAAGTAAACATTTAATTACTGGTCTGACTAACCATGATAACTGAAAATTTAACCATTTTTACATGAGAAAATGTATGAAAATCGTGGAAATTAAAGAAATTACAAACATCTAGCTACACCATTCGCTAGTTACAGCAAGTACCAAATAATATAGGACACCAAATCTATTATCGATACGTTCAGGATCATTACCAATAAACCAGCATGGAGTAAGGTCTCTCTAAATTCTAATAGAATAGAAAAGAATAGAATGGAACATAATACAAGAATGGGGAAGAGATAAAGAAATTAAACTTTTCATCTATTCGTTCCCAACTATTACAATTAAATTATTTAGATTTTCTGATATATGCTACACATGCTCATTTAAATTTGGATCATTTTCCTTCTAAACATTCAATCGTGATTTTTATTATCAAAATCTACCTTATCATTTGAGGGCAACTATTTTTTTAAAGAATTATGAGAGCCATGTTAGATATGTTGCCGTTACGAACAAAAAGCATTCGAATATTTTTTCTAACAACAATCTAAAAAACAAGACTAAATGCATAAATTTTTTATTTAAAATACAGTGACGGACAATAGAATAAGACTTGCTAATTTTTTATCAGGTCCTTAAATTGAGCACATATCCATAGTTGATTTCGACGAATCGTATATTTTGTATACTTATAGTGTAAGGCGTTGAAAAACGATCCTATCGTTGGATCTATCGATCAATCGATGCTTAGTATCTTTTTTTCATTCTCATAAAAATATGGCCCAACACATATTTTACACCAAGACAAGAGTATTAACTAGCAATACGGCCAGGCCGTTCTCTATGAATAAAAAAAAAAAAACAAAAAAACAAGAGTATTAACTGTCGAGCCGTCATACTCTTAATAAATAAAACAAGAGTATTAACCAATTTTTCTAATATTTAAGGGCATCCTCGCTATTTATTCTTCATGTTGAATACAGTCCAGCTTTGTTATTAAATATTAGATTGTTATTAAAGTTAGATGTTTTCTTATCACAATTTTGTTGACTTGATTAACGCATTTTTTATAACTCTTACTCAATGATTTGTTAATTTGCTAACGAACAAAAATCGTAAAGAAATTAGAAGATTTTTAGAATACTTTTGCTAAATTTTGGTATGATTATAGCTGGTGAAAGTATAGGTGGTGAAGCAGCAGCTGAAACAACATATGTAAATGTGACGTTAATTTTTTGTCCGTCACTGTACTGCCACTGTGCATAACTTTAGACTTGTAGCAAAAAATGAGATAAATATTTAAACTTAAGATGAATATCTAATTGTTTGATACAAAAAAGGTGAACGAAATCATTTAAAACATTTAAAACGTACCGAAAGCTCAACGCAAAGTAGAGCTGAGAAGGTAATACTAGACCCACGAAATCGAAACTCGAGCAAAATAGGAACTTAGAATAAAACCGAAAATGGAAAATATCTCAAAGGTAAAACGAAAACGAAAACGCACATTCTTTTTTATTCTTTTGATTTGATGTGCTTAGCTTAGATGATCAACGCTTGAGAATATGTCTTTTATTGGTTCATACAGTACTTAATAACAGCAACTGTACCAAGAATAATTAGGTGTCCCATTTTGGATTGAGCTAACTGTAGCCAATT
Source organism: Anopheles stephensi (assembly GCF_013141755.1). Taxonomy (NCBI): domain Eukaryota; kingdom Metazoa; phylum Arthropoda; class Insecta; order Diptera; family Culicidae; genus Anopheles; species Anopheles stephensi. Next base: position 30,392,539 of record NC_050203.1, on the reverse strand, counting down.
AAATGGTGGGATTGTTGTGAGTCAATTATGCTCCCTGTACCAGATTCAGATAGAAATGCATTACATCTCACGTTTTAAATAATACAACAAGTGCAACATTACAAGTGTAAATAATGTAAATTGTTGTACATAGATAGTCTGTAATTATTGTACATAATAATCCTTTGATTTACAAAGTTAATCTCATATTTTTGAAACGTTATAATACCTGCCATACAGAATTGTCATTCCATCCTACCTTTAAACACAGTTCAACTTTCAAACAGCTCATAAAATGGCTGAAGTATCGTTCTGAAACCGGAAAGTCAACATGATTTATTTTCCCTTATTACAAAAAACCCCTAGCTCATTACATTCCAGCACCACTATCGATCGATCGCAGGCAGGAAAACTCGCAGTTCCGAGCAGCATATGTAACAAAGCTCCACCCTCCATCGACTTAATGCCTTCTAGCACAAAAGACACAAAACAACGACCGAGTCGAACCTCTCACTGGCACAGGGGAGGCCAATGATGGCGAGGAGCTGAGAGCAAGAAGTGCGGTTTCGCGAATCTTTTGGAAAATTTTAAATTACTTTTCCACCACCCTTTTACCGCTCAAAACACACCCCGTAGTTTCTCGCACCAGAAAACTTTCACCGAATACAGCGCCGAAGATGGCGTTCGGTGAGGATCCATCTTAATAGCAACTCACACACCCCGTGTGTCTCGTTGCTCCAACACAACTACTGACGCAGTTGTTTAGCGGAGGTTTCGCGCCCAATTCGCGCGGCTCCCCCCGCTATTTTAAAGAAACCTTTGCCGTTTGCCTTGCTTGCTTCGGCTGCCCGTCAAACGCTGGTGCGCTGTCGCTTCACTGCACAAGACAGCCCAACCGTCACCTGGCAACATCTTCTGTGCGGTGTGCGGCGACGAAACAGGTTGGCTCCCAGATACGGCTCCGCAAAAGGGAGATGCTTTCATGAATAAATTAAATTTTCTCATACCGAGCCCGGCGAGAGCTGCGAGTTTGCCACGAGGGGGAAAGCCGTACTTGACGTACTTCACAAAATTTCCCGCCAGCAAAAGAAAAGAGCGGTGGTATACGTCTTCTCGCTAGCTTGGCTAAGACTGACGGTCTATAAGTGACAATCTGAAGATGAGTGTCACACACACAAACATGCGCGCGAGAACCCCTTTTTGGTTTCTGCGAGGACCACCCAGCTTCAACCCTTCTGTCACGCATCAGTTCCATAAGGATGGTAGCGCGAAGAAGCGCCCTCAGTACAGCATCTCCTAGCGAGATGAGTTTTAAAAGGCTCATCCTGCTCGGAGGGAACACGTACCAAGAGCACACGCACATATGCTTTGGCTCGTGCCTTCTTGCGTGTGTCTGCGCGCGCGCGCGTGTTCTCCTGTCTGTATCGCAAGCAATTGTCAACCTGTGACACATTTACGGTCGCCCCTTTTCGTTTTCGCATCATCTTTCGCTGTGTAGCGACAGGACACAATGCTCAGAGGGAACATCCTTTCCAGCATCCGCGTCTGCTCCTATCGAGCGATGTTTTGCCTGACTCTAATAAGCACAGGGAGTTAATTTAAAATGGTGGCTTCCGTTGCGACTTGCTTGCGTAAATATACTTTGAGCGATAGATATGGAGAGAACGAGGGAGCCTTTCGGTAAAGAAAACTCAACCTCAACGAACGCTTCAACTTATTATAAAAGCAAGTAATTTCATAGCGCAACTTGCACTGGAGGCTCCAGAAATTATATAGCGCCTTACAGCGAAGTTTCCTTGGTGGAGGAATTTTTCGCTCCCGAAAACTATTCGCTGTCTGTAGCTGCAGGGTTTGCGCCTAAGCCTTGTGTTCATAAATTTTCCTATCCCACGCTACGCGAACCTCCACCACACCACAGAGACAAACTTTCCTGCCAGTTTCCTGCAGACTGGCGCTTAAGCTCCAGTTCTTAGTATTTCATTAACGAAGGATTTACCACGCCGGAGAGAGAGAAGCGGCGTGAGGGCACTAGACAAGTGCTGCCTGCTAAAACTAATTATTTTCACATACATTATTGCTACCGGGGATGCGTCAAATAAACGCCAAGTGCGCGCCTGCTTAGCTGCTTTTCGTGCGGGCAAAATCCTGGGACGAAGCAAAAACACTTGTCGGGGGTGGTGTGGTGGCCTATCGCAGTACGGGCGTGCCACGAATCACGGGAAACGAGATCTTCATCCAACGCAATACTCCACCTCCTTCACAGAATAGGAATGAAGAGGAAGAAGTTCCACCAGAATCCACTTGCGGCGGTATTTGAAAAGTTTAAATTTATTAAATTTATTCTCCAGCATGGATTTCAGCTCGCGGCAGTCGGGTTTATATTGCTCACATTTTTGGGTTATCTTCTGGATGGTATTTTGAGTTTGGTTACTCCTTTTTTGTTACATTAGTTCGGCATTGTTGCAATGCCAATGGTAAACATTTTGTCTAAAGTAATACTCTACTATCCTGAAAAGGTTTGGTGAAGGCTCATGGACGTTTTTGTCAATAATAACTTGGCAGTAGCTAGGGGACGATCTTCCGTCGTGGGTTTCTACAAGCTGATTTACTTTTTTACTTATCTCGTTTGCCGACCCTAATTTCAAGGATTTTTTTCTTCTTGTATGATGAAGCAGGATTTAGCCTTCTATGTAGAAGAAAAAATACTGTTCTCTTAACATTTTTATCGTATTTATATATTTATTTTTAACTAAAGCTTAATTTGTCACGCTAATGCCGAACAATTAGCGCATGTCATTTCCTCCCTGGTGTTTGCTTTCTCCCTGGCATGCATGATGCTAATGCTCCCAATTTTGATGCTAAACTTGAAAATAAGCTGCTTAAATGATATTTAACTCATTCGTCTTCACAGTTATTGACCAAAATTATTATCTTTAATCGTTATGGACCAGGCCGTGTTGCTTTACTTTTTTTATGAATTATGTCAAATAATTATCTCTCCATGGAATTTGCTGCAGGCTTCTAAATGATGCCAAATTAAAATGTTACAAAGTTTCCTTTGCGTACAATACGTAAAAATCTAGACAGATAGACATCCATTTGGCCTCCGTTCAACGGCGATAAAAATAAACCAAGCGTGTTTGTCCGTGTTGCCTGCTTAGTGAAATGGAAAACTTCTGATTGCATACTCCCAGGCGCATAGAAAATTTTGCAGGGGTGCTCACACAATGCTGTCCGGTGCATGTTCTAATGCTTTAAACTGGATTTGAACATCTCTAGTTTTATTGCTAAACCATTTTTATGTATTTTTTTTTTCAAATCATAAGCAGATTAAAAATATTCATTTTTCTATTATTTTATTTCAATCAACCAATCAATGTAACTTTTTACCAATCTTTAGTGAAACATCAAATATCAGTATATATAGTTGTACCCCCGGGTCTGGTGATCGAAGGGACAGTAACACAACAGGTCTAAGTATCGAATGTTGTCCGTGCCATCTCCCCCTACGTAGGTTTAACTATAAAGTTGTCGGTAAAATATGTGAAGGAAGCTAGAATTGTCAGGGCTATGCCTTAGATGAAGAAATTTTTTGTACAAAGGACTGTTGTGTAGAAGTCAGCCATTTTTTACATTTGTTCGTATTCAGCGTCGGCGATGGCAGGCCAATACTTCTCGAGGTTGTAGTACGAAGGAAGAAAAAAAAAGAGAAAATGGTGCTAGCCTTAAGGCATCCTTATTACCCGGAAAAATAGGATCTCTACCAAGTATTTGGTGCATTTATTTATTGAAGCTAGTTTCCTGTAAGATAGATTTATACAAACCTTCAAAAGATTATGACATTTTAATGGTGCTTCTGCAATTTGAAAATGGTTTGGTTCTTCGATAGTTTATTTATTTATATCAATTACCGCTCCACTTTAAGGATGCATATTCTAGACAAGCTATCATTTCTAGACCTTAAATTTTAAAGCGTAAACAAACACATTTTTTGGATAAGCAATTGTGATTCCCATCACATGATGCATTCCACAACCGTTTCTAAACCGTTTTCTTGAATTCATCATAAAAAAACAAAACACTTAAAAGCAAATGTTGCTTTCAAAAAACAACCTAATTCCGCGAAAACAACGCAAACAAAACCATTGCGCCATGAAAAGGCGCAATCACGACTCTGATAAGCATTGCTCACTTTTTATCATACTGTTTACACTCGCAACACCACATCAAGCATCGCCAATTGTTTGGTTTTTCTTAACCACATGAAAACATGTTTATTCATATTGACGAAAAAAAACAAAACAAACCCTCAAGAAACTCCGTCCTAGTCTATTTGGGGTCTGCTTGACCTTGGCGCTGCGACCCATCACATCTCAAGGCCAGCACACAGAGCAGACCACTGATAGTGAAACTATTAGTTTGGGTGTCCTTAGGCAAATAAATCTTGCCCGCCCTTGGGAAACCTCGGACACTGCCAGCAGTTCCTATCGAACGGCGTCCACTACCCATCAATCCAACTCTGTGGCACTGGTCCAAGCGATGGGTGGAGGTGCAGAGAGGGAGAGAGAACCACCAACGTCAAGGCCAGCACGTTCAACATGTGGCACCGGATGCATGCCTCCGCTGGGGTGCTACCCCATTGCACCCATTTCTAGCCGTAGAACGTAGTTCGGGAAACTCTTCGGCAACTCTCACTCAACTCCCTCGGTAGCCCCGAGCCGGAAGCATCCTGCTGGTCATCACGCTGCCCAGTATCAAGTTCAACTTTGAACACTAACCTTACCCTTTTTGCTCACACCACCACCTTACCCCGCCTGTAGGGATGACTGACGCTTGCAGGGAGTGAGCGAGAGTTATAGACCGCAAGCTCCAATAACCTGTGGCGCACCAGAGTGTGCCAAAGCTATAACGCCTAGACATATCATCACCACCGTCATCGGCGACCGGTCCGTTCCCAACCGTCCGACAGACGCGACACATTCGGTACAATAAACCCACCATTGCCCACCAACGAGCACGGGGACGCCCCCTGCTTGCGAGACCTTCACCATCTGCAAACATAGACTCAGGTTCAGGCAAAACTCTCCACACCTTCTCTACGGCGCGCAAGTGGTCGTCGGTACGGCTAAGGATGATAATTTTAGCCAGCTTCTCACACTGCTCCGATGGACTGACTTTCCCTTCGGTGGTGATGTTTCCGTTCTCCCCACTGGCCATCCTCTTCGCGTACGGTCGCTAAAAATAATTTCTCGACCATTCGGAATAAATGAGGTCACGCGAAAAGTCCTCGTCCTCGGGGGACAAACAGGGGACTCGGCCGTATGGTCACGGTGTGCTTTGGGCAATGTGTTTCTCCCCCGCCGATTTTTTTGTGTTTTTGTGCGCCACCACCACCGAACGAGAGGACGCACGACGCAACGTGGCAATTAAACTGTTTTATTGTATTTCGCTTCATTTAATTGCCTTGACCGTACAGTAATAACTGACCGAGTGAACTGCGGTAACATGGCAGCGCTGGAACTTTGAAAACCAAATCCAAAAAGAAGGTAAATTCTTCCAGAAAATGAAATATTTCTTTTCGGGGTGTCTCCTTGGCACCGATCCATGCACTCGGGTCAAAAAGTATGTAAATAACACTTGTTTTTTGGTCTCACGGTGCCAGCTGCCGGTGGTTTGTTTCATTACTTTGATGTCCAGCGGTTAAAAACATGCATCAAATTTGTATTTTTAACAACTGTTTCATTATAGCAATACGGCCAGGCCGTTCTTTAAGAAAAAAAAAAATAAAAAAAACTGTTTCATTATAGCATTGATGAAGAGTGTATAAAACACGAAAGTCTATTAAGTCTGATTTAAAGGTAAAGGATTCAACTCTCTCTCTCTGAATGTTGTATAAACGCATGTCTGGAACGAAAGTAATTAGTTCAGGTTTTGTTAGTATCCTGATTGAGGGAACAATATTATTACAAAAATTACAAAAAGTAAATCAAATCTGGTAGATGAACTAGAACTCCACCGTTAATTTTTACAATGATGAGTTTATTTTTAAAAGGTTTCTAAACACTCACAAATACAATCAAAGTAAGACCTTGACTCTATCTACATTTAGAGCAACAATCTTCAAGTTAGCTTCAGTAACATTGAATTTATTCTCATTTTTCTAAAAAAACTAATTCCACACCTTCTCGGGACGCTGCGTTTCTAGCTCTTCCAGAGATCAATGTTATGTGATGTTCCAGAGATTATCTAGCTCTTCCATGGCATCGACTTTTGATTGCTCCTTGTCCAAGATTGCCTACCCCCTTCGGGTAGATTGTCTTCAGGATCTAAGGAGCAGAATGATCGGTCGGTCTGTCGGAAGCCCAGAGTCTGTTTCCAATTGAAGTTCACGTTTAGTCTCTAGAAGCGACAAGATGTTATGATAATCTCTATAACCGCCGGTCTGGGGTATAACCGCTTGAATGAAGAGTCTCAACTTTTTTAAGTTATTTACTCAGGGATCTTCAGGGTGGAACACCGGGCTGCCCCAGTATAGACGTCTAGTCTAGTAAGCCATTATATAGCCAACAGAACGTCGCAGGTCGTTAGGCAAAGCACAGGGATAAACACTGACAGTACGAATCTTTTAAACAATTTCTTCACCTGTTTCGACCAAAACAGACAACGCTTCTAAAATTTTGTCTGGATGCAATAAGTATGATACAAAACAAGATGTATCGCCATGTAAGAAGTAAGGAAGATCGCTAGGACACAGGGACATCCCAAGGCAAATATTAAACTCTGCTCATTATTTTCATTGCTATCAGATCCATGCGTTGGTTGCGGGGATCCACGACCTCAAAAAGGGTCCAAAACTCACTACTCCCAGCTGGTCATCAGATTCCATGTAGTGAGGGTCTTCAACTTCTCAAGACTTCTCAGGTGCTAAACGTCTCTACCAACGCTAATGTCTCTCTCAAGGCGGATACTAATTACCAAACATGGCCGCCATGATCTGTCAAACTCCTGTCTACCGTACTACCGGGACAAACCCATAGCTCCGAACTATTATGCAACACCGACACGTTCCCATCCATTACCGCATGCACGGTTACAAAGTTAGGGAACATCTACTTACCGATATGTTTCCTTTCCCTTCCCATTGTAGTCAAAATAAACAACACTTTACGTTCCCGTCCATTAAAACGCATGCAGGTTCTTTCTCCCGCCTCAGTTTTCCATGCTCATAATTGTGCCGGGAACTCGCCCCCGGAGATCAATCGCCTAAACCAAACCTCCCTCTAAAATCCAACTCCATCGTTACGTTGGTATCGCCATCGACAGCCCAAGTAATGCGTAAACAAACTTGACCACACTTCGGACCGCACGACTCGGGCGGGACGCGCACGTTTCCCTCGCGCGCGTGCGAACATATTGGTTGCGTGTATTTCGGATTTTGCGCCTTCCCGGCAATTGAGGATTTTCGGTTTTTTTTTTTTTTTTTGTATGCGTCGGCTTTTACTTTGGCCGAGTACATATCGCTTCTTCTACCACCGGAGATCACCAACCGATCGTATCAACCGGACGTCACCGTCTAAAATGGCGTACACAGACGCAAACAAGCTCACCCACACGACTGCGCGTCCTGATCCTTGGTGAACGCCAGAGCGGGAAAATGCGCCATCATAACGAAAGGAAAGGAAAGCTTACCCCCCTGCTTCCCTTTCAGCTTCCCCATCCCGCCGCCTCCATTGATCGGAAGATTTTCCATTTGGAATCGACCAGCCGCTGGTTCGGTCAGTTGTGCTCGGGAAATCTACATAGACGGATCAGTTCTTGCTTTGCTGTTCGCATAGTGCGCGATCGTGTATACACCAGTACACACCACACCGACTCCAGTGTTGTGCCTAGTGCCTAGCTCTTCCGTGTAGCTCTGTTTTCTGAGCTTGGTTTAGTTAGTTTATCCGCCAGCCGGTTGCTTGCCGCTTGCCAGTGAAAATAAAAGATGGCCGCCGCATATCAGTACCGTGGTTCGCCCGCGTTCATTCATTTCGCGCATCGAAATGAAAACTACGACGAGGCTCAGATCGATTACCAAGTAAGATTGCTAGTGTTTATGTGGTTTTCTAGTGAGGTTATGTGCCTGATGACTATTTGCATGGTTCTGGGACCTTCGTGAAGTCTTCGTGTTGAGTGATAATGTTTTCCAACTGAGTGAGCAGCAGAACATACAGCATCTTTTCATCATTAGCCGAGCTGTGAAGTATCTGAACCGATCTGAAGATAAGCGATTAGTTACATCCGTGCTTAGGCCGAAGCTGTCGATTGATTGGCTTGACCGTTGAAGGTTAATGCTGACGCACATGCAGCGTTAGTCAGAGCGTGTTCTAGAGTGTTCACGAAAGCGCCATGATCGTAAATCAAATGCTTTTCTTAACGATTTTTTCGAGAGTTTGCTGATCGTTCTGGACGAAAAACTGTACCGAAACGAACCGAGCCCAATGCAAAATATTGCCATCACCATCACACTTGTGCTTCTCCAATTTATCATACATTCTAGAACGATGATACTACAACGCATTTTGCATGCCGAGCTACGGGCAATAAATCACGGGGGCCGTTGTGAGTGACATAAGAAGAAGCAACAAAGAAAAAACCCATGTTCCAACGATTTTCTACATTTTGTGCGGTTGTTTGTACATCGGCCGCAGCTCTTTCGCTTGCTCGCTGCTCACTCACGGTGGAGGTTATGGTTTCATGTTCTAAAAATACGGAACCCTACCAGTGCCCTCCAGCATCGTCAGCACGTTTGTGCCGGATGACCAGTGGCCATCCGGTTGGGTGGAAACTGTTTGCCAGAATTTTCCTTCACTTTATCTTCTGGCCCGCGCTTTGCGCGATGTTTGCCTTTCAACGCGCTCGTTTTGACTGAGCTGGCTGAGTGAGTGCTGGAACATAACGAGAAGGGGGAAAAAAGATAGATGGAGCTGACCATTTGGAGGGCAAGCTGGTTCGCTAATGTAGATGTGATCTCGCAGCAAATGCATTATGTAACCTGAAGAAAAAGCTATCTAGTGACACATAGACTAGATTTTTAGGTTGTTGAAAAGTGTAAAATCGTATCCAAGCTATGTCCTCTTTTTAATATTTTATAAAAAATGAAGACAATTCATCACGAACCTAAACAAGGCAGTATCAGACAGTCAGGATTTTTCTTTGTGCATTTTTGATGAAAAAATACAGGATGTTTGCCGAATTCACAAGAATAGCAATATTTTAAGTGACGGCTGCTCATGATAAGATAACAGTATCAGTTGATCTGACCATAAGGTACATGAAGGACAATATTCATTGTCCAGTATTGTAGTTAGTACGTGATTAGCAATTATAATCAGTGTGAAAGTAGAGTAAAACATTGCAAGGAAAAATTGTTAGTAAGAAGGAACGCAAGACATAAATAAATTAGTCTACGCTTTTTGAGTCTACAGAGACGCGTCTTGCTCTGACACGATCCTTATTTTTTCCTTTTTCTTTGTCTCTTAATGTTCCACAGGACGTGGAAAATCCATACAATAATGTCTTACAAGTATCAGCTTTGCCGGAATTTAAAGATAATATTCATATTATATAAAATTAGCAATTTATTATTTTATAAGTATGGTTATATTATACCCATACTTTTATTAAGATATTCGAATGGACTCTTAAGGATAAAGTTTGTAAGCGGACAGTCAATAAGAATTACTAAGTGAAAAGCAAACGAACGGCATAGCTTTGACCACACTAGTGCATATAGCAAAGGTAGGAACTCGATCCCGATCAGTAAAAATCCTACATTTGAAGTACCTTCCCGATCACGATCAGTTTAAATTCTACATGTTTTGGTTCGTAAGTTAGTTTATAGCGACTTTGTGTCCTAGGGTTTCATTCGACTCTTCAAAAGATTTCTTAAAAACAATTTAATAGATTTGCACAGCCTCGAGAAGTCTTGGTCTGCCATTTCGTACTTTCTATGTCTTGATTTTACCCGTTGCTTCGTACGGAGGGTGGTCTAGACATTATCTGTGGAATTTCACTACGATTTGAGTATTTTCTCTAAAACGCGATAGTGTTGAGACATTAACTGCAGCTATTACAATATCATCTCAAAATCACCTGAAAACCCTTGCTATAAACCAAAAAATTTATATGATCGTCTTGTTAGAAATTCAGGCCAACGCCTTGTCATCCTAAGATCATTTGACCATTAAATTATCTCTCCCGTCCTTGAGCGATATTAAAAGGCATGCAAAATATATTATAATTTATTATCCTCCTTCACCACCCTCAGGGCGGGTGGGGGACGTTGGGATCGAGTATGACATTGACATAGATTTTTCGAGAAAAACTTAAAAAGCCTGCTCGTCGAGGTCAGGCAAGCAGCTCGACCCTGTTGCTAGCTCGACACTGGATGGACACGCGACATAGAATTACAAAAACCTAAAAATACATTTCATTCATTTACCTAAGGGCAGCAAACCTTCGCCACAGTACACCGACTGGCGGATCAGTCAAGGATAGTGTGTTTTTGTTTTTGAAGCCATTTTCCTTTTTTTCCCTCTCTCTCTCTCTTTTTACCACCACCAACCACGTTGGCACGTTTTGATCGTCGATCTCGAGGCTGCTTTTGATTCAACCTTTTATTAATGTGCAATGTGCGCGTGCGTTGTGCTTCTGTTTACTGTTGGCACGAACGGTTTATTTCTCCCAACCGTTGTTTACTAAGCACAACTTTCCCTTTTGCTTCCCCCCCACTAGCTCATCGCCATCGCGAGAAAATTTGTTTGGCTTACAGCATTTCTGTTACGATACGAACGGTTCCAACACAGGTCACACTTAAGCGAACACGAGCGTAACGATTACTAAGGGAAAAGGCCATGTGCCGTACATTACAGGGCTAATTTAGCGTAACCGAAATAGTAAGGGGAAAAATTTGGTTTCAGTTTTCTCTAAAGGGGGTTTTCATCCATATGGGTGTTACTCATTTGGGTGAATCGGAATTGGCAATACTCCTTAAGGAATAAGCAAATATGAGATTTTTAACACCTTTTTTACTTATAAAAAATATTATGCATTTGTAAAACATCAAGCACATTCCTTTATGAAAAATACCATTTTGTTTTTTGTTGTGGTTGCCTAACCTTTTGCGTGTGTTTTTCTTTTTCTTTCTCTCTCTCTCTCTTTCTCTCTCTCTCGAAACTTCCTCATTCCAGCCGTACCGTACCACGCCACTAGTCCTGCCCGGTGCGAAAGTACCGAAGAAGGATACGCTCCCGACAGAGTCGTACCTCAGACACCACCCGAACCCGGCCATGCGCGCCCCGCCAGCACATGACTACACAGACACACTGATGAAACAGAAGGTACAGCAGTACTGGCGTTAAGCGAGCCGATAGCCAGCGAACCGGGACGGCCACCCAACACAATTACTACACTAGTTGCACCACCAACAACTCGTCCATATATCTGCTCACGTTTTTTTTCCCCTATTCCTGGACTTGCTCGTATAAAATTAAAATTCGATCTTACCCTTACACACATATTATATGAATTATCATATTTAGCGGGTTTCTATCCCCTTAGCACTCCTCACGGTCAAGTTGCCGGAGTGTCCCTTCGGTGTTTTGTGTTTACTTTTCCCTAGGATAGTGGTCCTTCAATAAACTTGCTTTCAGCGAAACCGAACCCCGGAACAACTGAAATGAATATTTATACCACCCAACGCGCGCGTTGAAACAGTTGGTTTCTTAATCTTTCTGTTCTTCCCTTTTCTTTTTCTCTTCGCCATGTCGTCCATCTCGACCATTACGCACACACGAATTGCGCCCTTTTCTGTCGGCGATTTAATGAAAAAACTTCCAAAAAACCCAAACACAATATTATCTTTATTTCCTTGTTTTTTATTATCCATGTGTCCTTATCGACAACAATGAAACACTAATTCAATACACCCGAACCTCAAATGTCTACCCAAACAACGACCACCACCAAACCAACAATCCATCCTCATCCCATCGATCGAACGCATACATTGCAGCTCGCTGAAACTGTGATTCATCGAGTGATTGGCGAAGAGCCACCGACCGGTCCGAAGGTGCTTGTCTACTCCCTTTTCTTTCTCTCTCTCTCTCTTTGGTTCTCTTCTTTTTCGCTTCCATTTTGTTGAATTCCTTATGTGTGTGTGTGTTTATTTAAAATTATTTGTATCTTTTTGTGTGTGTGTTTGTTATTGATCTTGCTGCTGGATTGGATTGTACGAGTTCCAAATTCACGCTTCACACTTCCCTATAAAAGCCTCTGGAGACGGCACTTCTACGCAAGCTGAATTGTCTTGTCTACCTTCTAAGTCTTCCTTTCTTCGTACAGCAATGAACAACAAAGGAGTAATCGGGACATGCTCTACCTTATTATATGTCTGTTTCAACACATTTTTATCACTTTCAGACTTTTCTGTTTGCATTTCACCTTTGTTTTCCATTTTTGTTCTGTTCCTTATGATGTGTTTTTTACTGTTGTACTTTTTACTTTTGTTTCTACATCTACCAACGTTTGTTTGTTTTTATTTTATTCGTTTTGTTTCGTTTTATGTTTCTTTTTATTGTTTACTTCGTTTTATTCCTCACCGCTTACATATTATACTCTTCTTTTTGTGTTTGACATCGGTTTTCATTTATAATTTTCAGCCAATGAAACGGATTTTGATTGTGCTATTAACGTATAAAATTACGAACCTTCTTCACAGGTCGTGCACAAGCAGTTCAACTCACCGATCGGACTGTACTCGGACAGCAACATTGAAAACACGATCAGACAGAGCGCTCCACAGCAGACACAAACCGTACCGTAAGTAGGCAGCTGGCGGTCCGATTCCTTCCCCGACGGAAACGGATTAAAGTCTCCCAAGAAAAAAAAACTAGAAGATTCCCGAGGTTGTGTGGAAAGTTGATTTGAGTGCGTTGGTTTGTATGCCAAAAGGCAGTCTTTAAAAAGGAACAATAAAGATCGATTAATAAATGAAGTTTCCACTGTTGGAGTAAAGTATCAGGCGCCTCCATTTCTGGGGCAATCGAGTAGCATTTGTTGAGGATAGTATCCAACTCATTTAAAATTATAAATTTCACAACTTAGATCACTTTAATGTATTTTTAGTCATTATCCAGTGTTTTTCAAGCAAAATGATTATTCATTTGCTTGTAAAAATATGACCACCTCATAATTCACTAAAATAATAATCAACTTTCCAGACAGCATTTTCTTTCAATTTTCCTAATTTTTTTTCCATTTTTAAAATTATCCTTCTCACCAAATTATTCAAAATACAAATTAAAATAAAATTTTAAATCTTCCTATGCTATCACCTATGAACACGCACAACGTAGATCGAACGGATACACCAATCGCCATATGCCAACGAAAATTGAAGGGTAACGCATCGGTTACGGTTGTAGTATAGAGCTGTGGTTTGGATCGTGGCACTGCTATGGATTATTGTTATTCGTTTTTATGCTCCGCTTTTCTTTACTTTACTTTGCCATTCTGAATTTTGCTCTTACAAGCTGCTTCTTTCTTTGAAGTGTTGAAGTGTTATCAGTTGACTTTGGCTTTGCGCTCTAACCAAGCATGGCCGAGAGTTTTGCTTAATCTGCGCTTAAAGCTTTACGACACAACACGCTACTCATTTTCGTCCACTTGAGTTCCTCTCCAAATCATCCCCCTTGTTCTCGTTAGCCCTCACCGTGCGCAAAACGTTCCAAAACGTTGCCTCTATACGCAACATCGATTGTAGCTCAATGCAAAAGAAAGTCAGACAAAAACATTGAATCGAATGTCTAAGGCACTCTAAATTTAACTGCTTTCGATGTCGCTAAATGGTGTTTTTGTGTAGAAAAATAAATCGCTCTTAAGTCCCGATCATAAATGCGTAAGTCTTTCAAAGGACATTGGCAAATTTCTTTGAGCATCTTTCACCCTTGCTCTCTCTCTCTCTCTCTCTCTCTCTCTCTCTCTCTCTCTCACTACAATCTGTTGGCAAACCGAATCCCACTCCCACCAAATCGTCCTCGATCTATCCGGCACCATATCATAGCTGACCCGATTCTTCGATTGCAGCATCTTCATCGATCTGTCCTTCCTGAAGCAGAAGCAAAAGATCCTGGACGAGCAGCGCCGGCTCGAGCAGGAACGGCAGCTTCACAAGCAATATCCCTTCCAATCGTACGCGTCCACATCGTCCGGCCGTACCTCCCGCCAGCAGACGCTCAGTCCACCACCGGTCCCACCCCTGCCGGACTCCTACCCGTAATGGTCGTCGACCCATCTACTGTGGCAACTGGGCCTGATCAACTGCGCACTCTTAAGCGTCCCGAAAGCGTCGTCACCAAGATCGTCTTATCTGTTTCTTGCCCGCGTGTGTGTTCCCTCCCTCCTCTGGCAGACCTTCTCCTCCTCCAGATCCACACCCCAAATCGTTTTCATCAGCTGCTTTTCATTATCTAATTGAAAAATGTACTCCCGCGCTAACGAACGCCGCACCGTGCTACCTGCCTCACTTGGAGTTTGTTGCGAATCGGTTGCTAAATTAAGAACCGGTCGCTCGAGTGGTCCTCCGTCCACTTGGAGCGTGTGGACCGATGTGTTTCTTTTCTGACAGTCCCAAAATATTCTTCTCTCTTCCTTGGTGGACGCTCGAATCAAAATACTTCAACTACTCTTGCTAGAGTGTCCAATGCTTGTTGTTGTGGTTTTTATGTGTGATATGTTGAACGAAACGAAGGAAAAAACGTAACAGAATGACCAATTTACTGCGACTAAGCGCTGAGTAAAGAAACGAAAGGGCCAAATATTATAAATTAATAATCAAAGCACGATTCTTTTCATCGTTTGCTGATAGATCATAAGAAATTGGACCAATTTTTCATGCTAGGATTAAATATTTAAATTTAAAAGCGCCTTCTTATGGTTTTTTCTGTTCCGTTTTGCTTGTTAGATGTTAGCTATACATATTCTCGTTTGTTGTTGATTTATGTAATAAATGTTGTTCGGTGTTTTGTTGTTAAAAAAGCAGTGTTCACGTCCTACAGCATCCGTTACTTCTAAATGGAATTTTTACCAGTATGTCTAACAAAGTATCTGTTTCTTCTTTTTCCTTTTGTTTTTTTATTTGTCTCAAACTACTCTCCAAAAATAATACAACATGCTGTTGTCATACACAAATGTGTGGCAATTCAACCTACTTACTCGAACTTCGATTCAAATTTTCTAAACTGGTACCATTGTGGGGGATCGGGGCTCCATTGACGGCACTTACGCGAATATATGTCCAACGCTGAAAAAACACAAACAAACATTCGCTCACATTCTCATCGCAAAATGCCATTAAATGCAATGGGCATGGGACCGAAAACGAAACGGTCAAACACCTGACTCGTTGAAAATTCGCCATTTTCTCGTGCCATCTCTATTGCTCCACGCGCTGGGTTTTTTCGGCGGGCAAAAACAAAAACTCGCTTGCTGATTGCCAAAAATAAAAATTTTCCTTCCATTTGGCACAAACAAAAACACAAAACGTTCAAATAAACATGCGCCACCCCAATCCCGCGAACCAAAAAAAACACCCGCCCGTCTCAACATGTGATCATGCGCTTGGGTGGTTTGCACCTATTACGTATTACGGCGGTGATTTTTGGCGGAATGATTAGCTACAAGAAAACCGTCGTGTTTGACCCGTGCAAAAGCGAAACGTACCGCGCGCTGCAGGAAGGAACTGGCGAAGGACTGCAGGAGGTGCCGAATCCGATTCAGCCGAAAACCTTCGCCCCGAACCGTTTAGTGCCTGGAAAGGTAGGTTTTCCACGATAGAATAAACACATTCATCATGCGTCACATTTATATGGTTTGCCAAATGCATGCAAATGTAAATGCCAAACTAAAGTTTATATTTATGATGTTCTTCTATTAGTTTAACGGAAGATTGTTTTATTTATTGCTTTTTATAAAGTTTTTCATTTTATTGTCCCTTTTTTAAGCTGCAATATGCGGTAGACTCATTAACTTGTTGATAAAGAATAGAAGAAATAGATTGCTGAGCTGTTATTTTAACAGCTGCAGCCGACACTGTAAACAGATAATATCGCAATCGTGACACACTTTATAGCAATCAAATATTAACAAATTCGTATGCTTTTATGACATAGCGTAGTGTATAGCAGAACTTTTTAAGTAGAAGTTTTGAGCGTGAGGCATCCTGACAACTAAGAGCTCACTGAGGGCGAAAGGGTTTGTAGAGGTGCGCAGAGCAACCTAGTAAGAACAGAGCTACCCAGAGAAAACAAAGATGATCAGTGAAGCCAGAGCATCAAATTGAATGCCGAGTTACTTTGTGAGAAGAGAGCTACCTAGCGAGGATCGAACTTTAGAATGACTGAAGAGCTACCTAAAAAAAATAGAACTACCGTGAGGGGACAAAACTTCCTATTGAGGGCAATGCTTCCTAGTGAGTGCAGAGCTACCTTGTGAGGACTAAGTTTCCTGCTGCGGGTTGAGCTTCATAGTGAGGATAGAGCTGCACAGTGATGACAGAGCTTCGTAATGAGGCCAGAGCTTCTTGGTGAGGGCAGAACAATCTAGTGAGGATTAAACTACTTGTTTTGCCGTATCTACTAAGGGCAGACGTACCAAGTGTAGGCAGAACCTCAAACTGAGGCCAGAGCTACTTTGTCAGAACTATCTTGATAGGACAGAACTTCATACTGAGCTCATTGAGACTATTGAGCTTCACAGTAAGAATAGCGTTACTTTATGAGGAATTCGCTCCCTAGTTATGACAGAAATTCACAGTGACCAAGCTTCACAAAACAAAGCTTTAAAGTAAGGACAGAGCTACCTAGTGTGGGCAGAACTTCACAATGAAGGGACAACTTCATAACGCCAACAGGGCTACTAAAAAAAGGGCAGAAATATATATTTTTGAGGGCTTAGATAGAGCTTCATGGTGAAGACAAACTAACTAGTGAGGAGAGAACTCCATAATGAAAAAAGATACAGAGAACATAACAGAGGTTTCTTTTAATTGCAAAGCTAGT
The DNA here is from genome assembly GCF_013141755.1 of Anopheles stephensi. Taxonomy (NCBI): domain Eukaryota; kingdom Metazoa; phylum Arthropoda; class Insecta; order Diptera; family Culicidae; genus Anopheles; species Anopheles stephensi. The sequence continues at coordinate 30,375,461 of NC_050203.1, read as the reverse complement.
TAATAAGGGTAGAGCCACTTACTGAGGGCTGAGCTACCTTCTTTTTCTTCTTTGGCACTACAACCTCGAGAGGTGTCGGCCTGCCATTTCTGGCTTTCTGTGACTTAATTTTACCCGTAGAAAAGTAGTAAGCCTTACGTACGGGAAAGCTGAGCTACCTTATGAGAGAAAATCTCTACAGTGAAGACAAAGCTTCATAATAATGGCAGATCTACCTAGTGAGGGAATCCCCTAGAACATCACAGTGAGGACTGAAGTCTACAATGAAAATAGAGCTAATTTGTGAGGGTTGAGGTACGTAGTGAAAGCAGCACTTAAAAGTGAGGATAGAGCTTCACTGTAAGAAGAGAGCTTTAGATCGGAAGAGGGTACTGCTACCTAGTGCGGACAGAGATTCACAAAAAGGAGAGAGCTCCATAGTGAGGACTGAGCAACGTTGTTAGGGTACAGGTACCTGGTTAAGACAGAACAGAGTGACAGTAGAACTTAACAGTGAGGAGAGAACTTCATAGGAAGAGCAGAGGCTGCCAAAGGCTCGACCTAGTGAGGGCAGGACTTTACGCTAATTACAGAGCTACCTAGTAAGGACATAGCTTCTCACTGAGCTCCATAGTGGACACATAGCTTCTTGGTGAGGGCATATTTAAATTGCGAGGAAAGCATCATTATTAGGACAAGGTTTAAGCTTCATTGTTGTTTAGTCTATTGAAGTGTTGCATCAATCTACATCTTTCTCGGTCACTGCGCAACACAAATTATTACCAAAAAATACCCTGAAAAATAAAAATTTTTATCAGTGATCAGTGAGTAACACTTTTGTATGTCTTCCTTCTTCACAGAAGCCTAACGCCAATCATCCTGCACCCCAGCCAGAGTTCGCGTACCGGGTCAACTCGATGGGTGAACCGAACGAAAAGATCCACCAGAGTGGATCCTTCAAACGTTTGATGCTGCACGTCATGAGCGAAATGGACTAAGTGCCCGTCGTCTCCAAACCCACAAACAAACAAACGCCCATCGTTTTGCGCAAAAGACGCGCACAAGCAAAAAAAGAATGTTTAATTTCCCCGCATACCTTCACATCCCCCAAACACAAACCCTCCCGTGCCCTTGTAGTTTGTCCATCGAAGCGCCGAGTGTGATCGCTTCAAACGAAAACCCCATTGTAGAATCTATATCGGTATAATCATCACCCAATGCTCACGATCGTAAAGATCGTCTTGGAGATGGAGAATTTGATTCTGATATCGAAACGTGTTAGACTCCACAATCCTTGCCTCCTCCTGTACGCCGAAATGTGGAACTGCGCGAACTGTTTTGTAAATAAGCAAAAGCTTCCTCCGCAGCTCAATCTGTTATGGAATCAGATTCCAGGGTTGGGCTTGTTTTTTCCTCATTTTGAATCGCTCTAATCTGTATGTTGATCGTCTCTTCCCAGTCCCAACCAAACCTTTCCCCACCAACATCTCATCTCCCGCCTTCTTGAGAGCCCCATCATCAGTCTCGATCCATCGCGCCCCATTGGTGTGTTTGCTTGTAAGCACATTTGCATATTTAATTATTTATCTATATATCAACGTATATTTACGCGAATTGTATATTCTACACTGATCTTTTACCATTACCGCAGGCTCACTGAACAAAACAAAAAATCTGTGACCAATCAAGCGAATCGAGTGTATGTTCTAGTCAAAAGCTGATCGTTGATCGTTACCAGGCGGGACCTACCATGGTTTTGGCCTGCGACCGTTGCGTAACGCTCAGGAAGGAAGTAGTTATTGTTGTTCTTTTTTTTTTTGCTACACATGTTATCGTTACTACATTTTGCAAAAAGGAGGAAAGTGGAGAAAAACCAACAAAATGTGTGTTTTGCGCTCTATTATTCTATACCACGAGTTTCCGGGCTACTTCCCGGCGCAAAGGGTTGATTTTAATCATGCTGGAAACGGGAGAAACTCTTGCTTAAGCTCACCAGCAGCATGACTTTTTTTTCCTGTGAACGAGTGCATATGCAAATCACGCACTATGGCACACGCACGCACTATGTACACTTACGCAAAACAAACAAACATACAAACCAACAAAAAAAAAACAGAAGAAAGGAAGATAGTTTAGCACGGCATGCTACGAGATATGTATCTATTTACTACAGTTTATGTACACAGTGATATCACATACGATGAACGAAAATTGCAGAATAAAGATGATCTTACTATAAATAAAATGAGTTTGTTTCAATGTGTTGCAATAAGATGTGTTGTCGTTAAATGAGAACAAATTTTGAAGCCTGTGAGAAGCTCGGTCCTATAAGTTTCTGAGACATAAACTATGATCAAAAATGACGAGTTCCTCTTAGCCGTTTTTGTCCCCTAAGAGTGAAAGGATAACGGAAAAGCCACTGCAGCGATGAGTTTTAGGAGCTGTGCCGATGATCTCGCCGTTGTGCAACAAATTAGACTCGTCAGCCTCCAGTTGCCATGAGAATAACACCGGACGACACAGACCGAGAAGTGTTTCAGGCGGTCCATGAACAGAGATAGTGATGGTGAGTAAGTTCAAACTACGCACTAAGTTAAAGCGTGAAAGGGCGCGATATTTGACAGGTCGACGACCGTACGATACCGTGAGCGGTATCAGGAACATGAGCAGCAGACCATGCCCGCCAACCGATTGTAGTGCCTGATAATTAGACAGAAAGTGAGAGTAAATTAAATGGCAGTTTTAGCACGTCATTACCAGGTATCAAATCTCATCCGGACCTCACACGCAAAACTGAGCTACGAGCAAAAATAAATTTAAAAAAAAGCAAGCAATGAAAGGCCAAGACATCCAAAGTTTGTGAAGAAGAAGAAGCAAATAGTATAATTAATTGCCTAAGTTTTTTACCCCTCTTCATAAAATGCTTTTAGTGTAAATTTCAGATTTTATGTAAAGTAAAAATAACCCTAAAATCTTCTTCTTCTTCTTCTTCTGTGGCACTACAACCTCGAGAGGTCTCGGCCTGCCATTTCTGGCTTTCTGTGACTTAATTTTACCCGTAGAAAAGTAGTCAGTCTTTCGTACGGGGAGGCGGTCTGGATGGGATTTGAACCCCTGCCCTGCCGTGTGAAGACCGGCGCCGCTGTCGCCTCGGCCACCGGACCGCCCCTTAAATCTATTTACGTTTAACTTTGTCTAGTTTATTCTGTAATAATATGCAGAAAAATGCTTTTCCAACAGTATTGGGTTATTCATAAAGTTATGAAACATTTGTTTTGACATAAATACATTAATGCAGTGAAGATATATTCGCAAATAGCACTAAAAACCACGAGCAAAATTGTTTGGTTGCTCCGCACGTCGCATTTGAAAATCGTTGTTTTAAACATTGACACATAGATGGCGCTAGCAGCAGCGTACGCTTATACAGGGGCTGGCAACTCATTTTGCTCTATTTACATATTAATGTGTTCCACTGTTTCTTATCGCATATTGGAAGTAAGATTACGACTTCTCTGCTTTACCAAACCTCATGAGTTCGTAAATTTCATTAATAAAGTATTTTTATACTTCACTTAGTAAAATAATAATTTTAACTGATCATTATTCTTGAGAAGAAACTAAAACTAAAACATAAAAAATCAAAAGTTTTCAAATGGTAAAAAAGGCAACTGAACCTTTAATAAGCTCAATAAATTCAATATTTCTACAAAATTCTGTTTTAAATTTCAACTAGTCACCATCAGGCACAACAATTTTCAGTATTTTTAAATAAACCAGTGTGAGATACACGTGTTCCGATCAACTCGATAGTTCAAAAGATAACTATTTCATAACAATATTAAAACAGTCTCCACTCGTAATTAAATGCAATCGTTCTACTTGTTTCTAATAATAGTGCATCAGAATATCGGCAACAATGTATTCCCGTCCCACTATTGTCTAGAACCACACAAAGCAGTGTTGGAATATACACGTGAGTCATCACGATCGTATCATCAAACGGGTAAAGAGCGTATTATTAACAAGATTTAATTTGAAATATTAATTGCATCCATCTATTTTGTCTCGGTGATTTTATTTGTGCTACATAGCATACACGCCCTTTTTATAATATACTACAAACAACATACCCCTTTTTCTGATGCAATCCCCCCAATCGATAGAAAACTCGCGGAAATCTTCTACATTTAAAAATCGCGGAAACATCCACTTGAAGCAGCGCGGCATTAATTGTGCTTTGCGTGCGATCGCGATTTTCTATTGCGTAAATTTTGTTCAATGAAAGCCCGCTAATCATCACCATCTCGGATGGTGATGGTAATCATCACCATCTCGGAGGAAGTTAGGGGTAGTATCCAGACAAAAGGCATTGCATGCGTGCACCGACAAACAAACTGTACCGGGCCGGACCGTCTTATCCGTTCCCACACCGATTGTATTCTAATTGTCGGAAGGGGCTTGCTAGAACACGGCTCGCCGAGTAGTAAGACATCACCGTGCGTTCTAGTTCCGCTAGATGCGACGCACTGATAGACTAATTGATTGTGCACATTTCCCGCCAGGTCTGGTGTTGAGGTCTGGTGATGGATATGTCTCCCCTATAAAAGCTACCGATCGCGTCCAGATCGAGCATCAGTGTTCGACCGAACGATCTTCAACGCTAAAGCTTCCCAGTTCAGGCCTAGCAAAACTAAAAGTGATTCAACATGAAACTTACCGTTGCCTTCGTGCTGTTTGCGCTGGTGTGTGCCGTGTACGCCCAAACCGATGCCGCCAAGGATGCGGCTAAGAATGCAACGGACAAGGTGAAGGATAAGGCCGCCCTGCCGGATGCACCCAAGCTGGACAAGGATGCCGTCACTACGCCCGACCCGAAGGACGCCTCCAAGAAGGTGGAAGATGCGGCTGGCAAGGCGAAAGAGGCCGCTGGCAAGGCGAAGGATGTGGCCGACAAAATTGGCACGCAGCTCACAGGCGGATTCTAAGATCTCTCGTGTCCACGAGATAAGTTCCGGATAAGTTGGTTGTGTGTTTTGTCGCAACTATCAGAAGCTTGCACACACATGAGTGTCCAATAAAGGCGGTACTTCGAATCAAAGACACGAAGTAAGATAACGTGGCTAAAATCTTCTCTGTCTCTAAAGCTGTCCGAAAATTGACCTCGTTTCGTGCGAGAATATCGGTAAGTATGGCGCGGCCAGTTATCGCTCAACGGTTAGAACGTTGCGGTTTTCACAATCGCACTGATAGGCGCAGGCAGGACCAGCCCTAATCGGACCAGGAATGGATGCGGTTTCACTGTTTCACTATAAAACGCACCCGACCGAACAAGACAAACCGTCAGTCAACGTTTGTGTTCTACCCCAAACAGTGGCATAGTGTGATAAAGCAACGGTGATCGTGTGATCTCCAAATACATCTCTCCGACGTCTCGTGCTTCGCCATATCGCCAACCCAACTCCCGCGTTCTATCATGACGGATGCAAACAATCTGTTAGCTCTTCTGCAGCGCCCACTGGAACCGACCTTCCTGCCGAAGGATGACGGCAAGACGGTGATCGATCTGCCGGACGAGTTCCTTACCGACCGGTACCGTCCGATCGGGGCCGAGCTCCAGTCACGCTTCTCGAACGACGCCGAACAGCGCATCCCGGTGCGACAGGTTGCAACGCCCGATCTGTCCTTCGCGAACGGAATCCCACGTCGTGGTGGCTTTTCGCTGTTCATCCCGAAGCATCGTGATGCGGCTGCCGCGCTGATCAATCTGTTCCTGGAACAACCGGACGTGCAGACGCTGATGAGTGTGGCCACGTACTGTCGCGATCGGCTGAACCCGGTTCTGTTCCAGTACGGGTTGGCTGTGGCCGTGCAGCACCGCGAGGACACGAAGAACGTGACCATCCCGTCGATCGTTTCGCTTTTCCCCGATCAGTTTGTCGATCCTGCCGTCTTTCCGAAGCTGCGTGAAGAGGGCTCTGTCGTACAGGCGGAGAGTCGGGTATGTATTTGAGCTTGGCTTCTCGGTATGTCGGAATGATAAACTGTTCGCTTTGTAGATGGTGATCGATATTCCACCGAACTTCACCGCTTCCGACCGGGAAGATGAGCAGCGTTTGGCGTACTTCCGGGAGGACATCGGCGTTAACATGCACCACTGGCATTGGCATCTGGTGTATCCGGGCGATGGACCGGACGCCGTCGTGCGCAAGGATCGTCGCGGCGAGCTGTTCTACTACATGCACAGCCAGCTGATCGCACGCTACAACATCGATCGGTTCTGTGCTAAGCTGAAGAAGGTACGCCATTTCACCAACTTCCGCGAACCGATCGTCGAAGCGTACTTCCCGAAGATGTTGCGCAGTCAGACCAACCGTGCCTACCCGGCACGTGCGGCCAACGTAACGCTGCAGGACGTGGAACGGGTCGGCGACAATACGTTCGTCACGGTGAACGATCTCGAACGGTGGCGTGATCGCATTCACGAAGCGATCGATCAAGGATTTGTGTTGGATAAGGCTGGCAATCGCATTATGCTGGACGAGGAGCGCGGCATCGACATTCTCGGTGATGTGGTGGAAGCGTCGAGCATTACGCCGAACGACAAGCTGTACGGTAGTCTGCACAACATGGGCCACAATGTGATCGCGTTCGTGCACGATCCGGACAACCGCTACCTGGAGGATTACGGTGTGATGGGTGATGTGACGACGGCGATGCGTGACCCAATCTTCTACCGCTGGCACGGCATGATCGACGGAATCTTCCGCCGGCACAAGGATCAACTGACGCCCTACACTGCTCAGCAGCTGGGCAATCCGGGCGTTACGGTGAGCTCGGTCGGTGTGCAACTGTCCCGGCCGAACACGCCCGCCAACGTGCTGCTTACCTTCTGGCAGCGATCGCAGGTCGATCTGGCCGCCGGGTTGGACTTCGGTCCGCAGGGTAACGTGTTTGCGTCGTTCACGCATCTGCAGCACGCGCCGTTCTCGTTCCGCGTGGAGGTGAACAACGATTCGGGAGCCATCCGGAAGGGTACGCTACGTATCTGGATCGCCCCGAAGGTGGACGAGCGTGGCACACCGCTTACGTTCCGTGAGCAGCGGCTGTACTTTGTCGAGATGGACACTTCCACGGTGACGTGTAAGTGGCACGGATGGTTTGAGGAACTTAAGGAGCTGTTCTTAATCTCGGCGATCGGTAATCTCTTTCAGTGAACCCTGGCATGAACACGATCGTCCGTCGGTCGGACCAATCGAGCGTTACCATCCCGTACGACCGGACGTTCCGTGCCATCGGCACCAAGTCCGTACCGACCGGCACCGATGAGCTGGGACAGTTCCGGTTCTGCGGTTGCGGCTGGCCCCAGCACATGCTCGTCCCGAAGGGTGCGCCCGAAGGCGTTCAGTTCGATCTGTTCGCGATGGTTTCCGACTACGAGCAAGACGCCGTCGCCCAGGAACTTGATCCGTAAGTTGAGAATTGGATGTTGTTGGGGAAGCTAAACTAATGGCCCGGATGTACTGCTTTACAGGAACGCACCGTGCAGTGACTCGCACTCATTCTGTGGACTGCGCGACAAGAAGTATCCGGATCGTCGTGCCATGGGCTATCCGTTCGATCGCTCCACCGACCGTACCATTACCACGCTGGAAGACTTTGTGAGCCCGAACGCCAACATGAAGACGGCCACGATTCAGGTGAAGTTCAACAACACCGTGATTGCGCGCACCTAAGACACTAGCCACGAATCAATTTTAACGGAAATTCTGAAGAACTCCACAACAAATAAAAGGAAACGCAGATAACTTCAACACAGAATATCGCTTTGCAGAACTTTATTATCAAAACGGGAGGACAATTCTTCGCCCTTTAGCCTTAGCCCATGGTAGGTGTGCAGGATTCCGTCACGGTGATGGTGACCCGTGTCGTCAACGTGTCCGTCACTGTTATGGTGGACGTAGACGTCACTGGCACAGTTACGGTGGTCGAGAAGCTGGCGGTGGACGTGGTGGTTTGCGTTGGAAGCGTGGTCGTAGTAGTTGCCGTGCTTGACACAACAGCCGTAGACGTGGGTAAGGTGGCCGTTACCGGTACGGTGGACGTGATTAGGGACAGCGTTAGCCGAGTATTCGGAGCTAGGGACACCGTTTCGGTAACACTAGTTACGGCGGTAAGTGTAGCAGTTGAGGTGCTACTGATCGTGGATGTCGATGGTTCTAGGGTCGAAATTGTCGACACACAGACGCCTGTCACCGGGAGATGTTGCGAGTAGATGAAGTCCTCGCTGGGAATATGGTGACTATGCAGCAAATGAGCTTGCGTTAATGTTGCAAAAGTTAGGAGGAACAGCCCAACGGTTTGAACCATTTTTCCATTGCTTGCTACAATTCGTGGCTGCATCTTTGACACAACGAACCAACCTTCACCTGCGCAATGTCTGTTCCCGACTAATCGTACGGTGCGTAGCCGGTTTGGGAGGAAACAGTTTGATGACGATTCTTGACCCTCCTCACAAGGTGAATGTTGTTCGTTTCTGGAACACCGTCATTAAACTGGAATGGCTTGATGATTGTACAAGCACTTTCTTTTCGATTCTTAAGAGGGACAACAGAAAAAAATCTGTGTTTTTAACTTTTTTTGGTTAAAAAGTTTAAGACTAAGAACAAAAACGTTTAAAAAAACAAAAAAAATATATAAAGCCCATTTAACAAACGAACAGAATTTTTTTTTGACAATCGGAACCCAACGGAAAATGATACCTGCAGGGGGGATGCAAATGGCCAAGAACCGGATTTTGGTACTTTTGAAAAACAACATAAAGAAAAAAGGCTTTACGACAATCGTTACGACGTACGTTTATGACCTCGTACAACCAGATTCCACGTTTGCAAGATCCGAAACAAATTTTGGCAGAACGCGCAGGTCAGTCATCCCGAAAGCTTCGATAAACCCACATCAGAGGACCAAGCTGGTACTACTTTAAGTATGGTTTACAGTAGGCTGATTAAGGTATTTAGCTAAATAGATCACTCTGGCTCTGGTGTATAACTACAGGCAGTCTCTTTTTTATCAGATTCTACTCACCGTAACCCTTCTGGCCTACTACCGAGGTTGCTCTTCCCACCATTTGCATCACCATGCGTACCACCACTCCAAGTATCTCTACGCACCCCAACCGAACACGGTCATCTGCCTGCGAACGGTAACCCAACCCACCGTTACGGAAACGGTTCCGATAACAAACTTTGCCACCGTCACGAATACCGCGAACACTTACACCTTCATCACGCCCAGCCCGATACTACTGACCGAAACGTCCACCATTACACTTGCCACTACGATCTCCACCATTACGCCGAGTACGACCGTTACCAGCACCACGACGAGTACGGTCACCTCGACACCACCGCTCGTACCAACTACTGTCAGCACCACCAACACCATACTCATGTCGTCCACTGTCGTTGTACAGACGACGATCACCACCACCTCCACCAGCTCGATTATTTCGACCAGAACTTCCAGAATCCCTATGTGCAATTAGTGATGTGCTTGGCCATTGGTGAAATGTCAATCGGGACGGGTCGTTTAACGCATGAAAGCAATAAAATTATTATTATCAGCTTGTGTTGGAGATTGTTTCCGCCTCGTACCGCATTCCTCAAAGGGAATGCATTGTTTGGTCGTAAATCATGAGTCGTAATGGAATCGTCTAGTGGTGTCCCTCTCGTTGGACCTTTCAATCGACCTGTTCCACTTGCAGTCTCAATATCTTAATTCTAGACTTTTGTGAGCTATATCACTAATATCATCAACTAGATTACTCTAACAAAAACTCTACTAGAAGCTCAAGTTAAGAAGGTTATATCGTGATTGCTAAGACTCTTGTGTATTATCTTCTTATATGTCTTTCATGCTTCACTATCTAACTGGTTATCTATGACTTAAATTTCCACTATCCGAAAAGTTGGTTCAGCGTAAGAGGAGTAAAATCCAGCAGAGATTGAAGAATTGACTGATTTGTACGTATACGTGAAACACCAACATGCTGTAACCAATATCCGACCGGCTCGCTAGATTCAGTTGATCTTCGCTATGCTGCTAAAAAATGGCGAGATCATTGACATCTTACACCAACATGTTCTAGGGAGTTGCAAGTGTTACAATCTGTAGAGAGTAGAACAGTCGGATTGTAGATACGGAAGCGGTGTCGGTCTTCACACGGCAGGACCAGGAATCAAATCCAGTCTACCGGCCACCGAGCTAAACCGAGTTACAGGAAGACAGAAATGGAATGCTGAGATTTACCTTTCGAGAATGCAATGCCAAAAAAGAAGAGGAAAAGGTAGTGCCTGTAAAGCGCTGACGGCTTCGACATCTCAAGTGACATGATTAAGATCCCAAATTTGTAGATTTTGTTAGCTGAGAAACGATCAAGATTACTCAAAATCAAGAAAACTAATAACTACACATGAAAAGGAACAATTTAGGTTGTCCAATAGCGAATCTTGACATGCACACGAAAAAAAACCCTTCAGAATCTATCCATAACCACCCTTAAGCTATGTTGTTCTTCAACAATTCAACAAGCAACTTTCGTTGGCGAGCTTTAGCAGCTTTTTCCATACTTAATGATCCACACCGTCATCGTCTAATGACGCTTTCATCTCGCTCCTTTCTACACTATCGACGGCAACTTATGTAAGTAATCGACGACAGTGCCACACCTTTTCCAATCTCATCCGTTGTACATCTGTCTCCACTGGGAACAGATTTGCTGCCGTCAAGAGATTGTGGCATCCTTATTCTTTCACATTTTGGAGACTGCTCGATGTTCTCCTGACCTATGTCTCTGAGAAATCGCCACTGAGCAAAGAAATCGTGGAAAGCGAGACGGATAGAAGCGTTATTAATCTTAAAACCAGTTAAGTCTATAATTTTTAGTCTTAGAAACTTTACTTAAATCAATAAAATCGACACTTCGATCTTCCACTTCAACAATTGAAGCTTGACAATAACATCATAAGGTAACGCAATCAGTAACGCCAAACAGTTATGCTAGCGTTAGCTAAACCTTCAAAGCCAATTTCGTTAATTTGATAGTATCAAAACCCATCAAAATGGACATCGATAAAACCGACCACTTGCAATTTTCTGCATCGTTCAGCTTGCATCTTCAACACCAACCCTCAACCACCTCAACAAGCACTAAACCTTCTTCTCCCGGCCATACTCCTAACCCGAAGCGGAGATGCTTGTTTTCCAAACCCTGCCGATGATAACGTAAAGTGTCCAGTGCTTATAAATGTCAAATACGGTATGGTTAGAACTGTTCGGTCGTTAAACGCTCGACGAGTCGGAACAACCTTCAAAAAACCGCACCGCGGCTCACGCATCCAATGAGTTCATTAGAATGTGCCGCTCGTCGGGGCAGAATGTGCTCATGCAGCAGGAGCATCCGGACAGGTCAGAAGAAGCACCCCCAAAAAGCTTACGCACACACGCACACACACAACGAAAACCCTCCACTCTCAACGCGTAAAAAGCCGCAGCACAACCGTAAACCAATGATGTCAAACAGCATCAGCACCCGGAGCAAATAATCAAACATTTTCGCATAAAATTATCACTTCCCTCCGGGGGCCGCAGCTCATCTGCCACCGCGACACCGAGATGACCGACGGATGTGTGTGTGTGTAGGTCGGTAAGGTGTGGACCGCCGAAGCAAGAACAAAAAATGCGTCTGAACCTACGCTGAAACCCTACGCTAAAGAAGTGGAGTACCGGTGGTGATGTCAACATGGCAGAGTGAAGCATTTAGTATGATAAACGATAATGATGGTCGATCAGCTTCTGATCGTGGAGTTCTCTCGAACCTGTCTCCGGCTTCTAATGAGCTAGGTCGGTTCCACACCTTTGCCTACATTCGGGCGTTTATTCTTGTCTATTAATAAGCGACTCCTTCCTGGCAGGATCTTCTGCCGGCAGTCAACCGTACAATCGAAAATCATTAATTTTAGTTGGTGAAAAAACAAAACTCAAGAATTTCTATCTTTATCCGCACCGCAGGGCTTTTTTTGAAAATAAAAATACAACAACTTGTTGCACTTGCTACAGGCAGAAGATGGTTGTGTCATTCTCATGTCTATAAAAACATGTTCTCATCGCGCCGAACATTTTTGTAGCTTGCAGAAGACCACTCGATGTCTTGCAGAAGCTCCCCATACATAGCTTCATATCGCTGTATCGTTTATTCTCTATCTCTAATGATGATATATGAGGATCGAGCGTCTTCCAAAAAAAACAAGGCTCCCGAGGATGCGAACCATGCAAACTTTGACCTTTCTGGCAGCAATCAAAGTATGAGTCAATTCGATTTCTTGCCCATTCTTTGTCTTTGAAGTTAATTATACTGCAAGCCGGAAAAAAAATCTTCAAACACATTATTAATGATCGATAAACTCATAAATGGAAAGTAACGCTTATCGTACCGCCCTCGACCACAATGGCGGCGGTGTTGATGAGTGTTTCGCTCGTGGGTTAAAACAATAAAACGCAAATCTTAATTTAACCATTAGCTATCAAGTTTTATGTCCGTTTCATCACCACCAGCGCCAACACAATACCAGCACGAGGATCAATTTGCATACGAGCCGCTCGTACCGTTAGCACGACAGGCCCGGCGGGCCCGATTGATCCAATTCTGGTTCAAAAATAGAACGTCACCAACGGCAAGATTGATTCTGGGACTTATTTTAAAAGTGGTAGAATTTGCAACATTTCTCAAACAACATTCGCGACAAGCTTCATTCCATCTCCATCGCTATCCGAAAGATCCTTGGCGTTGAGGTTGCGTTGGTTCTGCCATTCCAATCGATGGCCCGTCCCATCCATTCAGCAAGTGGTCGAGGTTGTCGGTCGAGTTAAAATTAGTCAAACGTTAAAACTGGACCGAGTGCGGCGCGAGCAGCAGCGACACACAGGTGAACGAGGAGCAGGAAACCCATCCCAGGCGTTTCAGACATTTTGCATAAATTTCCTCGCCCCAAGCGAGGTGATCTTCTATATTTCGTGTATTTTTATTTTGTATGCTGCTTCTAATTCCAACTCCACTCCCCCCTCAGAACTGGATTCGACGGTTGGATTGATCAACTTGACGCAAAAAGCGCTATACAAGGACGAAGATACAGGAACGAAGATCATCCTCGAGCGGACAGGATGAGGCTCGTAAACACGTCGGGCCACAAAACTCCACGCTCTGCTCTGCGCGTTTGGAATACGGAAATAAAAATCTTTTGCTTATCGTTGTTGGGATAGTAAAATATAATGATTTTTTTACAGTGCTTCGACGGGGAAAGTAAGCTCCAATTTAGTCTATCGATCGAAGCAATAAAGTAGAAAGTTTGGAACTGATCAACATAATCAACATCATGTGCCACATTTTGCGTTTTTTGCTTTGATCATTCTGGAAGCTTTTTGCAGATAACAATCAATCTCATCTAGCCTTCCGCAGCCCATTTGCTGCTATGCATCCGTCTGCTATGCTTTCCGCCATGCGGTTTTGGATGTCGTTCGTGCAAGGAAATCTTTATGCGTCCCAGTGAACCATATGCGAACTGGTCGGTCGTAATCGTCTCCTTGATATTCAAGTCGGGCTAACCCTGAGGCGTGTTAAAATATTTCTTCCTTTCTATTTGAGCGCTAATCAACGGAGCAGAGACACAGTTATTACCATCAAACTCTCCATCTATGAAAACGCTCGAGATGAAGATCAAGATCACCTGGCTGCTGTGGCTTAGTTTTGAGAACTAGGCGTATCATGGTGGTGAGTCATGGCGTGACCACGAGGATCACAACATGTGGGAAAAATGGTGACGGTGTGATCCACTGGTTGACACGTTTTCATGCTCATCTGGGGATTTTTATTTGCGATTTTGCATTAGATAAGGGGCCTTGAGTTTGTGCGGGAGCAACAGCCTCTCGAGGATGGTACATTCATTCACTTTGCTCTGATTCAGCTCCGTATTCTGATCTTTAGTCAAGAATGAAGTCGTAAGACTTAAAGCCTACCGACTTATCTTCTATACTGCAGTACTGCAAATTGCGGTCGAAAAATGCAGTAAGTACGTGTATGAATTTCTTTACATTGCCCACCGTCGCGAGTGTAAATTGGGAAGGGGAAAACCGTACAGTGGAACTGTGATGAGCACCTGAGCATCTCAGGTGAACTGTGGGCAGCTTTTAATATGTGAGAGAGGAGTTTCAAATAGGGGGCAAAGGGTATATACGAGCGTATGGTCAACCATATTAATGATGCTGCGGGAAAGAGAAGAAGCTCGCCTTCTTCTTCCTTTTCTTTTCGTTTGTTGTGGTCAAGATCGCCAAGGGAGAAACAACCCTCCGTGGAGAAGTTACCCTGCGTGGAGAAGTTACTATACATACGGGAGACTGGGGCTCGAATGAGGCGTCGGATGATTATCGCACGCTGCATAAACTTTTGTTTTTTATTGAACTCTTGTGGTAGTTTCTGCAAAATATTTTGAGCAAAAAATTAAACTTTCTTACAATTTCTTAAATGTCCTCAACGAATTAAAAATAAACAAATATGTGATCATATCGATCAACATTAACCTTGATAATATCCACTTAAATGTAGATATTAAAGGATATTTTTATACATTTTTGATTTTTATTGGTCCATGGAAAAGTAATTGTACCATTCGAGTGTTCCTATTGCAATAATTGTACTACGAAATTTTATATTAATTTTTAATATATTTTTGAATAATTTATGTTATATTTCTTTCTAGGTGGAACACAAAAAGAGATCAATTTAATTTAAAAACGCAACACACATTGAACGGAAATTATTTGAATAATCCAATCCAACTGAATGTATAACAAATTTTAATGCTTTTAAACAATACGTCGTCAAGCTACCATACCAAAAATAAATATTTTTTAAATACTTGTAATATATGTTTTATTTATGTCAAATTTACAATATAATTGTTTTTTTAATTGCTTGATTTTTTGAATCAAGTTTTTTTTTATTTGAAGTTATTTACCTGGGGCCACCGGACCGGTTGAGGCGATAACCACGATGGTCTTCAAAGGGTAGGACTGGGGTTCAAATACCATCCGAAGACCACCTCCCCGTACGGCAGGACTGACCATTCAGCTACGGTTAAAATCAAATCAAAAAAAGCCACAAATGCTCAGCCATCCATTCAATGTCTAGTAGTGCCAAAAGTAGAAAAAATTATTTATTTTTATTTTTTTCTATAGTTCATTACGAGAAGCCGAGTGATCTGTTAAATCACAAATTATGTTCTGTATAAGTTATAAGTTATCTCATATGTTATGGAAATATGTAACTGTTTTTAAATATTTCCAGTCCCAATTTCCTGATGAGTTGAACTTCTTGAAAAAAAATCTACAACTATAACAAGCTAAACCTAAGGCTTTACCATTCAAAAGCCTCCAAAGCGCCCCAGTCTCCCGTGCGTACTGTGCGTCCACTATCAACGCCCGGTATCTAGCCATCGACGGGCAGAGCATGTTTCGATTCACCGGCTCACCGGTACCGGGTTGTACTGTACCGCACCTATATAAGCATCCTGCGACGGCTGAAAAAATTTCAGTTTACCACTTAATTTTCGGTCGGCAACAGCCACCGACGACAAATCTGTTCTGTCCGGTGACCGGTCTTCGTGAGGTACGTGAGGACGCACCGAAACCTGTGCTTTTTCCCATGTGGTAGCGTGTGCGTGCATGTGTGTGTGTGTATGGAATATAGTGAACATTGAATGAATTTTAGAACACAGTGATCACGCGACTGCGTCGTCGAATATTTGCAGGGCTCGTGCAACCGAGGCGAAGGATACCGTGGACTTAGTGGATTAACTAACAAATCTACCCAGCAAACAGTGACTACCGGACAGTTGGTGTGAAAAATGGTGAGTGAAGAATTGTATACGCCCATTAGTAGTGAAGTAACGAGTGCCATCGTCCATACCGATAGCTATCGGCGAGAAGGTCGATGGGTCTTGAAGCTGGTTTTGCAAACGCCCAGCGGGCGGATGGGGAAGTGTCACTACGTCAGTGGATCTAATGTGCGATGCATCCGAGTGCAAGTAACTATGCGCAACCGGTCGCGATGGGCCGTGAAATTGCACGTGAAAGGCGTCATCCTACGAGGCGGTGGCAATTAGTATTACCTTGACAGCCTAGGACATCGGTACGGTGCAGCTATTGTACTGACCGGACCGGACTAAGGTGACGGATTCTGTGTCACGGAGAGCTCAAAGCTCGTGGGTGAACTTGAGTAAACTTGAACACACCGATTTCGCCACAATGTCAATATCAGTTGTGTGCCACTTTTGTTGACCAGAATTTTAAAAGTTTTCAAAATAAGTGTAATCTACCTAAACAAAGCTCTATCATCGAGAATATCTTAAAAAAACGGATTAAATCCAGATGGTAGATACTGATACTGTCCAATGTATGACATGTGCTGCAAATAACAGTTGACAGGTTTTCGGTTCTGTGAGTCAAGCTCCACTTGGCGAGATGCTAATTCTGCTAATTTAATGCCTTTTTCGTAGCCATTTTTTTTTTTTTTTTTTTTTTGGTGGCCATTCACGTCCACATTAGCAAGTCTCTAATCTGGAGCCATTGACTACGAGGCGTAAACGATTCTTTCTTTCACACGCACACACTTTGCGTGTCTTATCACAAACGGCAATGATGAATAAATAAGCGGATTTTCATATTTTGTATGCATTTGTTTAATGCGAAGCTAGGAAGCATCATAAGCTGGTGGACGATCTTGAGACTGGCCCACAATGGAAGTGCTCGATTAAATAGATCTATAGTTCAAAGCTTACAACACACGTCATAAAACTAGCTTTTCTGACCAAACAAACAAATGTTATAAATCATAAATAACAAATCATGCAAATAAGCCAATTTCGCCATTGCATGAATGATCAGTTGTTGTGGCGGTACAGATTCACGAACACTCACACAGAGCCAGATCGTTTCCCAAACCCAACCACCGGGGTGATGTGATGGGCGCTTAAGCCTCTGCCTTTCTCACATTACCATAAGCGAGACGAGATGTGTAAGGGTGGGTAGCTGGTACCCGACGCCCCATCTTGTGCGTAAATTGGCTCCATTGCTAAATCACGCTCAGCCCTCCGGCGGTGATGCCCGCATAGGGACAATGGGTGGCTCCAACTGTTGTCCAAAATCCCCACTGTCCAAGATCGCTTAAAGAAACGCTGCGCGGTCATACATATTAATTCAACCTGACAACACAGCGCACAGCAACGGCTGAAATGTATCTCTCACACCGTATCTCTGGCCATCGCGGACTGTCAGGGTCAGGTTGATCGTTCGGCGAGAGTTCAGCTGCAGTCAAATAAAATAAACTATAACGTGACTTTTTTAACAAATCATACTTATTAACGACATTCGGCTCAGCACGGCCCGATAAGGATGCTGTGCGCTGTAAACAAGTCATGAGAAGTGCTGTTCGGCAATAAAACGTACTCAGGCGTATAAATTCCTACCAACTTGAAGTGCTTTTTATAAACTCCTGACGCCCTTACCGCTCAACAAAAAAAGGCCAAGCCCAAGCCTCGTCTTGTCGATAAAAAGCGATCGCATCACATCCAATGCAACTGCAGCCCGGATAGACACTTGCATTTCGGATACGGGCTGAGCATCATTAAAATGGGAAGATCATCGCAACTGGTTCGAGCTCGGCCGAGAAAGCCAGTTCCCAAGTTCGACGAGTTTATTTCGTGTTGCTTTTATTTACCTTTTGCACGTCGGCCAAACCTTCCTGAGGGTAGCTGAGGGAAATCGCCATCATATCCAATGCCGCTGCCCAAGGGTCACGTACTGCTGGACTTTCGTCGGAGAAACGACCTGAGATCTGAGAACCAAAGAGAAAAAAAGGCACACAAACACAGGTTCCCCTCAGAACGGACTAACTGACGGATGGAAGCTGCGGAAGAGATAAATTGCTTCCCATCCATCAACCGGCACTAACGGGGCGTGTTGTTGTTGCATGAGAAATTTCAGCACAAACCTTACCGACATCACGGGTTTGAACATGGTTGACAATGTTTTATCATATCCAAATCTGACACTCACACACACACACACACGGGCAAGGTGATGATCGTTATTAATCATGGCCGGCCTTTTCTCTATGAACGCTTCCTGCCTATCTTCAGACCTGAGTCACGATGCTTCGGATTGTTTAGCATTCAAAGAGACGTAAGCATAGGTCCCTTAGACAAGCGAGAAGAAAGCCTGCTCTACGCGAAATCTCCCCACTTTCATCTACTTGCGAGCAGCTAGTTCTTGCGTACCTATTTTGCATGCATGACGCTATTGTTTTTTGCACTCCAAAGACAACAGACTTCTCCTCCGGGAACGGTGTTGGTGTATCAGTTTACATCCTATTTTCTATCAAGGTCCG
Organism: Anopheles stephensi; assembly: GCF_013141755.1. Classification (NCBI taxonomy): domain Eukaryota; kingdom Metazoa; phylum Arthropoda; class Insecta; order Diptera; family Culicidae; genus Anopheles; species Anopheles stephensi. Next base: position 30,356,983 of record NC_050203.1, on the reverse strand, counting down.
ATGCCTGATGAATGCACATTTTTCTACCATTTATCATCAAAAAAAAAAAAGAACGGACGCGCAGAATCGCAGGCGTGTTGTCCTAACGCAGCGTGCAATCATGCATGCCCGCAGATCACCGTGAGCGAAATTTGCATTTTTTGCCACCTAAATTAATGAGCAAGACAAATCATCCTCCTGAGAGGTTGCAGTAGTGGGTGCATGATACTTCACCCGATCTTTTTTTTTGGTTCTTGCCAATCATGTTGTTTTTAAGCGATACACAGTGCCATATTTATTGTATGTCTGGCGGGATGGACGACGACTACGCCCCCCGCACGGCGTACAATAAACTACGCTCGAATTGATTTATTGGTGTTGGCAGTTGCGGGACATGACCGGCGGCTTGAGTTATGAGGCGGATGTTTTCGGCGTTTTAATTGAGATGCTAATTAGTGGCACTCGGTGGTTGATGGAGAAAAAGGAAAAAGAAGGAAACTGCATTTGATAAGTTGGAGCTTTCCAACCGTAACGTCGATAATAGTTCACACGAGGTATGCCAGCTTCACATGGCCGAAGTTTAATGAGGAACTATTGGAAGCTGGGAAAATGACCAACGCTGATGACATTATAATAGTTGTGTAGTTTCAAATAGCTGTTTTTTATAAAGATTAAATAAATTGTAACTATTTTATAATAACACCTTTAAATATAAGCTTTGCATCTCTAGTAATAGAACTTGGCGAGATCTTGCCCTATGGGTTATGTCCTCCTTGGCATAAGTTGGAGGGCTTGATAGTTGACCAGTGTGTGGGGAACCGGTCCTGATTGAATTTGATAGCGATCATTTTTAATGTTAAATTAGGCGATCCTTTCATACTAGTTATTTAACTTATCCATTCATGTTAGGCGCCTCCATTACTGCCACGCCAATAATTCGCAATTATTTGTTTTAAGTTGCTTCCTACAACGAGTAGCCACGGGTCGTGCCTACTAGCCTATTATGAGTTGAGTAATATCTTGAATAGACTGACATTATGAACCTAACCAAGGATCTACACAATAAATTCGCGTAGACTCTAATCTTGGTGACCCAGACACTGTGCATGCTGCAATAATTTTTAAGTCTAATAAAGAATTTTTAATGATAAATGTTTTGAATATTCTTGAACTTAAAGAATCTGGCAAATACATAAAAGATGAAGTTCGGGGCGGCCCGGTAGTAAATGCGACAGCGGCGCCAATCTTCACACGGCAGGACCGGAGTTCAAATCCCTTCTGGGCCGTTCCCCCATAGTGTCTATTAGCCAGAAATGGCAGGCATTACCTAAGAGTGAGAGCTCGTTAGGCCAATAAAGAAGAAGAAGAAGATGAAGTTCATAAGCCAAAATTAGTATTCCTCTTCTTTCCCAACATAACCTCGCGAGTTCGTGACCTACCAGTTTTGGCTTACTTGACAAGGATTTAACCGTAACTAATCAGTCAGTTCTTAGTACAGGATCACGATTAACATAGGATTCAACAGACGATTCCCTGATGAGAGAATCTACTCATAAGACGCTGCCCATATCTACTTGTTACTTTACTCTCAAACCGTTCGCCTACCATTAATTGTCCCCGGACTAGGTTCTAGTCGACTCTCGAGAATTATCGATTCTAGGAGTTTAGTTGTTCATAACTAAACAATCCCTTCCACACTGTAGTCGAGTCTGTGATTCCTGGACTGTAGTTCTATTCCAGATTTCATCGCAGCTCGACCCTGTTCTTCAGTTCCCTGCTGTCAGCCACCTGCCATTTCACATCATCAACCGCAATAAGCTACATTATGTTTCTGATGAAATCCCAAAATCCCATCCAAATGTCATTCGATCATTTACTCATTAAAACTTTCCTTCGAAAGGTCCATCCTACAGCGCAATAAAATTTACAACCATGCCCGCAAAATACTAAAAACCAATCTGGGACAACATGCACCCAACATGAGTCCCCTACAGTTTTAACTGTTGCATCTCAATGTCAAACATCCTTGCGCATTGGCAACGGTCATAAGCTCATGCTCCTTCCGACAGGGAGGCTTTGGCCAAAACCGATCGCAAGCGAAGCACACCCAAGTATTATTAGCTAAATACTACCCTGGCAACCGCACCGTTCAGCACTCTCTCTCGCCTCCCTCTGTACGATCGAATGCTGGCGATTAAGCGGGAACAGGTTTTCCGGTCGCCGGTTTCGTGGGCAGGTTGAGACTTCTTCAAGGTCGTCTGCCCCATCGCAGCACGCATGACGGGTGCGTACCCGGGGCTGTGGTCGCTTCCTCACGCATCTGCCGTTGAACCTGAGCCGCGGATTCCGGCCGTGTGTTATTTATTCAACCGATTCGAGCCCAACTCTCAATGTCAACCTGTCATCTCTGCGGGGATAAAGTATTGATAGTCGTTTGGTGGGGCCACATTTTTTTGTGTGTGTCTATTATCATGAGCATAATAGACACACACACACACAAGAGGATTCCACCATCGGAAGGCATTTGTATGATTTGTGCAGTATTCCGTTTCGTCCGTGCCGACCCATTCTTGGGCACTCGAGTGGGTGAATAAGTTTGGCGGGACATTGCCGCGATTTTAATCACGACCATTGGCGATAGGTGTGATCGAAACGGAACGTGGACTCGTCCACAGCTCATCGAGGTGATGATGATTTATCAATATTATAATTGTAATGACCGAAGCCCCAAAAAATACGATCGAGTTTAAAAATTCCATTTTTTTCTTGCTATCTTGCCGCGAAGTTGATTGAGCCGGTTTCCTTTTCTGAGGTTTCCTGTAATCCGGTCGTCTAGTGATGGAATATTCTCATAACAAATTTCCATCCGGCAAAGCATAATTTAAAATACACTAACTTGTTGGTCCAGTTTGAAGATTAAAATTTCCATCAAAACTGTCGTGTGGCGGGTAAACGTTTCCCAACACGTTAGTCCGTCTGTTTGTTGATTGCCAAAAAAGGGTTTTTTTTGCTTACGGGCCACAACATTCCATCCAGCAACTTAAAACCAAACATGTTTTACAATGACAAACAGCTGGCTCAAACACATCTTCATTCGGAAACATCCACAGCTCGGAAACAGTTGGTGTTAATGAAACACAGCTACTCACCAAAAACCCAAAAGGTAAATAGCTCATCCTGAACTAGCTACAACCGACGTGGTGCGTTCCATTGAACGCTAACCGTTCGTTTCGAAACTGATCGACAGCGGCAGGAAGCGATCAACCGAAGGACACACCGAGCACACATGTTTGTGCTTATCACGCTACAGCGAGATTCAGCTTCACTTCTTGCCCACTGTCGGGTTAAAGTTCAGTTAAACACGTCGTTCCAACGTCATCGTGGCGCAACAATGAAGCCGTTTTTTTCTACACACTCCAAAAATGTGTTGTACCCGCTCGGACAGGCTTCCTGCTGGCGCAACTTTTTAATGCACCTTTTAAGCTATGCCTGAACAGGGCAAGATGGGGCAGATGCTATCTGCAAATCATACTGACCGACCGGTAAATTATCATGTACCATTTATTGCATTTCTGCCACCCATAATAAGGTTCGATCGATCGAATACGATTACATGCATGCAGCCTCCCCGCTGCACCGTTTAACTTCCTGCGGTGATTAATGCGTATTAATTATTCAAAACGTCACCGGAGACAATGATGCTGCAGCGATGTAAAGTGTCGACTTGCAAATATGTCAGCCAACCGTTACGGCTAGCAAATAACCAGTTTCGGTTTATTTATAATTAATTTCATACTACTTCTTTTTTTCTTGTTCTTCGGGTACTTCCCATCTTGACATAAGACGTCAAGGAATGTGCTGATTACACAATATCAATCTTCTTTGCCAACTGTGAGAAAGAACTACTACATCACGGCCGTATATGCCCCAGAGGTAGGCAAACAGATTTAGCTAAAATGTCAACACAAGCGTTGGAACATTCCGCTGTCCGGCCCATGATCTCATCGATCGGATTCGGTTTTACGGAGCACCCGATTCAAAACCTTAACCATTAACATAAATCTACTACAACCGACCGAAAGCTTCTAGCGTGCGCAACCTGCCAAACGTTAGACTGCATCGCAGCGAAAGCGACGAACCCCGAATGTTTTCGGCCAGCTCACGGTCACCGAAAAAATGGGTGGAGCAGCCTGTTTTTGCTATCTGGCCGCATTCGGACCTCTGACTTTCCGCGTGCGCCAGAATGCTTTCCATCAAGTTCAATGCTAATGTCGATCGATGCATTCATCGCGTCCACATGTCTACCATATTTATCTGCGCGTTTTGTGCGCGTCCTCTAAATGAAACGCTCGGCGGAGCCATATTTTTGTCTTTCCTTCTAACTAAGCATTTTTATACATCGTTTCGGGACGGTTTGAAGGAGGTGGTTGGTGTTTTTTTCTGTTTTCGTTTCGAGATTTGTTTCGTTTGGCTGTTTTGCACGAGAACCAAACCGAACGGGGCTATTTTTGTGATAATAAAATGCAAATTTTAGCACGAACGCCCGGCAAATCGGATACCGTGGGTCTACATTTAGAAACATCGGGCCGGATGAAAATAAGCATCCCTGGTAGAAATAGCTGATAATGGTCGCAAGCACAAGAAACAAGCCAGATGAGTGAAGAGAGCGGCAGACGAAAGAAATAAACATGTGGCAGCAAAACCGGTCGGACACTTGGTTCACAGGGGTGTTTTCGGTTTTTCTTAGCACAAATTTTTAATTTGGTCGACGATCAAAAGCGAAATATACGAATAGCGCGAACCATCCGTTCCCAGGTGGGTCATCGTTGCTGAACAACAAGGATGCGCCTTGACTTTGGAAGTATCGTCTAACGCGTGTTTTTTTTAAGGTGATGGCCGGTTTGGAGCTCGAAAACAAGTTCATTGGACCCTGGGACACCTTGGGAGGGCTGTCGTGTTTTTTTTTTTCGTTCGTTGTTGGTATTTTAGGATCCTCGTTCCCGGATGCGGATGGTGATTGGGAGTGGGATATATTGATTTAGGCTGTCCATTTCCTTGCACAGCCATTGCAGCGTTATCGCAAAGAATATCCTTCCAAGAATTGAAAAGGAAGTACGCAAAGAAGAAAGAGTTAATTGGCTGCTGGTTAAGAGCATCTCTTGTAGCTTCTGGAAATCATGATTTCCAGCATCATTAATTTTAAGAGGGTTAGAGTTTGAAGAATTTCTGAACTTTTTAATAAAGAAATCCCTCAGTCTGTCGACATACATGATTTTCTGGATTATTCGATCGATTACCCTGTGTCTTAGTGTACAGCCCAAGAGCTCACCAGTTCGGGCAGGACCAAGGATCAAGACCCATCCGCATCGTTCCCTCGTAGTGAGGACTAACTTTACAACTGCGTGATATCAATACGTTTATTAAGCCATTGGATGACCTAACAGATCGTTAAACCGATAAGAGAGAGAGAATTAACTTAGTCATCTGAACTGATGTGGAGCAGCTGAGGCCAAAAAAACTTGAGGAACTTCAATTGAAGATTGGACCGTACTAAGAACTTTATCTCTGAGGCTGGAAGTAATGAAGTGCATCCTAAAGATTTATTATGTAGTACAGCTTCCAGCCATCATATACTGATAGGGAAAACTGAGACTTGAACGCTTTGTGGCATTACCGTCTCGCGAGCTTTCACGAGGCTTATACGGATTGCCGACCAAGTCTAGGAGAGAAGCAGTACATGAGACGATCACTCAGGATAAGCGGCTGACAACTCTTGAGTAAATAATATTTTTGACGATGGGTATTTCATCGATCAAAGAGACATCATACCTGACATCACCATTGAGAATTTTTAGAACAAAACTGTGAAGGAAGGTTTTAACCTATCATTCTGTAATCAAGATGGAGTAGCAGATAATCAGCAAGGCCCAGAGAAAACTGGGAAGCTGGGATCATTTATCATCACGACAGTTATGAATAACTACCAAAGGATCATCCGTGAAAGTCCGTAGATTTTAGCTACATTTAATTCTCGCTAGTTATTTGAAGTAGTTTGATGCTTCATTGCCATTAGAAGTTAATCTTCTACATAGTTACATAGCGAGTGATTTCGTTGAGAATTAATTACCAATAACCAATTCGCTGACAGTTCCTCTTGACATTTCAATCCTCCCTCTTGATTAACAATATAATTATTTTATTACCCCTTTTAATTGCTAATCCTACCCAATCCACATCGGAATCGGAATGTGCAAATAACCTATTGCTTCGTTACACGCAACATGTAATTACATCGTTCAAAGTCGCACACCGTCAATGGGTTAGCAGCCCACTACCTTCACGATCTTCACCTCGTTCATCTTCCTTCTTTCTACCCAACGACAATGAAAAGGATGTCGGCAAGGTTGCGTCGGTGCTTAATCAATTCGCACCGATCGCACCCGCTGAACAGGCGCTACATTCTACGTCCAAGGAAAACGTACTCGCTTCCAAAACCGGATAAGTCAGTCGGCGGGACAAGTCACCCGGCGGGCAATGCCGTCCCTGCCGTGCCGTACCTGTGTTCTAGCCCATAAATCTAGCTAGCACTCGAGCAGCGAAAAGGCGCCGAACCGTGAAAGCGATGCGGTAACGCAAGATACGCTAACGCCCCACCGGCCGCATCCCTTATTTCACATTCATTGCCCATTTGTCGGTTGAAAGATTCTGTAGCCGTGTTGATGAGCTGGCTAATCGGGGAGGGTCCCATTTGCATGCGTCACTCTTTAGCGCTAACACGGTGTCATTGATGGTGTAACTAAGATGTGCACGGAGGGTAACTGCATTGCTGCTGTGCTGAGCACTCACTCGCTGCTATCACACTCGCCCGATCGCAACACGATCACCTACCACCGGAGTGACCACACAATGTAGATGAGCCGTGGGCAAGGCATCTTCGCGGAGAACAAAATGAGACTAAACAAATTGCGGCAAAGCAATGGTGAGGATGGATGGTGAGCTAAGACGACGGTGCGCGATGATCAAGTTGTTTGAATAAACTCGTCAGCGGATTACCCAAACAAACCGAAACCGAACTACCACCAATCCATGACGCAACGTCCGCGAGGTACCGATCTTATTTGCTGAGATTGTTCGATGACATTTCCTGCGCATTGTACGGCCAATGTGTGTGTGTATGCTAATGAATGAATTTTGTCCATGGACAGCTAATTCTTTGCAGATTATCAAGTCCTCCAAATCTAACCGTTCATTCATTCAACAGTGATAAGCAGTCCCGTTTTGGGGTCATTTCAATCGCTTCTCACGCATCCTCGCATGGCTCTAATTGATAGATCAATTGACCGTTTCCTTCGACCGCCGTCAACCGGTGTGGCAGGCAAACAGACTTAACCTTTTGGGGGCCACGTTGCCTTCCATTAGCGCAATTTATGTATGTCGTCGTTTGGGTTTCTACGTTTCTGGAGGGTGGCTGCTTGTGGCAACGGTTTGCAGACATGGAGGGTGCATAAGATTGATAAATATTATACATTGCAACGCCTTCGTATTACCTTCACCGAGTGATATTTATGATTTGTGGGCCGATATTTGCATGGGAATTTTGGATACTCTGCAGTAATGCCTGGGAGCGTTGGTCGCTGTGGTGGAGAATCGATTTGTGAAGTCAATCAGCTTGTTTGCATCAATATTTTGATTCATGTATCTTGTTCTGCAAATAATAAAGCTAATTTCAATTTTTTCCCTCTCATTTTAGATGCGTCAACTGTTACCCGTTCTCTGTCTGGTGGCTTTATGTCACGCAGAAATTCCGGTCTTCGAGATCGGTTCGTTCCCCGCCGACACCGATACAAAGGCAGCGCCCAGTCAAAAGCAGGACCAGTTTGGAGGATACGTCGTGGAGAAGCCTACCGAACAGCTGCCGGAACCGTCCAACCAGTGTCAAGGTGGACCGGACGAGTGTGGTTACAACTATGAACCGCCCAAGTGCCCATGGGAAGATGGCCAAGCACAAACGACTACCGAAACGACGACGGAGTTCCGTACGGAAACGCGCGTACAGACGGAGACGGCCACAGTAACTGAAACCATTCCGACCACCATCACGACCACACTGACCAGTGCAACTCCGTTCTGCGGAACTACCAATACTTACCTCCCGCCGGATACCACTACTACCTTGCCACCGGAGACTAATACGGTTACGGTAACGCAGCCACCGGTAACAACAACCAAGACACTGCCACCGACAACGACCACGATCACCTCGCGCGGACCTCCGTTCACGACGGAGCGTACTATAACGCCGACTACTACGATCGTGATTAGTAAAACGCCTTTCGTAACGGCTACCCGTACTGTAACGCCTACCTCGACGAACATTATCACTGCCAGCAGCGTATCGATTACGCGCACGGTCACACCGACTTCGACGTACATCTCGTACATGCCCTCGACCACGATCACCCGTACCGTAACGCCGACTTCCACCAATGTGTTCTACGCGGACTCGGTCACCGTCAACCGTACGGTAACGCCGACGTCTACTAACGTGTTCTATCTACCCTCGACCACGGTCAACCGTACCGTAACGCCTACCTCCACGAATGTGTTCTACGCCAACTCGGTCACCGTGAACCGCACCGTAACGCCTACCTCGACCAATGTGTTCTATCTGCCATCGACGACGGTCAACCGTACCGTAACGCCTACCTCGACCAATGTGTTCTACGTTGCGTCGGTCACAGTGAACCGTACCGTAACGCCAACCTCTACCAGACTCTTCTATCTCGACTCGGTCACTGTGGATAGGACCGTCGTGCCGACCTCGACCGTGGTCATTACGCTGGACACGACACGCACCCAGACGCGCACGGTAACACCGACGTACGTGGTGCAGCAAACGGCCGATACCGCTACCGTTACTAGGTAAGTAACACTTTTCCGTTACGTTGCACTTCCTGGCAAATGATTAATAACGCTTGTGTTTTCTCCTCAGAACTCTTACGCCTTCGTTCGTCGTTACGGAAAGCGTACCAACGGTTACGCTCACCCGCACATTCACTCCATCCAGCGTGCTGACGACGACGGCCGCCACAACGAACGTGATCACTCGCACCGTTACACCCCAGGCAACGAGCACGACCACCGTTACGGCCCCGGTTCGTACCATCACGCAGACCGCTTCCACTACCGTCACCGTAACGCCTAAGCTCTCGGTAACGCCGACCATCTACTCAACCGTTACACTGCCACCCGTCATCAAGACCGTGTGCGAACCGGCCCGTACCTATCTGCCCGATCCGGGCGTAACGACCATCACCCGCACCCAGACGGAAACGAAGACGGAAGTGTCGACCACGACCATTATCGCCTGCACACCGACCAACGCGTACCTGCCGGTAAAGGAAACCGTAGCCGCCAATCAGCTGTCACCTGCCTTTGCCCGGGTGCCGAATCTTCAACGTGAAGTACTGCCGCCCCAGGACGACGAACGCCAAAACAAGATCTGGAACGCTTAACACTCCAGAAGCGGTGGAACGAGCGAACGCTTTCTTCCTTGTACTTTCGAATATATAGAAACAGAAAGAGGAGCAGAGACGCTGAAGATGAACAAATACTCATACCTTCGTTGCTAAGTGTGGATTGGTGCCGGTTGCGGACGTCACACTCCGGGCCGACCCACCATTTCCAGTGATTAGTTGTGTAGTAAGGAACCCCTGTCGCTAGAACACGTAAAACAAGAACAAAAAAAACAATGTACATAAATGCCCGTACCGGAGAGGAACGAAATGTAGATCGTTGGAGTTGTTGCATCCCTTATTTCTACTCCCCTTTTGATCGCCCCGTTGATCGTTGCTTCCCTCGAACAGCGGAAGTAACGTGCTAGCTGTGACACCCAGGATCACTCACTGTACACTGACTGTGCGCTAGACCCCATCGTTCAGCGAACAGCGAAAACCAATAGCAGCAACCTGGTTGTGATTCACTTTAGTTATTGTGTGTTGTGTAAGTGTAAGTGTGTGCGTATGTGTGTGTGCGTGTGGTGTTCATAATGATTTCACAAATAAAAGTCTTTGACATTTCAAAGGTAAATTAAGCGCGTAGGAATGGCTAGGGTAAGGGGTTTCATTAGTTGAGAAAAAGGAGATGTTATACTTACTTACTTATCAAGCTTTGTGGTCCCGCTCATGCCATACCGCCGTCTTCTATCAATCGATTAATTCGGCCTTTCCATCAATCCTTCTCAATTCTCTAACTACCAAGTCTCCTCTGTCCATGGGAACCGCCTAAAAGCGGTCTTTACGCGGCTGGGTCGTCCGATGTCATTCTCATGACATGCCCACCCGAGCCTAGTAAACCTATTTGGTTGCCAAATGGTGAGTTCGTAGAACTCGTCATTGTAACGATTCCTCTATTGCCCTTCTACACATACGGGGCCAAAAATGGGGCCTTCTAAAGTAGATGACTTTATTGGACAACATATTGGACAATCCTAGCATATGCAAGGAGCGAATTAATAAATGCTCCGAACCTGATGTATCTGGGATTAAACATAAAATCCTTTTAAAAGGTCTAGCATAGTTAATGCACAAAATCTTGGTAATCAGAGCACGTCACTTCTGCGCGAATTGTTGACATTATGGCCAGGAAAGTCATCGCTTCTTGGCGGGTCAGCTCCAACATGTACATCAAGTAGTAACACCAAATAAAACTCGTGTAAATTTTGTTTCAACGTACATCCCCAGTTCAGATTAATGAGTAATAAAAGAAAACTAAACTACGACAAGAATGTTGTAGGGTATTTTCCATCTAAAAATCAAAACGTTTCGAATGTAACTTTTTTTTTTCACCAAAAATGATTTCTTAGATAGCTTAGGAGTAAGCTGTTCAAGATAAAATATTAAATAAAAATAGAGAATTTAACATTCTAACCCATAAATGAACTTTAATCAACCTGGTTCATTCAGTTTCAACCATCCCATCAGGCTCACTATGAGTATTTTATTCAAAACAAATTAAACTGTCTAAATCAAAAAATTAGCTAACATCACTTCTGCTCGAATCAGCCACGCCTTACAGTATGCAATCCACCACACAGCTTCTCGTTCGTCGACTTCTACGCCGACTTTGACGAAACCGTTGTGGTGGTCAATTTTTGCGTTGTTTCCTCCGCCAGCTTACGCTTGTAGCGATAGCCCTCGTGATCGTTGTACGTCGGCGGCACTGCATGCACGTTCGGAAGCGAGTGAACGCCTCCAAACGCATCCGCCCCACCGGTGGGCGCACCGAGGAATCGATGTCCTTGGAAATTTTCATCCAGCGCCAGGAACGGTTGATGTGTTACGGGATGCTCCAGCACCGGGGGCAACGATACCTGCGGTGGTGGAATGTAGGGTGGCGGCGGTGGTGGTGGTGGATGCTGTACCTGAAGCCCATTGTTGATGATGACCGGATTCGGAACGGGAACCGGTAGTGGAACCGGTTCCGGTGGTAGATAAGTGTTAACGGCGGCACCACCACTAAAGTCTCCCTGGGCGAATACGGTCGACAGGACGGTTTCGGTAACGTACTGAACGACGGGGCTCGGTTGCAGCACCAGCGTGCTCGTTTCCGTCACGTACTCCAGCTGCGGAACAAACACCGTCGATACGGCGTACTCGGTGGAGGTGATAAGCACGGGATTCACCACGGTCGAGGTCAAATAGTCGGTCAGATACACCGTGTTGACGTCCGTGAAGAAGTGGTTCAACGTTTCGGTCGCATAATCCGTGACCGTTTCGGTGAAGACTTGTGGCACGCATTGTGGCGTCGGTCGCGGATAGAAGTATCCTTCCTGTGGTTCACACTTTGCACTGCCGACCAGCAGCAACAGCGCCAGGTGTACTGGCATCGAACACGATAGCTTCCTCTGCAACAGAACAAACGCATCCATTGTAGAACTTTAACCTACCCACAAGAACGTAGGAGCGCCACAAGAACATCAAGAAATCCACTTACCATATTTGGTAGCATCCTCTTGGCCACGGCTTACCGAATTACGTATACAGGTTCGGTTTTCCAACTGATTACGGCACAATTAGCGGACGAATTAACACCTCCTCACAGTGGCTACAAATGGGCGCGTCTACGTCCGAACCGGACCTTGGGCTCTCGAGTTTCACACACTTAATCTACAGCTCAATGCGTGGCGCGGCTCTCGGCGGAACCGTTTAGCTGCGTCGGAACTGGTACTGTTCGATAAGCCGCCCGATCGGATGTGACATCTATCCCTGATTTACCGTTAGACTTTATATACCTCGACCCCGGTGCGGTTAGGACATACGGCCACAGCCAACCCTACCCCACGCTGGGAGGAGATACGCTCGGACAAACCTGGTTTTCGTAGGTGAAAATTGTCTCCACAAACAGCTTGCACAGGTCTGCATGCTGCAATGAGGCATGGACACACTTTTTCGACAATTTTGTTGCAATTGAGCGAAAAGCGATGTCCCAACTGGGTGGTGTAGATGCGTAATACACCGGCTGACCTACAGTGAAAGGGTATTGAGGATAAGTCTGACATGCAACAGCGCATTTTCACACAACCGACTGAAGGTTACTTACATTGAACGAATACAGTACAGTACGTTCCAGACCCAGATTTCATTTTCTGGACTATTGGAATGGAGAAAATGTCACTCATGCACGACTCACTACCAAGCTGTGGGTAAATAACAAGTCAAAAAGGCCAGAATAGGCCGACCAAAACACTCGCCGAGGTTGTAGTGTCACCCTAGCGGCAGAATTAATAAGGTCAGTCACAGATACAGCTGATCGTGCATCATTTATCTTTACAAATCGTGATAGATGCATATAGATATCTGCATAATTTCTAACTAATTATGAGTTGCTAAACAATCGCCAGAAAACACACAACCTATTCAATCAGTTAATCTGCCAAAATGGGGTTAAAGTCTCTAGACTCTACAGCAGCATAAATCACGATTGGCGTTGCTGAAACATACCGAATCTACCACACACTTAAACTTAGAGGCATCGTAATGCTCAGCAAGATAGTAGAAAGATAGCATGCGTGAAAGGACAATGTGTAGAGGAGTCGCCGCCAGCGAGAAACGCTATGGTGCAAGCAAATACCAGACGGATAATCGGTAAGCTGTAGTGGGCTAGCGTTTTAAATAGTTCAGCAAGGACAGATATTGAGATGAGTTGATGGTTTAAATCAGTCCTGTGTGATTTTGGACTGTTTCTTGAACCTGCATAAATCTTGGACATGGTTCAAAAGATGAAAATAGGTCGTCCTTAATGCAAGTAGATGGGCAGTCAGCCCTTGCTACGATGGAACAGTCAGGATAGGCTTTGACACCAATCGTCATCGGGTCGCAGTCATCACCTCGAACTGTAGCTGGAGGCAATGTGTATCAAGGCAGCAGAGATCCCGGATACCGAGTGGAATTGTCTCTGATAAAATCTAAAGAATGTGATTGATGAGTGTGGCCACCATCGAAGAATGCAATAGGAATTAGTAGCTGAAGGCAGCGAAAGACTGATCAATGAGTACTTAACATTTCCGTGTTAAATTACAGTAAAAAGGCAGGATTTTAATGTCCAATATCACCGCATGGTTAACCAGCTATCTTGGATTTATAAGCAAAAATGTTCCTGCCTCTGCTCGTTACAAAACCTGAGGCTGAGGCATTCGAAGTTTGAGTTGCGAGAACGGCAACGGTCTTCACACAGCACGACCTGGGTACAAATCTAATACGGACCGTCTCCCCGTAACGAAGACTGATGCTAAAACTACGTGTTATTAAGAAATCTAGTATAAGCCAGAAATAGCAGGTATGAGCTAAAAGATCGTTAGGCCTAGAAGAGAGAATATGGTCAAAAATAATCTCCACAGAATCGTTGCTATATGTTTTTCTGTAGACTTTTTCTGTGAAGCAACAAGACTGCAATAAACGATAGAACTATACAAGAAGGATCTACACATAAAATTTATTAATTATCAATCTAACTGGGACAATGGAGATGATAATAATTAGGGCAGCGCAGCTATTTTTGAACAATTCAATTTTTAAATTAAGGAAGCATTTTCATTCTCTTCGGTGCGCTCAGCACAATGCTTCAGAAATACGTCTGTACAGCTCAAGTTTATTCCATAAAATATATAAATTTTTTGTCCACAGCATCTGTTAGCTGTGACCCCATGATTGGGACAGTGGAACTTAACGAGCCGGTCTTAAAAAGGCCAATTTTAGTAACCCATAGTTTAGCTTCCACCAGGAAGAATTGGCGGAATGTTAAGAGAAAAAGCTAATAATATAATTCGCTTTGCTTGAGCGAGGGTGAAACCTCACGTTCTTTTCATGCGATCTTTCTGAGTGATCTTCCCCAGACATACTCTCTAACGATTCATGTTTTATTGGCAAATAAAAGATTGTTGAGTATGTGTTTAAAGTTTAAAACAATATATGAATCTAATGGTAGTTTCGCTTAAAAAGCCTCCTGAAATGGAGGTTCATAGTTCCTTGTCCTTGACGACGTAATAAGCAGATCCACATCAACTTTACCTACAACTCTCAATCTCATGCTGCATTACTATTTCCAGTGCCTTTCCTTACTTATCTTCCAATTCGTTGGCTTCGCGGATGACATTCACATCATTTGACGGACATCTATGGAGGTGTGCGAGGCGTACTAGGCGACGAAGACTAGGTACCTGCACTGCCGGAGGATCTGACCACGATAAAGCTTGTCTCGATAGCAAAGTAACAGTTGACAACGACGATCTGGAAGTGGTAGAGGAGCTCGACTACCTAAGAACCATCGTAACTTCGGATTTGAACGTAAGCAGCAATATCCGTTGACGCATTGCTCTGGGAACTTTCTATATGCTCCACTAACTCCTGCGATCCAGAAAACTCCAGCAACACACGAAATGTCGTCTACCGGCACAAATCTTCAACTATCCTGACAGTGAACGCCAAAACACACGCCATTTTCGAGCGGCTGGTGTACGAGCAGGGCGTCTGGGGAAGGAGAATGAAGCAAGAGCCTGTTGAGCTGTTTTACAGTGTAAATATTCTGACGGTGGTCAAAGCTTATAGGATACGATGTCTGATGCAGATGATGGAGATGCTGAGCCCATATACCGCCAGGAAGATGCTCGTCTGCGACCCGTTCGGCACAAAGACGTAAAGGATCTCAGCGAGCTCCTCCGCTGTATCGGGTGGTGTTTAACTTGTCCGAGATCAGATACAGGCCTGAGGCGCGTTTTCTGGAAAAGGATTGTCGACCTAAACATTTCCAAAGACGTGCCCTATCCTCAGCAAGCCAAGAAGAAGAGGAAAAAGTTATCCGTATCCAGATAGTCAACCGTTGGTATGGAGGACTGATAGGGAAAGAATTTTCGATACCAGTACCTTCGAGTTTATCCCTATCATTGCTACCACTAAGCCACCAGTTTACTCATAAAAAAATCATAAATTGTTCAAACCCTCGCATAACAAACAAAATCGACTGCAAAGCTAATTTGATCAATAATGTCGCATGATCACGCTACTGGGACCTCATTATGTCTGACTCATTTACAATGCATACAAACTGCATTAGCACATCAAAAGACGGTATGCTACCAACATTCCCAAAAAGGTTCAACACACAAGCAAATCAAACCTCATTATTCGAATGCCCCCGAATTTGTACAAACAGCTATTCAAATGCAATTAACTATAGACAACGTCCTTGGGAAACCCATCAACCGGATCTCGATCCCGGGTTTGCCGGGATCTCGGGTGTGACGAATTCAAGATCGCTCGCATCACTGGAGATTAGCTCCGAATTTCCTTTCAACTCCTTTTTTTATCCCCATGTGCGAAACCGTACAATTCTGCACAACTGCGATGATGATGCCTCGACCATAACCTCCTCTCGAGATGGCATTTCCGCCTTCCATCGGCGAGAGAGCGCCATGGTTCAATCGTAAACCGCGATTACTCCTTGCGGATGATGAATTCACTCGAAAATGTCATACGTCTTCTTCTCCATCTTGCTCCCGCCCAGTGGAGATCTCTTGCCGTTCTTGATTGCTTCATTCACCATTATGCATGTAGTAATGTACACACACACACGCACGCATACGCAACCCGCAAATGTCAAGAGAGCACTGAGTAGCTTAGCAAACAATTCACCCCATCGCTGATCGGTTCAATGCTCGGCTGTTTACATTATCTACACGGTTCTCGTTTTTTTTTTTCTTTTCGTTTCCCACCCCTAGATGACTTCCGGGGATTTTTTGGTATGGCTGGTTTTCTCGTGAAAAATCATCGCCTCGATATCTTGTGGTATAAAGTTCTTCTTGGAAGATGACTACATAACACGGCTTCTTTGGGTAGCTTGTTGCAGATTTTTATTACGGCCTTTTGCCGTCATGAGTAAAATTTGAACTTAGCACCTTCCGGTTGGCTGATCGTCAGCACCGTGGTGGATGAATTGATGAGCACTCCGAGCGTTTGAAGAGTAAAAATAAAACACTAACCAACGCGTGCAGACCTGGTCTCCCTGCGAGCCATTCCGGATTTAGGTCTGCATAATGAATACTATTTTTCTCTAACTAAATACTGGTTCCAAAGGTAGGCAGCAAGAAAAAAGAAGGTTCTCATCGGCTTCGGCGTAACGTTTAACGTCACAGTTCCTCACCGCAAAGAAGAACAGGTGGGATTACAGATTGTGGCTGTGTTTTTATGAATCAAATTTTAAATAAATCATTCTTAAACGCTTAACGCCTCAGATCACGGCACAAGCACACCAGGCTCGCGGACCCGGATTCGAAATGTCAAAACAATTTCCCCACATGGTGTGCGAGTAGTTTTGATTCCATTTTCTTCGCCAGCAACCTCAACTCTACATTTCAGCTCCGCTCAACACCAAGTCAAACAACCGGTACCGGCCGAAGATGAGCTCGCAAGCGCTGTTTGCCGCTGTTTGATCTCGCATTGTTCCCATATCGCTTGCATCGCCGGTAATGCTTTGTGTGCGCTCCGGCCCCGGACGCCACGACCTTCCACCGCTAGATTATGATTGATTGTACTTCAGGCCCGAAAAGTTGTGCCGTCTAATGAAATTACTACGGTTTTTCGGTGACCGAGCGACAACAAACAACCGAGCACTGCCCAAAAAAAATAATACGTCCACGCTAAATGCCATCGAGTTAGCGGACATCGCGAGTTTGAGGTTGAGAGTGGTACCAACGATGCGCTTTTTCGGGCCGGCTGCACTCGTCTAAGTGTAAGAGGCAATCGAACAAATTGAAGGATACCCTAATCGGTGGCCCTTTTTCACAGGGCGGGGATGAAGGGATAGAGCGTGGGGTTTCATGTCACCCTCTCTCTCTCTCTCTGTCTTCTTAATTGCTTTAAACTTCAAACTCGTCTGTAAAAAGTTGGAAGGTAATCGAGAAATTTGAAGTAACAGCGAAGGTAGGGCAGCCGTCTTGGCCACTTAAGCATTCAAGGGAGTACAAGGGTTTTTCAGTAGATAAGCAAAATTATTAACGCTTATGGCAAAGTTGTAAAAGTAAAAGTAGTGAAAACAGTTAGATGATGTGACAAAAGAGACATGCATACTACAATCAACATATTTTGAACTAAGTAGAATAATTTCAAAAAACGTTGAAGACGGTTACTATGGGAAATGCAGGGTTTTTCAAATGCTAAGACAACATTGTCAACTGTCATGATAATGGTTACTGTCTGACGGCACGTCAAAACAATCATATGATACGTCAAATGTGTCAAGTCATTGGACAATAAACCAAAAGGCCACTCTTTATTAATCAAGTGCAATAGCCCTCTGATTGCAATTCTACCGTGAACCATTAGAGGATACACACTAAAGAAGATGGAGGTATTTCTTCTATATGGCAATCTTAGCACCTAATAATTAGCCAAGATTTTAGAGACAGAATTCAAATTCATAATTTCAGGTTGTCATGAGTTTTTGGGAACATTTCTAGCTTTCAGATCGCTGCATTAAAACCTGCTGGATGCGCAAGGTTGACCCAAGTCAAAGAAAGAAAGCTGCTGTGAGGTGGGGCTGAAGGTTTTCTCCTATGAACTGGAAACCCCTGCAATCGCAAAAATCAACAACAAAAACATTATCAATCCAGCAATTACGAGTTAAATTAAAGAAAAAGCAGTCAAAAGCAGAGAATTCCCTTTTCGCTACAATGTATCCGCATTTAGGGCAACAATCGGCACAATGATTGTGCTAAATGGTAAATCATTTTCGCAACACCAGCCCGATCGGCCCCACACACAAGGATATGCTCAATTTGCAAATTCCAGGCAACGGTGCTAACGTTGGCCCAAGGTCCGCCAGCCGGCGATTCGTGATAACAACCGATTGCAGGCTCGTTCGATCGATGCCGATAGGAAAGATTTGCACGCTCGCACAAGCAACGAACCTCAGGCTTCATTCGATCGATTATAACCGTAGGAAGCCCGTGCTCGTATCAACACACAGCGAGGCATATTGTCGTTTTGTTTGCACCACCCATTCGCTACCGAATGACAAAACAGCACCGATGCCTCAGGTACCTACCCCAACACCACACTCATGTGCCGCATCACCGCAAGGATGTGGATGTGTCAAATATTTGCGCACATTGCTGGCTGGCTTTACTTATGCCAAAAATTACCGCATAATAATGATCCCGACCTTGACTTTCATTAGCGCGGAAGCTTGTAAGCTCCGGCGCTAGATGTAGCGTAACGGATCGCAATCACAGTCGGAAAAGGGTGCGTCCGGGTGTTGCCGCCACCCTCGGCTAGATTCTTTTCAATCAACCTTACACCCGGTTCCTGCTGGTTTTCGGAATATTTCACAAAAGAAGTACAACAGCCATTCACGGTAGGCTGCCACTCGAGAGGTCTTGGTGTAAACACTTCACCTGGTCAAACACGCAAACGCACAGTTCGATCGAACGAACTCCAAGCGGTACGGGAAATCCCCATTGACATGCCATGCCCGGTTTTGGGGCCCCCGGGTTGTCGAAAGGTCACTCCTCCTACTGAGCATCCCTTGGCCGAGGTTCACGCGCAGTGCCCGAAAACTATGTACCAAACACCCAAGCGAAACCCCTATCGCGCAGATCTCACTCACTAGTCTCCAGTGCCACGCGAACGTACCGCGTGTGTAGTGGCGTGAAATGCGAGCACCTTGTTTAACGAGCAGCATCTTCCTGGCGCGTGGACATGTACCACTTTGCGCAACATCAAACAACCTGCGATCAGGTACACACGCACATCAATCGACCGAACTGGTGTACCTTCGCCGTTTGGGGCTGGGTTGAATCGGGACGGGTTTACTAGCATTGAAATTAGTTTCACATTATCACAGACGACCGATGGACCGGCAGCCTTGCCACTGTGCTCCTCACAGCCCCCACCTCTACTGTCCCGTGCTGTATGGCAAACTAATTATACTCGCTAATGGTCCTCGCTCACTTCAGCCCCACGCGACATATGCGTCCGAGACGGAGCTTCTGGGCTTCTGCTTTGCTCGCGCTCACTCTCGCTCTCTGTTGATGGAAGCATCTTCAGCCGATTCAGTTGGTCCTCCAGTGGTTTTTGTTCGGAGCCCCAGCCTTACTAAAGCGGCCGCCTGGTGATGGGTTTCAAACCGTGAAAAATCGTTCGCCCCACAGCCGGAGAGTTGAGCTTTGATGAAGATATAATTGATATGGTGGCGGGCACGGCTCGTCCGCTAAACCGGTGGCCTGAAGGTTTTTCCTTCAACGCCGAAGGGCGCCATGAAGTAGGGAAAATGCCATCGGTGCGGCTTGCTTCTGCTGAGTGCTGATCGTTCCCAGCCTGATAAAGGCACCGTCCCTCGTTCGGAATCACATCAACTGATTTGTTGCATTGTTGTGTTGCGTTATGCCCCAATTGAGCCACTTCTATGCAAATGCTCAAATGCTTGTTAAAAATGCTTCAGATCGGTATCTGTTGTGCAAAAACATGTAGCTAGTAAAGTATATGGTGCGGCTCCAAGGTTTGCCTGTCATATTTTCAGTTGAAAATGTATGATTAATGTTTCACTAGCGCAAACAATTTTTTACTACGAATACTAAGGTTATTGGATCGTTTATGTTCCTTAGAGCAATTATTTTTATTAAAGCTTCTTCAGGTCGTACTTGCCGAAACAAAAATTTGTCGTAATTTACCTCGTACCTTCATAATCAGGTTCGGAAATTTAATTGAAATTCGATCTGTAGCCTTCAGCCTGTAAGGCCAAGAGATGAAGAACGGTATCATGTGTATATGTGTGTATATAATAAATGATATTCATAATAAATAATTAACAGCTCATTAAAGAGATGAAAATATGAATAATGATTATCATTTATTAAAATGATATCAAAATAGATGTTTATGAATAATTTGAAAAAGCATACAAAATTTATCACACATATTTAAGACAACGATACTATTAATACATACGTTCAATATATTTTTTTTAAGTGAATAACACTGAATGAAGCTGAATCGATAAAAACTGTGCGAAACTCTACTTCTTCTTCTTCTTCCTTGGCAATACAACCTCGAGAGGTCTCGGCCTACCATTTTATGGCTTTCTGTGAGTTAATTTTATCTGTAGTAAAGTAGTTAGCCTTACGTACGGATAGGATTTCAACCCCGGACCTACCGTGTGAAGACGGGCACCGTTATCGCCTCTACCACCCGTCCACCCGTAAGAAACTCGATGCAACAAAATGTATAAAATGGGATAATCAAATGAGTAATAAAGAGTGCAAAGTTCTTTTAACACATAAAGTATACAAATAACTGAAAAAAAACATTGAATGGAAAATAAATCCAAATACTTGATTAAGATTTGATTTTGATTAATTTAAGAGGATTGACGTACACACAAAAACCATGCACCTAATGTTATCATGCACCTGTATGATCTAAACAAATTTAATTTTTGAAACTAGAAAAGAAGAACACAAACTAAACAAACAGAAATAGCACAGCACCCAAAACATAATTATTTAAACAAAATACTTGTTTGTTGTCATAGGGCGGATCGGTGGTATAAGCGGTAACGGCGCCGGCCTTCACACAACAGGACCGGGGTTCAAATCCTATAAAGACTGTCCCCCCGTAGCGATCATTAAGTCAAGTTAATCATTAAGTCTAGTAAGCCAGAAATGGCAGGCATGATCTCTGCATGAGGCAGAAGTCGTTAGGCCAAAAAAGAAGAAGAAGAAGACGAAGAAGAAGACGAAGAACAAGAAGAAGAAGAAGAAGAAGAAAAGGACTTATGATAAATTTTTATTAAAAAAACACCAGGAAATGATTTTGTAAAATTAGTAAAGAAATGAAGTGGGAAAAATAGCACAATTTTCAGAAAAAAATATTTTAAATCATCATATACTACTGTACGACAACTAGAAAAGAACAGAAAAAATATACAAAATATAAATTATTCTACATAAGTAAGATAAGCAAAGAAGCTTTACGAGTAAGATAAGTACAGAAACATAATAAAATAATAAAGGAAAAAGAGCTCAGAATTCTATTTAATCCTTGTGAAATCAGAATTCTTTAAATGTGTTTAAACAGTTCAGAGTTATATAGGCTTTCCCTTCAAGTTACTTCAATAGTATTCAGAAAAAAAGCCTAAAAATACACAAAAAAACACTAGAAAAAAACAGATTTTATAAAAAGACGACAATTTGGAATAAATTATTAAAACATATGAAAACACTAAGCAAACCTCAAACACTGCTGCAAGGGTATTCCCATACACCCAAACACATCATGCGCATCGTTTTTCGCCAATCAGTTCTATATTTGCACCAAAATAGCGTGTGATAACTTTAAACGCAAACCAACCCGTACCGCTTGTTTGACAAATATTCTTCCACATGATTCAATGCCGGAAGTAGTGCACACACACACATCCACACACATTTCCCAACCGAACCGTGCTAAGCATTTCGGAGATCCGTTTTGTTCGGCGATCTATATTTTCAACGATGATCAATGATCGTTCGCAGCTCAGTCGCCTGATTCCGCTAGCTCCATAATTCATTTAGCCGGATTTTCCCACCTTCAACGCACCTTTGGCCACAATTTCTCATACTTCTTCTTCTTCTTCTTCTTCTCGTTTTCCCTACGATGTTTTGTTGTTTTCGTTTTGGCACAGATGCCATCGTTATTGGATAACATTTGTCAACAGCACGCAACATCTCGAATATGCGAACCTGCGAATTCGGCACGGTAGGCAACGGCCCCCATCGGTTCACACGTCCGTGTGCCGTTTTGCTGCCACCTGCTCCCTGCTTGCCACTTGGCAGCTAGTTGGCATCGTTTTTTCTTAACCTCACCATTTCATACGCTGCATCAGAAGCCATCAGAAGTAAATCAGGGTCGCTATTGGCGTTAAAGGTCTGGCTGCCCACCGGCGAAACGCTAAACAGATCATCACCGGACCACGATTCCGTGACGTGTGTCTTTCGATTATGACCCAGCCGCGATGGCGGGAAAAGAATACACCGACCTGTGCGCTGTGTGTGTGTGTTTGCGTTTTTTTTCCTCCCGTGAAAAGCCCAAACAATATTCCCACCATAAAAAACTCCCCCGAATGTCGCGCTCAAGATGTCAGGTGGCATCAGAAAATTAAATAATCAGTACGTCACACACAACAACAAAAAAAACATCAACACGATCTTTTAAAAATGGCTAACGGGCCTATGGAAGTAGGGGTTAAAAATACGGTAACTTGAAGAAAAGTGAGAAAAAAAAACAGAAAGAGAGAGAGACCGAAGACCGCGAAGCATGCAAGTTCTTCTGCCGATGTCCACCGAAAATCTGCTCTCGGTTGAACTTCTGTTCCAAAAAATCATTTTTCGTACACGGTCGCGGATTGTTCGGATGGCTCCGTAGTGCGTGGCTCCGTGGTGGTAGATAGCATTTCCTGCAGGTGGCAACCCCTCTCTCGATCAGCATCATCGATGCGCTCGGAGGAATCGTCCTCCCGCTCTAGGGGATACACACACCAAAAATTCAACAGCCCGGAGATTCGCACTCTTCGGCGATCGACGACGATCTTACCGCTTGCCGCATTGTCATATAAAAAGATCGACCGGCGTACCAAAAGCGATCAGTCTAACGCTGACCAGGTTAGCTTAGTGGCGCGACCGTGCCAACAACGAAACAAGAGGCCAAAAAAACGGTACACACAGTGTGGGCGAAGGAAGGAACGATCCTGCCACAAGAGCCACCACAGTGCAGTTCGAAATCGAAAGTGATCAGCGGTGCATTCTTCCCAGTGTAACACGTGCTTTCAGTGTGCAGTTTACCTGAAGTGACTGAGCTGCTCACACGAAGAAGTTAAAAAATGGTGAGTCAGGATGGTGAGCAAGATGCATCCCCGGTCTGGTCGGACAGGAAAGGTGCTAAGTGTGCTGTTTGCACTAGCAATACGACCGGTGCTGTGAAGGAACTGTTCGTGTAGTGAAGTTTTGCATAGATTTCTAACCGCACTGGAACGCAAACCGCGATCGTTCGGTGCTGGCGGCGTTTAATTAACAGCTAAGTGTCCTTGAAGCAACCAGCAATTGAGGTGGACGACAGTAACAAAAAAAAAAAGACTCGTGCCAGCAGATCAGTGTGGTGATCAGTCGGTGATGATCGGTGGTGAAGTTGCTCCCCGCTATCGGTGTCCTGTCGACCGTGTACAGCCAACCGTTACTTGGATTGCATAAGCGACCGAAATGTCATGTCGAAGCATTATACAATGGCGGGATGAAGTTGTTTTGCAGACCCCTTTTTCTTACGATCATCTCAAGAAAAAACTTCCTCATTTAAATCTCTCTGACCCTCTAAAATTCCAAATCAACCTCCTCCAAGTAGAGCAGTCTCTTCATAACGCCCAGTCTCTCGAAAGTCTAAAAATAACCTCCAACGACCACAGCCCTTGCCCGAGGTTACGATTTGAATGCACGACTAATTATCATCCGTTTTACCGGTAAATCTCGTCCGATAACTAATCCCACGATCAAGGACAACGGCTGCAAGATTTTCACTTTTCAATCGATCGATCCTAGGCTGATCGGCAACAAACGGAGTCGTCGAAGTTAATCATCACCCAAGCTGGCGCTATCCGTGCGCTATTATGAAAAAGCTTTCGACACTTGGGGGCAATTTGCTTGATTTATGTTTATCCTTTCGTTCGCCATTATTCGTCGTGATCGGCGGCACCGCCACACGCACACAAAATCGCCGACAGGGGTGATGAGCATAATGAGTGCTCGTTCCACTAGTGTCTTGTGTATATTGATTTAATTTGTCCCGTCCAGAGCTTGCGACACGGTTTATGCAAATGGCATTAGACTCCACGGTTCGGAGGCATACTGTGGGAGATTTTTGTTTTTTTTTTTGGCCTCAAATTCCTTCCAAACCCGATATGGAGCAGGTCCGGTTCCCATTTTGAACAGGTGTTTCTCTCTTGGAACGCTGTCATTAACACGATAAGCAAGAGCTATGGTTAGAGACAACCTCTTGCTGGATTTTGATTTATTCGACCCTTTTATTTCGCAGAAACTGTTCACCTTCCTTCTGCTCGCCGTGCTGGGCTACGCACGTGCGGAGGAGTTCAATGGTTACTTCTACCCGAAGCCGAGCTGTTCCCTGGCCGAAACGGTGTACGTGACGCGAACGGAGACGGATTACCAGCGGTACACGGAAACTATCGCCACACCGGTGTACGGCGATGAGCAGACGGTCGTGTCGTCCGTCTTCATTACGAGCACCTACACAGCGACCGTTCCCGTCTATCAGACGCTTACCAGCACCGCTACGTACACCGTAACGCCGCCGCTGCAACCGCCCCAGACCGTGTACAACACCGTAACGCTACCACCGGTCGTGTCTACCACGACCGTTGTCACGGCAACTCCGGTGTATCGTACACAGACGGAAACGCGTACCGTTACACAGCCCCCGGTAACGCTACCACCCCAGGTCATCTACTCCACCGTACAGCTGCCACCGGTAACGCGTACCGAAACGTCCGTCTACACTACCACCACACCCGTCATCCAGACTGTGCAGGACTATCGTACCGTAACGCTTCCACCTGTAACGCTTCCGGCCCAAACCATCTACTCGACCGTACAGCTTCCACCGGTAACGCGCACCGAAACGTCCGTCATCACCCGTACCAGTCAGGTGGTGCAGACGGTACGTGACACCGTAACGGTTCCGCCGGTAACGCTTCCGGCTCAAACGATCTACTCCACGGTACAGCTCCCGCCGGTAACGCGCACCACCACATCCGTCTACACGACCGCTACACCCGTCTACCAAACCGTTACCGACACGCGCACCGTTACGCTGCCCGGTGTCCCAGTACCCGCGCAAACGATCTACAGCACCGTAACGTTACCGGCCGTTACGCGCACCGTCAGCTCGGTCTACACCCAGCCCGGCGGTTTCCAGACGGTGTACGTCACGCAGACCGAGTTCCAGCGCGACCAGGTGCAGGCCCAGACGATCTACAGCACCGTAACGCTACCGGCCGTTACGAAGACCTTCTGCGCACCGACCTATCTGCCGCCGCAGAACACGCTCGCCGTGTACAACCAGGGACGCTACACGAACGGACTGTTTTAATTTCTACGCCAGCACAGCAAAAACTAAAATAAAATAAAGCTAAACGAAACGATCCGATGGTTCCTCCGGTGATGGTCACTTTCTCATGCGGTGGGCGGAGATTATGGGAGCTTGTGTCGTTCAATCCGAACACGCGCGTGCGCAGATGCAAAGACAAAAGACTGCGCCAAGCGACGAACCTGAAGCTGAACTTGCAATCGTTTAGGCGTCGAACGGTTGTCATCGAAATCACTTGGATTTGTTTCATCTTTATACAAACAAAGCTCCTCTTTCCCATTCCCTCCCGGTAATATTCCCCCCCCCTCCCTTGATTCTTTCTTTCTTTTTACGACCTTTTTTTGTGGCGATGACCTTACGGCAAAACACACGCCATTATATAGAAGAATGCCATATGAAATCTGCACCAAAATGCTAATCAAGCTACGCCCCGTGTGCAGACAGCAGACAGGCAAAACCTTGAGGATGCATTTTAAAATAGAATCATCACACAGCCAGCCAGACGGACTCACTGGGCTTATTTTTCTTTGGGTCACCCCCCAAATTTTCCGAACCGAATTTCACAACCCAAACCCCTCCCCCCCACCCCCCCGGAATCCTCCAAAGAACACCGTCCACCCAAAAGCCATTGATCACGGACGGGGTGCGATCGTCATCAGCAGCTCGTAGCCCGTTGACGTTGCCAAATGTTAATCATGCATTCGGCGTAGTATGGGAATATGTTTTTCTTCGATGCCCACCACCAATGCCCTTTCGGTGGCCGATGGTATTGTTATGCCCGGGGTCCGATTCGTAGCCCGTTTTGTTATAATTACCGTTTGATTGCTAAATACCGACGAGTCGACGAACAGCAGGCGTGCAAGCTCGTGCAAGCTCCAAAAATGTTTTGAGATGCGATTTTTGGGCTGTTTTTTTTTTTTGTTTTGTTTTTGTTTTCGGTAGGTTTCTTCCAGTTTCCATCAGACCATTGTCTACGAAACCCATTAACATGCGAACAAGCTCGTGATGAATGATGAGCCACTTGCGAGGTAGGCGACAGAAACAATCAAACTGTTCTAGCGGCCAGCGTGGCCTTCCGCTTGTCTGATTATTACACCAGATAGTAGTGGACTTAAGGTTGTACTGTAGTCGATTAACCAATGTAACGAGATGGAGAATGAATAAACGATTGTTTTTATTTTCTTTAACTTCAATTGTGAAACGTCTGTCAAGCTGCTTTATTTCCCAAACAACACGATATCACTCTTTTTCCATTTGCCACTATCGCTAATCTTCCCATTTCCATGCGAACAAAACTGTTCCCCGTTAGCGGAATGGGTGGGGATGGATGGATATTTTTATCTTTTTAATGGGTGGTAAGCAAGAGCTTTTCCAAAATAGAACGTGTTCGCCGTACCAGCGCCGAACGCCGATGATAGCACGCACGGCAAGGTTAGGGTGAAGAGAAAATGTTACACGTCCTTTGTCAGGGTAATTTTGTCGTTTTCTTTTCAGATTCACCCGAACCTCAAATAAATTAAATTTGTGTGACAGAAATTGCTCGTCTTTTAGGCAGCAGAAGCATTATGCAAACGAAACGGTAATTTGGATATGGTTATGCATAGGAATTCCAGCAGCAAGAATGCAGCTCATCGGACACCTAAGCGGCTTAGCGTAGCGGTACGAAAATAATACATTCGGTTTCATTTGCAATTTGAATTGTATTTGGTAACATCACCTTATTTTTTATAAATTGGTTCAAATCTCTTATAATAAAAATTGTTTCAATCAAAAATGTTATATTTTTAATAGCTTGCTTTAAATTATTTAAAATACATTTGGTATCGTTACTGTACTTTCAAAACTGCTACAGTAGTATGACGGCTTGACCTTATTGTCTACACCGCATATGATGACTCATGATCAAGTTCACAAAATTAACAAGCCATTTCCTCTTTGTTTTTTGTCATATCCTGATTATGCTCGATTCTGGTGATTACAGGGTAGTTGACCACTAGTTAATAACGAACGAGTTGATGTTCGTTGTCTGAGTGCGGACATCCGGTTCGATGTAGATGTGTATGGATCGGAGTAGAAGCTAGATAGCTCGTCTAGGGCAGCATCGAATTAAAACAGATCTATAAGTTTCATCCCGTTGCAGCAAGACCCACTTCCTCTAGCCAAAAGGTTAAACTTACCGACTTTTCTCGAACCCTACACCAATGAAGCTAACCATGTGTATCAAGGCTGGACTAGGATCTGCTGCACTCTGCTACAGTAAAATAAGCCTTCCTCTCTCTTTACTGCAGTGTTGTCATTATTCTTTCATCCTGAGAATGAATAAGGCTTGAAAGGATATTCGGTCTTCTCACGGCAAGACCCATCCGGACCGTTCCCGAGTAATGAAGACTGACCATCCAACTACGTGGTATTAACAAATCTAGTCAGCCACAAGATGACTAGCATGGCCTTGAAGATCGTTAAGACAAAGAAAAAGAGTAATCGGGATGCATTACAGAGTAAATCTGTTTCCATGTAGCTGAGGTACTCGGTGAGGCCAACACTTCTCTAATTTCGGATCCCGACCCCCAGCCGACACAAATTTATGTTATTCGAATAAATAATTAAATAATTGTTTACTTAGTAGTAAATTAAGTCATTACACCCACATAAAAGGAGCAGTCCGGAGGCACAGGTGATAGCAGTGCCTGGTGTCTTCCGGACTGCCTTCGCATACTTCGGAATGACTATCAGATTAGGGCTTACATTATTTTCAGTAAGTTAGGCACAGTAAGATAAGACCTCTATAGGTTGAGGTTGAAGATCATGGAAAGAATTCCATAGTCAACGAACTGCTAGTCTCGTATGCAACATATCGCATAATAGCGACGATCGCAAGGAACCAATTGCATTCAAGCTCCCTTTAGAAACGATCGGTACGAACAAAACAAGAGACTTCAACGATAATGTAGAAGGGGAACCCACACTCAGGAGGAGAAACATTGCATATTGGTTAAGTTTTTTACTAATATTTATTAATAAATCCACACAATTTTAAATTTCTAAAGATTTGTTTTAAGTAAATACACCTTTAACACCCGTTAAATTTAAAGTTAAAAGTTAAATAACACTGTCGCTTGTACCATGCATTCAGGCATATTCAGGCAGCGCCCTCTAGATTTCACTAGCGAAACTAAAATATTTTTTTGAACAGTCGGTTATGTTCTCTTTATCTTTCTTCCTTAATGCAAAACCCAGTTTCAGTAAAACTTACAACAAAGCCTCATTTTACGCTTCTTAAATGTTTTAAACTTATATATCACGGTCTTGATACTAAAAACAACTCTTGCTGTACGTGTTTAAAATACATTTCCTATCCGAAGCAGCTTCCAGATGCGATGCTTCTTCGATGTACAGCTAGTGAACAGATTCAAAACAACGCATCCGCAAAGTTTAGCGAATTTGGGAACTAAAACACATCCTATTCCACGTACAGTACCGTAACAGCATCAAACAGCCGACACATTTCCCGCCTTACCGAACGCACCTGACAAACTTAAAAACTTACCCTCAGCGCATGCATCCAACGGTGATAAGCCTAGCTCGGAAGCACATCTCGACTATTTTCGACACAGTACACGAACGCTAAACAAAAACTTCCCCCATTTCTCTTAACCACCGCTCGTAGGCTTCGCTTTCTGGAATTTCGGCACTGAGTTCCACGAGTCGATCGTGCGAGCACGCACGCACAGCCGCGACGATGTTTTCCCTTGCAAAAGGCACGAACCGAGCAAGTTGCGAGACTGTAAACGAAAACAAAACCTTCTGGTTTATGGAAAACAATCGTCGCAGCAGTAGGAAAAATGTTTTACTCGCCACAGCACAGCACCACAGTCAACAACGCAGGCAGGTAGCTCCGAGCATAATTTTTCCCTGGGACCACTCCGGTTGGGCCATTCTCACCGCGGAGCAGCGCACCAGACTGGATGGGCTCAAGACGCTCAAACCGACGGAGAGCACCCGACGGTAAACTCATTCAGTGAGCGACGTTCAAGCCGAACGCACGTCTTTTGTCGGTGATCGTGCCGGTGATCGTAAAGGGTGAGTCGGAAGAACTGTGTGCGTGTGATCCCTTACCAAACACCTGCCCGAATGTGCGGCCGCAAGAAGGAAGCCATATTCCTGCGCTTCGATTAGCACAATTAGCCGACGGCGAGTGGCGAAAGATCGTGATCGGTTCATTCGGTGCTTCTAAAATCGGTTTACTAGTGAATATTCGACCGATAGAAGATTTCAACCAAGGCCCAGTAGGAGACGAACATCCGAAATTCCACACACACACTCTGGCCCATATTCTCGGTTGAGCCAGATCCCTCGCCAACAGGAACCGGTTAGCGGAGAAACTTCAGCATCCTCATCCCGTGTGACTCTCGCTGCTGAGTCACACGAGCTCCTACGGCTCCGCCATTCTCCTTTCTTTCGACTTCGGTTACCCAACGCTCGAAGGGTGACCCGGGCGTGCTTTTGTGGTGGTGGGAGCGAGCGAAAGGCGAAAGAAACGGTCACCGCCGGTTTGCTGACCGGAGAGACCGAGCGGTCTGCTGTTTGCAGATTGGAAATGAGTCAACGATCTTTAAGGGCACTAGCGCTTAGCGAATAAACCGTGAGGAAATCAATAACGATCGTGCATCCTGTGGCGCTGCGCTGTTTGTGAAGTGAAAACGGGAGGGTTGTGCAAAAAGTGAATAAATTAGTTGGATCGTGGAAACTCCCTTTTGCGCGATCGAGTGATCTTCGCGCTGAAGTTTAATCAAAGTGGTGCAATTTCTATAACCTCCTGTGCAGTGTGCGTGTGTGTGATCAAGCATTGCGGTGAATCGAGTGCGATAAGCAGTGAGACCAAGGTATCGAAGCTGCGGGTTTGTGGAAAGGAAATTCATCACAACCAATCAGTCAGACCCGCAGAATGACACAGCAGCAGCAGGTGGGCTCGCTTATGATTGGATGAGGCTAGGCTCGGACGCGAAGCTCATCAGTCCATGGTTACAGTGAATTAACCTTTCAAGTGCTTAAAGTCAAGCCACAATAAAAAGTGCTGCTGGCACGTCCACATAGTGAAAAAATTTAGCAAGTTGGTGTTAACGTAAATCCAAACAGTTCCGGAAGGTGTAGCGTAGTGATTTGTTGACCAGACAGCCAGAACCGGTACTACCGGTGCCATCAAGACACCGCAACGATGGCGGTGCATTCGTGCACTAGAATGATGCACCGGGGAGTGAAACTGGTTTCGCTGGTGGTGCTACTGCTGCAGCACGCTGCCCAGTCACAGATCATCAACCGGACGCCACACTTTATCCCGGGCAGCGGAGATATGGCCCGGTTCAGTCTGCTCGAAAACACACCGGTCGGCAGTGTGGTGTACCAGTTGCGTGGTAAGTGGTCCCGAGTGGAAAGGAAAAACTCGGCTACAGGTGGGATTTGATATTTGTCTCCAGAAGCGACTGCAGCAGCAGCAGCAAAAAAACACACACACAGATGATTCAACCATTTCGGCCACTCTTGGTTTCGTTTAATTATGCAGCTGGCGAATGCCGGTTAGCCGTCCGGCTGTTATCTGTGGGGAGCGGGTCGAGACCTGTTGCTTTGCTTTCCTTTCAGCGGACTGGGTGCGAAACGAATCTGCAAACTTCATTTCACTTTTGTTTGTCTAATTAAAAGGACAACGGCTTTTGAGCAGGCGGTGCGTAAAGGCCATCAAGATCAAGTATGTGGTGATTAATGATCACAATGTTAACTGGAGAGGAGACATACTTTATGAAGAGCTTTGCTGGTTACCTTACCTATCCTGGATTGTACTCGTTACCAAACTCCTTCCATCGTCATCCAAAACGCTTCTCTCAAACCTTCTAAAAGGCTGACTTCAGCTTTTTGAGGCAGCTTAACAACCTGATCCAGATCAGTGGCATTTGTTCAGTATGCAACTTCCCACACGCACCAGCCAACCTCCCGACACGAAGACGCTTTGTTTCGACAGTACCCTCCCCCCAAAAGCCCAAGCAATTGGTTACGGTCTGTTGAGGGTGATTCTTCACGAAGAACAATGATACACCGTCCGTCCATTGCTTCACATCCACACCACGCTCCTTCTCGGATTGAAGGAAAAAGGAGAACGGAAGTGAAATGTTTCTGCCGACCGTTGCTTGGGAAATTTACTCTCCCGTGCCCATTAATGCAGTCCACCACAGTTCATGGTCATCGTTTTGTGCCAGCAGAAGTATCGTTCAAATGGTGATCAACTTTAAATGTATTTATAAATATTTCCGTGCGCAGTACGGAAGCCGTGGTTCCCAGGAAGATCACGAGGGTCACGACTTTTTGGATGTGTTTATTTAGTTTTTGAAGAGGGAAAATGGGTTTCAATGGCTTTTCGTTGGACCCTAAACGGGAGACCTTAAACCTAGATTTTAGATTTAAATTATTTCAATGGAGATTTGCGTGCTTAAAATCTCTATACCATCCAGCTTTGTTTCCGTTATGTGTTTTACAAACAGCTGAGCCTCGTCTTTCACACAAAAAGATTGATTTTAAATTCCATCAAGACAATAACTATTTCAAAACTCGAAGGCTTTTAATGAGCGCACTAAAATAATAGACATACTTCAGAGGGCAATGAAAATCAATGAACTGCTAGAGATATCTCAGCGGACTAAATTTTGCTTCATTCCTCCACCTAAGAACTATGCTAAAAAACCCTTTCCCGATGGCCCTTCGGCCGTAGGCTGAGCCCTTAGCCTTGACTGTCGTTTAAATAAATGCTGGCATTTTCAGCTCTGAATCTAGACGATCGTAGTGCCTAACTCGACTTGGCCGTTGACTCACCGCTCAGCTCTCCATCACATCGACGTCACATGATAATTTGGAGTAATTATTACTTGGCCGGTTTGATCATTCTTCTGTATTCCTTAACAACATATTTATTCAGCATTTACGGTCACTCAACACAGTACCGTAATCGGAACTCATTGCCTACTACTAGTGGTGAAAAATGTGACAGAAGAGAACCAGACCGATCAGAAGACTATGAGCAGATTCTAGTTGTTATCTTCAGCAACGCATTGTTTTAAATATGTGGACAGTCTAATACGGAAGTACAGTGATCAACAAAAAGCCATGTTGCTTGAAGTTTCGGTCCAACTTTGTAGCTAAAAAAACTAGGTTTATTATATCAAAATTAAGGTTAAATTTTATCAATGTGTTTGTTTTTATTTTTACGCTTTAAATTGGTCTGTTTTAAACAAGGTCAAATGTTGATGATGCTTCTTCCCAATTTTTGTACGGTTATACCTAGTAGCGGGCGAGGCGACAGTGGGACCAGTCTTCACACAGCAGGGCCGGGGCTCCCCGTACGCAGTACCAACTATCCAGCTACGGCTAAAATTAAGTCACAGAAAGTCAGAAAAAAGCAGGCCAAGACCTCTCGAGGTTGTAGTGTCACATGAGAAGAAGATACACCTTGTAGAAGTATCGAAAGCAGTAGTTTAAAATATCTCATACAAATGTGGTCTTATTCGATTGCCCATCACTGTACACGGCTCACATCTACTAAATGGTTGTTATTTCAAAAGAGAGAGAGAGATAGAGAGAGACAAAGAGAGAGAAAGTTTTACTAACATTGTCTCTGAGGCATTCTGTTCTGTTAAATTCAAGCGGTTGGTCACTTAACACTCTAGTCGTTAACACTGTATTGCAGTTAGGTAAAGTAAAAGCTAAAACAGTGAACATAAAAATCCTGTAACAACCTTGTCTTACCCAAAAGAAAACTGATATAAATCAAGCTTTTTATATACTATTGTCTCACACAAACGCTGTACTTGGAACTGTTCCATATAAAACAACAGATTTATGATTATGACTGCGAAACGCATAAACGGATCTCGCACGGATCTATTAAAAACGGATACACACTCGCAGGCTAGCGGCTTGTCGACTCACAAAGGTCAAACCCCATAAACGAGAGTTCAAGAGGCGCTTACACCTACTGAAGAAAAGCTCCTCGAATGACATTTCTTAAGGGGAAAAAGTTGTATAAAATACTAGTGAATTCCCTCCTTCTTCATTAGCTAGCAAACAGTCCGGAAATTGATTCACCATGATTGCACCGCATCCGATCGATAAACGATTGGGAACACCCAGCAACCGGCGGCGAATACAAATCTAACCACCGATAGCCGAACGGAAAGGCAAAAGAGTAGCTTATAGTAATTGCTTCATCGATTGAAACCAGTTAAATCGATAAACTGGAAAACTGGTACGGATAAATCGAGCAGCACTGAAGTGGCTCTGGCTCTGGCCGATCCGTTACGATACGAGCATCGGTTCCAGAAAATTTGCTCCGCTCATTAGTCCGCGGTGAGCCAACGATCGTGTGCGGTCTATGGTCTAGGGAGGATTTTTCATTTTCATTTTCATTTTCATATGTGTTTGTGTGGGGCGGAACGACGATCTAGTCCAGTTGATCGTTCCGATAAGCTGCCACCGAAAACGAGAGGAAAATGGATTGCATAACCGACTCATGCAGGCACATCCACACATCGCATAATTGTGCATTTCATGCCAGGCAGAGCGTGTACCGTTTTGAGGATTGCAATTGCTGTTGTATCGTCCTCTGTCGACTACGATCGAGTGAAGAGGAATGATCATAAAGCGTTTTTTGGGAGGTCGTTTTTCACACCTGCTCTTTAAGACCTCCCTCCCCCCTGGGGCAAACACTTCATTAAAGCAGCACCGTTTTGTGGGTTAGTGGTGTGTTTGATTAGGAAATGGAAAAATTGCCCCAATCGCTACGTTGCCAAATCGTGGTGGAGAAGCTATGTGTTGAGGTAATTACATCTCGCCCAAGATCCACACCGAAGGGATCGTTTGGTTTTGTTTTGTACGATCGATCCATACCGTTCGCAAGCGAAGGAAAACATTGAAAACATCTGAAGAGGAAATTAGCATTTGATGCTGTTGCTGCTCAAAACACACATACCGTTGGAGGATTGCGCATCAGTTTGCGCTAATTAAAATGTTCCCCAATTTTTGGTTCGACTGAAGATCGGTTACTTTAATCGGCTTAGTGAAATGTGCGGAACATTACGTTATTTGGTGCTTTTTTGCTTCTGGTTGAAAAATCGCTGAGAATTGTTCTTCCGCTATTTGAAATTGTAGGCAGATTAGAAGGGCACAGACATTGAAGTGGGATCTTCAGTTTATAATCGGTTTAGGCTGCTTTAACACGCTTATAGACCAATGCAAAGCGCAAATAGCCGACGTTATATTTCAATTTATCCAGTTAAAGTTCCAAGAAATTGGTGACTTACTGTAGCTAACTTAAGCAACAGCCCATAAGTCGCTATGGAAAATCGAAACCCACTCAAATCAACTAACGGAGAAGCATCGGGCCAAAAACCGGTAGTAGTAGTAGTGAGCCCCAATAGCTGTGAAAAGCGGCGAAACTATCGAAAGTTAGTACGGGAAATTGGATGTATCTAACCGGAATGTGCCGTGCTCTGGCATGGCTGCTGCTGGCTCTCAAGCAGATGAGTCTTGGGTGCTTGCAGTTTTATTACCCTTCCAAATACGCGCAGATACCACGAAGAGGAGCAGGACGAGCATCTCTTCAATTTCTAGTCATATGCCAGCGTTTTGTTTGTCTTTCCGATTTTCTCGATCATCTTGCCGCTTCTTGCATGCTGTAACTCACGGTGGACCAATTTCGAAACCAACCCTTCCCGATCGAATCGCCCCAAAACTGTCACGAACGAACACAATCACCGTCCGCCAAGAGCGAAAACGACGGCCAAAAGCGGAAAGCAGACAGTGCTTCCCAGCACAACTCACCAAAGTAGGTCACGTCAGAAAGCTTCCGGGCCTGGCGGGACGTACAGCCGTACCGAAACCGGTGCTTTGATAATGAAATGCTGCAGCAAACCCAGCTGGAAACGATTTGATTGTCGCCTCGGTGGCTCACGGCTGCTGCTGCATCACTGCCAATAACAATGCCCCAGACTGGGAAGCTGGAGGAGACAAACCTAGCTAAAGGTTAGGAGAGATAGTGGAGACAACCCCTTGCTTTCACTTGTTGTGAATAGCGGGGAAAAAAAGCCAGTAAAGATTCCCTCTACCCAGTCCGAGGTGTACGTCCCGGTGGAATGTGAGTTTGGACCCTACGGGAGAAAACTTTTGTTTCGTTCGTCTTTCCGACACTGTCGATAGATTTGGGACTTTCGAAAGCTAAAGGAAAAGTTCATCAGCCACGGCGACAACCTCCGATCGACCGTGTGCGATCGGTGTCTAATGATGCGAAATAAACACTATGAGGTAGGCTAAGTAGGCTACGGAGCATTAGAGCTGTCAAGCGGATGATGTTGCTATGGAGTTGAAGGGGAAGTAGAATTTGTAGAAGTTAAGCTCGCGCATGTAAGGGGCTTTAAATTTATTTCCCTAATTTCAATGCCTATACGCTTAAAGTTGACTACATGACATGGTCTCACACACACACACACACATTCCAAGGCGAAGAATTTCAAACAATAATTAATCAGCAACAGTTAGCGAAGGTTTTTGATGCGCCGCTTCCAAACACTTTTCCCATCTCAATTACCCAACGAGTCGTCCCATTAGGGGCCACACACGGTTTTGCGTCAGTGTCCATTAATGTTCGCATCCAGCGATCGTTTGATGAGCAATCTTTAACCTACCATGAAGGACCTACCGTGTGGTAGGCTCATCCAAAAAAATCGAAAGTGAACCATCTCGTGTCCTCTCATGCGGTTAAGAAAATGTTGGAGGTGCCTACCATGTAAGCCGATCATTTAGACACACATATGCACGTCTCTCGTGAAATTTCTCACCAAATGCTGGCACGTAGCCGTTTAGGTACAATCGACAAAGGCTACCACTGTGTATGGTCAGCATGATCTCCTTTCGCTTCAGAATCTCTGTGTGACCTTCGAAGCTACTCACCTACAGCGCTCGTTCTAACACGTTCCATTCTTGAACGCAGTCGCAGGGATGTAGTTGCGCCGAGCGCATTCATCTGGCCTATTTCTACCTTCCCAACTGCCGCGCTGAACCTAACCAAGGTCATGCCGCTGTAACCAACGTGAAGTTCAGTGCTATAGTGTTTTAGGGCCACAACCATCTCAACCCCCAAGACACACCTCTCCACACGGTCAGGTGTCAGCCTGTTCAAAAAGTAGCTCAGCCCATATCGGGTTCCATGAGCTGTCTCTCCTTCTCTCTCTTTCTCTGTTAAGCTCTATGTCGTTATGAGCTATCTTAAAGCATTTTCTATACCATGCTGTAGGGTGGAAAATATCATCGCGCTACTCCGGCCGCGGTTTCTGTGGATGGAAAATGGATACACGCGGCCCGTTTGACGCATGAGTTCCCACGGCCAAGTTAGGACAATGTTAAGCATGAGTTGACGGAATTTCCTATACCCAAGAGCTTCATTTCCAACAGCAACACACACACCAAATTAAATATCACCTTCCCTAAGTTGGGAAGAGAAATGGAAAGACAAGACAAAAGACAAAAAAAACATTGACAAAACCCTAATCAACTTTATTTCCTAGCTAAACTTTACCCCATCTTGCTTCGATAGCTCTACAAAGAGGAAACAAAATGATAAAGACCTGCTCGAGCAAAGACAAAAAACTCAACAATAGCTCCCATTACTCACGTGCTATTGAACAATCGTCAACAAACGCGAAGCAAACGATCTGGCTGATCGTCACGTCACGTACCAAGCATTTGAGCAGAAAATAGAAGCACACAAAACAGGCTTATCGGTGATTTAAATTTACCCATTTATAAACTTGTTGAGGGTAGCCAAATTGATAATTTAGGAATAACATCTTTAAAACTCTTATTTATCTGCTAGAGAACTGCAGTTGTTTGAAATTTCGTTCAAAAATTCAAAAGACTCCAGTACGTGTTTTTTGGTTGCCTAACTTTAGGCGTCAACAGTATACTAATTTATGATTTAAGATATCCATGAGCATAATTTTATTTCAACTATAAATGACTTCCTGCGGTTTGTTTAAGGTAAATTGAAGATTTATTTTGGAAAGTTTGTCATAAATTCTGTGTTTAAAGTATTCTTCATTACTTACTATTTTCACCATCTTTTTGTCAATTTAAGGATCGTTTTCCGTAAAACTGAATGGGTCTGTTTGATCAGCACCCATTCATGGATCAATTTTTTTGTCTTCTTCGTTGCATCGATCGAAAGGGATGAAAATTAGAAGGTGTAATATCAGGGCCGTTTAACGTTTCTAAATACATTTTCTCCGGTGAAGCGACGTGTCGCTTGACTTAAACCCGTCATTTATCGTCGATTAACCGGTTTCGTTTGGCTGTAGCAACTCATAATAGGCCCACTAAATGCACAACATGATCTTCGCGCTGTGAATATTCGGCTTAGCTGTCGCTGATGAAGTATGGCCGGAATATGATCAACATGACCAACGATGATTTGGACTATTGTAACGGACCCTTTTTCCATTGCCAGTTGATTGGAAGGGAATAGACCGCCATCACTGTCTGCTGGCTTCAGTTTTAACAGCTGTTTGTTGCTTTTCAACGAAGGCAAATCCAAGTGGTCTAGTAACTCCAAGTGTCTTTGCTATTTCGGTATGAGTGCACGATCAATCAGTTCCATATCTTCAAACTTTACAGGCTCTCCAGTACGTCAAATGATAACTCTCCTCATCATATCTAGAAAATTCAAACACACGGAAATTAAAACACTACTGCAGTTGGAAAGTAACTATTGTTTTCCGTCGCAAACGCACGCCAAAGAAACC
Source organism: Anopheles stephensi (assembly GCF_013141755.1). NCBI lineage: Eukaryota > Metazoa > Arthropoda > Insecta > Diptera > Culicidae > Anopheles > Anopheles stephensi. The sequence goes on along the minus strand of NC_050203.1, from coordinate 30,318,492 downwards.
CATTGCAAAACCTCCTAAAAATGATCTACCACCAACATATCAACTGAGTCGAGTCCCCGCTAAACGGTAAACCCGCTCGTGCTTATCATCATTGTATGCGCTTGCAAACGGTGTGCCATTTCTCATGCACCTTTTTGCCAGGTATGCGCGAAATGTTACGTACGCTGTAACACAAAAAAAACTCCCCGCCCGGACGAAGATGCATATTAAAATTCAGCACCAGTCGTCATCACCTCGTGCGTTACGCCCATTTCCCGTAATTTTTTTTCACGCAAATGGCACAGGCGAGGCTTTCGCAACGAGCGAACGAACGAAATGGCTCGATCTAGAAGTAGACCATCGGCCACCGACAGTTCTGCTGCTAAGAATTCTCTGCACGGCTTGACTCGTTTTCGAAGCACTAAGCGGGTTTTGTTTTTGCGACTCAGTCTGCACCGTCCGTCAGTAAAAGATGTGTGATGCTAATGTCAATTATCTGTTCCATTTCTTCGCACACTCGAACGCCATAAAGCAATAAGAAAGTGGAGCATTTGCGGATAGTTACCCGTTACAACCAGGTGTGCTAATGTGTTCTAATCGTATGATCCCCTCTTCTCGCCATGTGCCAGGTGTTGACCCCGAGGGCAGTAAGTTACGCTTCAGTATCTCCGGCCCTGTGTTTAGCGTCGATCGGGACAGTGGCGTTGTGCGGTTGCGTCAATCACTGGACCGCGAACAGCAGGACACGGTGGAAGTCATCATTAGCCTTACCGGTGAGTACTGTTTCACTACGGTGTTCCGTTATTGTCCGTATACTTCAATTTTCTTTCGTTAACTAGACGAGGGCATCCTTGGAACAGAACCGAACACGGTCTCGCTGCGAAGGGAGATCCCCATCCGGGACTACAATGACAATCCACCGGTCTTCGTTGGCCGTCCGTACAGTGCAACGATCAGCGAAGCGACGAAACCGGGCAGTAACGTGTCGGTAACGCCGGACATCATTGCAACCGATCAGGATGAGGGAATGAACGCGGAACTCACCTTCAGTTGCTATCAGGACCCCGCCAAAGGTGCGGACGATATCTGCGACGTGTTCACCGTGCACACGGAGAAGATCGCCCAGGGCAAGTTCGGTGCGTGGATCGAGCTGCGCCGTCCACTGGACTTTGAAACGCGACCCTCGTACATCCTCACGATCCAGGCACGGGACGGTTCACCAACGAACTCGCTGCGGGCAGTCGCTTCCGTTGCGATCACAATTCTAGACGTACAGGATCAGCCACCGATCTTCATCAACGCGCCCTATTCGGCTACCATCCCAGAGAACACGATCGAGGGTACGCGAGTGCTTACGATCAACGCAACCGATGGCGATACGGGCAGTCCCAATCCACTGATGCTGATGCTCGAAAACGAACCGATGGGACACTTTCGGCTGCACTACATTGGCCATCCCCGGTCCGGGGTAGCCGAGCTGATCACCACCGGGAAACCGCTCGATCGTGAAGATCCAATCATCACGCAAAATGGCGGAGCGTACACATTCTCGATCCGTGCTACGGAACTGATCAACAACGAGCTGCCGGGTGATTCGACGACGTCTCAGATCACGATCGTACTGACCGATGTGGACGATCACGTGCCGGAGTTTAATCAACCATCGTACGAGGTTGCGATCCCGGAGAACCTCGAGCAGGATACACCGCTGCCGGGACTCGCGATCGTCGTGACGGATCGGGATCTTGGTCCCAACAGCCGCTATACACTCGCCCTGCGCAACATTCAAAATGCGGAAGGTGTATTCGGTGTCGTTCCCACGCACGGTGAAGGTCGCACACCGATCGTGGTGAAGGTGTTGGATTCATCCCGCCTGGACTATGACGTGCCGAGCGAGGATGCTAAAACGTTCCGCTTCCAGCTAGTAGCATCGGTCGATGGGGAAGAGAAATCGGCGGCCAATGTAACGGTGCGCCTGCAGGATGCAAACGACAACTCGCCCACCTTCCCCCAGTCGACGTACTCGCTGCAGGTGCGTGAGAATTCTCCCCAAGGCTTCAAGATAGCGGACCTAAGCGCTACCGATCATGATGCCGGCATGTTTGGCCAGCTGTCGTACGCAGTGAAAGGCTTCGGAGCGGAGTTTTTCCGCACGCATCCCACCGACGGGGGACTGTACGTTGAGCGGCAGTTGGATTATGAGGAACAGAAGAGCTATAGCTTGGCGCTGGTGGCCAGAGATGGTGGTGGCCGGGAAACGAACGCGAATGTCTTTATAGACGTGATGGATGAAAACGACAACTATCCGTCGTTTGAAGCGCTCGAGTACACTCGTACGATACGCGAAGGGGCGACCGAGTTTGAGCCACAGTTCTTCGTGCGTGCTGTAGACGTGGATGGACCGACGCAGGGCGGTGGAAGGGTGTCGTACACGATCGAGTCGGAAAACAGTATCTCGGGGCATGTGTTTACAGTTGATCAGGAGAGTGGTGAGATTAGGATCACGAGGCCTGTTAGCTCAATGGATACGGACCGTGGACAGTACGAGCTGTTGGTGGTCGCTACTGATCACGGTGTACCGCCGCTAAAGAATGATACTCGTGTGCTGGTGCGTGTTGGACTTTCGGGCAATCAGCGTCCAATCTTCCGGGGACACGCCACTGCTACAAATCGGGACATTCCTGGACCTCCATCCTATCGGGCGACCATACCGGAGAATGCTTCGGCTGGGTACAACGTAACGCAGGTCAGTGCCACCGATCCGGATGGATTGGATGAGCTTCTGCGGTACAAGATCGTGGGTGCTAGCGACAACTTCGAGATCGATGATCAGTAAGTATATGGGCTTCGCTGGGTGAGGTTTGCTCATCGATTTACTGATGTCTTCTTCCACAGCACCGGTCTGATAACTATCACACGGGAGGCTCGACTAGACCGGGATACCAACCCGGAAAGCTACGCGATCGTGGTCAATGCAATCGATGCCGGATTCCCCATCCCCGAGACGGCCACCACAACAGTGCACGTTAAGATACAGGACATTAACGATAAACCACCGAGGTTCCCCCAGCAAACCTACACCGCGTACGTGTCCGAACGGAGTCCTATCGATTCGGAGGTTCTGCGTGTCACAGCCAAGGATACGGATTTGAACTCCAAAATCGAATACGCTCTCATCGAACCGATCACGGCCGTCACTAAGGGAGGCATTCCACTACTAACTACCTCCACATACGACTACCGCCAAGCATTCCGCATCGATCCGGATGATGGAACGATCTACGTCAACAACACGCTCAACTACAACTATGCCGCAGTGATAACGCTCACCGTCAAGGCGACCGACACGATGGCGGAGCTTCATCCCGAGCTGCAGTTCGATCAAACCGAAGTGACACTCTACATCCAATCGTTCAAAGACACAAACCCGCTGTTCAAAAACAAAGGCTGGTCCACGGTGCGGCCCAAGATCGAGGTGAAGGTAAAGGAGGAAGCTCCCGTCGGTAGTGTGGTGTTCCGGATCGAGGCAGACGATCCCGTGTCCGACGTACCGATCGCAGACTTTGAGCTCGTAATGCCTGACGTTGATGGGTTCTTCGCGCTAAATGAGCGTACGGGTGAAATCATGCTTCTCCAGCGGTTGGACTACGAAACGTACAACAAAACGACGATCGACTTCGTCGTCAAAGCGATCACCAGCAACCGGAAGCGTCACTCGCTTGCGTACGTTAACGTGACGATCGAAAACGTTAACGACAATGCGCCGGTATTCGAGCGTGAAGCGTACCGCGTTACGGTGCTCGAATCGGACCGCCATCCGCACGTCGTTGCCACGGTAAGGGCCACCGATCAGGATGCGGTACGCACCGAGAAGGATACCCTGCTCGGGTACAACGTCATCACGTACAGTTTGTTCGGTTCCCACTCGAATCTCTTCACGATCGACAATCGGACGGGTGAGATAAGGATTGCCCCGGGACAGGTGCTGGATCGTGAGAAGCAATCGGTGCTGAAGTTGGTAGTCGGTGCGGAAGATGCACCGGGACGGCCACAGGAAGCGAAAAAGACCACTACGGAGGTAATGGTGGACGTGCTGGATGTGAATGATAATGCACCGATCTTTGGGCAGCGATCGTACACGGCTGTAATACCGGAGAACGTACTGGTGGACACGTTTGTGGTCGCGATCACGGCACACGATCCGGACGAGGGTCTTGGTGGGGAGGTGCGGTACGACATTCTGAACGAGGGTGAAGCTAATGGTAAGCTAATGCGGTCATTGATTCGTGTGATGATCGTAACAGTAAGAAACCGTCTTTCTTCGCAGGACTTCTTCAAATTAATCCCAAAACGGGAGAAATCAAAACGAAGGCCATGCTGACGGGCAAGGGACGAGCTGAACCGTACGAGTTGGTAATCCGTGCGCAGGACAGTGGCAATCAGCTACCGAAGCAGAGTTCGCTCTACAACGACGTGTCCTTCACGCTGTACATTGGGGACATCAGTGCGAATGATGGCATTCCGTTCTTCATTGCACCGCAGGTCGGTCAAACGGCCAACGTTACTGAGGTAAGTCTCTCGGTCTGCTTCTCAAGAGTTGCTAGGAAATTTCACGTCCTTAACGATGGCTCCCTCCTTCCAGAACGCAACCGTTGGCGCACCTGTGTTCCAGGTGATTGCCAGCGACCCGGACAGTCCGGCCACCCCGAGTGGCACCCTCCGCTATCGCATTCAATCCGACATCGAGGATGCAAAATCGTTCAGCATCAACGCGAAAACGGGCCTAATCACCACCACCCGTTCGCTGGATCGTGAAATGAAATCGGCGTACAACGTGATCATCGAGGTAAGCGACATGGGCGAACCTCCGCAAGCATCCACCGTCGTGCTGCGCATCAACGTTCTCGACATCGACGATCACGAGCCCAGATTTGTGCGTGAAGTCGAAGCGCAACCGTACGAGCTGCAGGTACTGGAGGAACAACCGGCCGGTACGATCGTCGGTAACATTTCCGCACTGGATGAAGATATCGGTCCGAACGGTGCGATCGACTACACGATCATCGAGGGTAACGAGTTGGGTCTGTTCAACGTTACACGCACGGAAGATAATGTAGCGATCCTCCGCACTACCAAGCCGCTCGATCGCGAAAGCCTGGAATCGATTCGACTAACGCTCCGATGCTTCAAACACAGCACCGTGCCAGAGCAACTGGCGCACGAGGCTTACAACAGGCACGATAAGTCCCAGCAGCAGCTCTTGATCCGCGTAGTGGACATCGATGATCATGCACCACGCTTTGAGCGTGAAAATCAAACCATCGGCATCCGGCACAACGTCCCAATCGATACACCGATAGCGAATGGGCGTGCCTTTGATGAGGATCCCACCGCCCGGCCCATTGTCTACTCGATCGAAAGCATCAACTTTGTGCCACAGTTCTATCGGAGGGATAATCGAACCGAGGACTACACCGGTGTGTTTAGCCTGAACGCGGACACTGCCGAGATACGGACCACGCGCAGCATGTCCAACTTTGTCGATGGCTTCTTCCAGCTGAGCGTCCGTGCGTCCAACTCGGACGACGCGGAACGCATCAGTGAAACGCAGATGAAGATCTACGTCATACGCGACAAGTCACTGTTGCGGTTTGTGTTCTCGAAGCCACCGACCGAGGTGAGCGGAGTGTTGGATCGCTTTACGGCCGACATGCAGGAACGGTTGGCCGAATCCAACCTCGAGCTGTCCGTGTTCGATGCGCAGGTACTCAGCCATCCGGACCACAGTCTCGACTTCAGCTCGACCAGCTCCTGCTTCCAGCTGACGCGCCACGGTTCGGCGCTCACTCCAGTGGAGATGATGCGCATCATGGATGGAGCGGAGATGAAGGACGCCCTGGCGGACGTGTATCACCGGTACTCGGTGCACAAGATCGACTCGTGTGCGGTGGGTAAGAGGACGCCTGCCACTGCACTGATCGCTTCCTCCGGTACCTGGCTGGTGATACTGGCGGGGCTGATAGGATTTGCCGCGTTCGCGTCCACCATGACGGCGTGTTGTCTAGCGCGAAGGTATGCTACGGTTAAACTTTTCCAACACTTCCATCATTAAGATCCCGCTTTTGCTCCCTTTCAGGTACAAAAGCCAGGTTCGGTCAACGATAAACTCGCAGCGAATCGTTGGATCCGACATCTATGGCAGTGCGACACCGGTGCTGTACACGGAACCCATCTACGGTGCACTGTAGCCGGCGATACCGGCCGGTGAGCGGGAAGGCCATGTCGACCATGTTTTAAAAGTCTGTACAAACAAGTCATAAGATAGACCCATCTGTTTTTTTTAACTTCACTCAATACGCTGACCGTAGCCGTTGTGCGTATGGTCGCCGCGAGTTCTGCTCCTATGTTGCGGAACACAAAGAAAAAAACAAAACCATACCAGAACCTTAAACCTCGTGCAAGGGTTCGCGAGGGTCAAGAGCGACAACCAGGGAACGTACCGTTTATCGCCAACCAGAAGGAGCGGTCTCGTAAGCTACGGTTTGTCACCGAACAAGACTTAACGGGGGGTCGGGAGAACAATATTTATTTTATGTTTTAAGAACAAACACCCGCCTGTTACTGCCGTTCTTGCACACACGCACCAGCAAAAAAAAAAACTAGGAAGGAAGGTGCAAAACGGAAACGTGCCAAACCATGCATCAAACTCTGTCTACAGCAACAAGCTGCAAAACGGAAAACAACGCAAGTAGCTTTAAGCCGGAAGAGTCTCCCAGCTGTCCTTCGCTGAAAGCGTTGGGGACTCTTGTACGTTAAGCCTGTATAGGAACGTGCGTATTAACTGCATTTGATGTGTTTTGTAAATAAAGAAGAAAAGTATAGATAACATTTAACGAAAGTGTTGGAAAAGAAGCGGTGACTTTGTTTTAATTTAAGCTCCTTTAAGCTTAGGGACCTCGTATAACGGGTCTCACCGAAAGAGCTCTCCGTGGAAGGGGTCTATAGAAGATAGAAGGACTTATTGGAAGATCGCTCTGGGTAAGAATCATTGAAACAATCCACTGGTAATCAATCTGGTAGGGGGAGCCCGAACATCTATTCCGCCTAAGGCCCGCTACTGTTTCGGTGTCATTCTAGAAATATATCCTGCTCAACGGGGCTTGGCGAGTCTGATTCGTCGAGTGATTAAGATAGATGTACAGCTGATATTGCACGTCATTAGGGATCGAGTTCCTTAACAATTCTTCTCCGTATCGTTCTCTTGAAGAGGTGTTCCGGATTTCGCTGTTAGCGTGCATGGATCACTGATGCTGATGCGAAGACTCAAAGGATACGGAGGAGCACATCCCCAATTACTACTCACTTACTTACTTACAATCGCTACAACCACTTCGCGATCTTGGCCTGCTGATCCGATTATCTCGGCTGTTCTGTCGGACGCATCAACGTCATCACTCCTCCTCAATGTCCGTGGGTCTATCACGCCTTCTCTGCCTATGTAGACTGAAGATGAGCAGTTTCAGATCGGACCTGGTCGGAGCACTCCAATGCCGAAGTCGAGTCCGGATCACGATTTCGCGCTCCGGAATGATAAATTGTCCTTAAATAAGCGAGAGGGGGAGAGGGTGTTAAAAAAGTGTCGGGAATCAAAAACAGGTCCGGAGCTGGAATCGTTCCTTCGGATCGGAATCGTGATTCCGACCCGGATCTCTAATGTGGACGGCCTGTAAGGATTTTACGGGCTGATTCGTCCGGTGTCATTTTCGTCACATAACCAGCCCACCAGAGCCGGGCGAACCTAATACGCGGAACGATAATGAGATCACCGAACAGCTCATAGAGCTTGTCATTGTAACGGCTCCTCCATTGTCCTTCCACACGTGTGGGAAGGAAATATGGCCAGCAATGAGCATCTTCCTCTCGAACGCGACTAAAAGGATTTCGCACAAAGTTTTGTTTGGACAAAGTCCATGTCTCAGATACCTTGTTACAGGTTATAATAAACAGAACTCAAACTTGGCTTGGAACTGCGAGCGGACCTCTTTTGACGAAATCCTCTTTGACGTCCTCTTTGATGAGGTGCTCTTTGAAGAGGTCCTCTTTGACGAGGTCCTCTTTGACGAGGTCCTCTTAGACGAGATCCTCTTTGAAGAGGTCCTCTACGAGGAGTCCCCTTTTGACGAGGTCCCCAGTAACGAGGTCCTCTGTGACGACGTGCTCGGAGACCAGGTCCACTGAGACGGTGCTCCCTTTGATGTGGCCAACTGTTTTCTCCTACTAAGACCACTCTAATTTACCATTGGCACATACAAAACATAAGTTATTCCACCTGTCTTTTCGTGTGTCAGCCCCAAGTCCAACAGCACCAGTCCGACAGCTGCTGTCCACCAGTCGGATTTCTCTTTATGTGCCGACGCCACTTAACTACTCCGGAGGATTCCCTAGCAGGGTACAAGGTATTTAGTTCGAAAATTCAATTACGTCCGCGTGTGATCCTTCGAGCAGAAAGGGGGGTTAAGGTCCATGGTGGTAACAAAGTGACTAATGCGTTCATCAGATCGACGATAGTTTCACTTACCGTTTATAAAGCTTCGAACAATTCGCCTAAAATGAGTACAAAATAAATGTAACCCGGAATCATATGCTTCATTTATTCAGTAAAACAATCGAATACAAAATGAAGAACAGTTTAATAAATTCGATCTACAAATGTCTCCCCATCCTCCCTCTGTCTGTCTATCTCACTCCCCCTCTCATTCCCTTTCCCGTTTCGTTTGCTTTCTTACAAATATATTCATTCATGCTCTAAGCTGCTGCGCTTCGATTACGACAGAGAGACACACATTACTTCCGTTTTTTTTTTTTTTGCTACAGCACATAATATGACTGGTGTGGCATATAAAACATGAGCGATAAGGGGCAATAAAATACAATCTTACAACTAAAGAGACAGAGAAAAAATACCTTTTACAATTGGATAGTTGTAGTAGTAGTAGTAGTAGTAGTAGCAATAGAGGGAAAATACACGTTCACTAGAATTATTATTGATCTTGTGCTGATGATGATCGACGGTAATGGTTTACGAGGAGGCTTTGGGCTACAAACTAATGCGGGGTTAAACTAGAACGGGATTTTTGTATTACAATTTCACCACTGACAAAAAAAGGGATGGCTTTTCTTGTAGATAAAAAAAAAACGCACTTCCGTCGCTCGTACGACTCTTCGAACGAGGGATACAATCCACACACACATACATATATATCACGCACGGCTCCTCACTGATGATGAAATGATTGAAATAAGCATCGATTTGTTCAGTGCAGAGTCCTTTGGCTAACCGTTTCTACCGTCTCAATTATCATTTATCACTACATTGCTTCACACAATTCAATCGATCCTGTCAGTCAAGTGAGGGAAGTGTGTTTTGGGATAGTGAGCAAATTTTAAACTAATTGATATTACCATTTGTGTAAGAGTATGTATTGTTGACTAATTGAAAACTGTCTCCCACTCACTGCTTTGCATTGGGAGGAGCGCGCTTGTACAGGACAACGAATCCACTAACAACATTTCAAACGAAGATTTTGCTACATGTAAATTTTACCCCTTTTCAAATTCAAACTTCCACACAAACCAACCGCGCAATTTGGCTGGCAAGATGACCATTACACCACGGGGGACCACAATGCGGGCACAACGATACCGCTAACACCCAAAACTAGGCAAGTGAAATAAATGTACAGGACACGACACCGTTACGAACGCAGAAAACGCATAACGACACCCGGGAGGTTACAATAAGGGAACAGCAGACGAGCAAACGAACGTGTGTGTATGTGTGAGTGTGTGTGTATGGGTAAGCCTCCGTTCCGGATCAGGCGCTTTAGATGTACATCATCTCCGCCATGCTGGACATCTTCTTCGGGATGTAAACGAGCGTCTCGAAATAGCTGGCCATCTCGTCGATCGTCACATCACAGGGCATGGCGTTAAGGCGTGCCTGCTGCGAACAGGACGCCGCAGCTGACGAGGAAGCGGATAGCGCATTCGCGCTGCTACTGCCGCTCACCGCCGAGGAGCCACCGGCCCCAGACGAAGCACCACCGACGGGCAGTGCGGGAAACAGCGAACCCATCGCCAACCCGTCACCATCGATCGCGATGCCGCTTCCCTGCGCGGAACCGCACCGTGTACCGCTGCCCTTAAAGTTCACCTCCACACTGCTGCCGTCGCTGTCCAGCGATGAGGTACTGTTGGATTTCTTCAGCTGCCGCTTCCGGTTGTGCCTTGCGGTGGCCGTCGTTCGGCTTAGCTGCTGCCAGGTAAGCTCCGTCGGCCGGAGCGCACGGAAGCTGTTCTGTGCATAGTTCGGCACCTCCGATTCGTCCGACGGCCGGAGAAATGAGCTCGAACAGCGACCATCCGGCGGCACCAGCGTCAGCTCGTTGCACTGGGCGATTAGTAACCTAAAATCAAGCATATCGTCACTCGCCTCGTTACCGAAGCATTTGGTGAGATTGGTCTCCGACAGCGATGGCTTCAGCAGCGTCCCGGACGACGATGGTCCGCCTGCAGCCGCCTTTCCGTCGTGCATTTTGCGCAGATTCTGATGCACGCATCTGCCGATGTTACGCAGCATGGAGTCGCGCACGATCGTTTTCCGATCGGAGCGATGCTTGTGCTTGAAGGTGGGTTGATTCCGGATGCTGTGCTCTAGCTGCATCGAAGCGCTATGTTTGCCGTGATGCTGCGCGGTGGCCGTAGTGATCGGTGCCCGCTCGGCACCACACTCACACCGGTTGCCGAAAATTTTCCTTATCAACTGGCGATCTTTCAGGCGTGCGTCGCTGGCGCTGTCTAGCTCCGTGCGGAACGGATTTCTTCCTCCGGGTATGGTCGTAGTTTTGTCGCCGTTTGCCGATGGGTCGGCGCGCAGCTGTTGGAACGTTTTGAGCGTATCTTCCAGCCGTAGCTGCTCGTCTATTTCGGAAGCCATTGGTGGGTTTGCTTTTCTTGCTGAAAGCTGAAATAATTATGAAACAAATAAATAAAAATTAGGCACGGCTAATCGTTATCGGCGTACGGCCGATATTACTTTATGTGAATATTACCTTACGAAGGTGGTTGATGATAGCAGCAGAAAAACTCACATCACCGGTCTATTGGTGGAGCAATTTGGTTACTTTGTTGCTTACTAAATAGTCTTTTCAACACCTATGTTTTCTGAAACGATACGGAAAGGAAATAATTATTAGAAAAGAAGTCCATTAGTTTGTTGCCTATAACATGAACTTGAGACTGTGTTAGAAAACGCCACACGAACGTTATTTGGCAACATATAAATGAATAATTTATATGTTTTTCTTTCTGTTCAATGCCTTCCCGACTTCATAAACAACAATGTAAGCATTTTGCGCCATCTACCCCTATCATTTCCGCCTAAACGCAGCGAAACAAGGAAGTTGGAAATTTCCAGAAAAGGACCCGCTGCAACCAGACTACTTCGATGACCTTTTATGGGATGCAGTAGCAACATTTCCGCTCGCGAGCTACAACAAAAGCATGCAAAATTTGGAGCCAAAACGTCTTCAATCGCATACGTAAACAATCGCCACCAATAAAACGGGTCCGAATTTTATGCGTCTTGCTCTCGTGTTGCGACTTTTTTTGTAACTCCCTTCCCCCCACCACATCACACACCTGGCGCTACAAACGCCTGCCCCTCTGTGTATTTACGTGACGTCAAACAGGAAGACGGCCTTCTCTAAGGTATACGTGTGTGTGTGTGTATGTGTGCGATTGAGTGTGTTTGTATATGTTTGTTTTTCCCCTATTTCAGCACTCGTTCTACTTTTGCAGTGCCTTCAGTGGAAAAACCAAATTTTCCACCGATGGCTTCACATTCTAATCCAATGCACACACACACACATGACTTACATAAGCGCGACGGAATTGTTTCGCAAAAGCCACAACGAAAACTATCAATCAAAACTGGTTGCGCGCACTTTGATCGCCACAGCACTGTGACATTCACCTCACGGTTCGGTTGGTGTGGCACCATTTACTGCGGATGAAGGATTTCGTCAGCAAAGGCAAGCAACACAAAAAATAAGAAGCCCCATACTAAACGCTGCACGTTGCGGAATGGAAAATTCTCACAATGGATTTCAGGATGCGAAACAGGACGATGGAATAAATGTGATGCCTTTGTAGCTTACCTTACGTTTGCTCTGGTACGGAAAATACACACAACGTAGATATTATTCACGCTCGCATCCAATGGCACTGCTTTGCTCTGTGATGAAAACAAACAGCGCGCACACATTGGAACACTGTCGCACACATACTGGCGCATATGCAGCTTTTTTTTACGCTCCCAGCCAATTACAGCAGGCGCGAGATTGTGATTCATCACAAAAATAGAACCACACGAATCGACGAACCGACGATTTGACAGTTGCGACAATGTTTCGTCGATTGTGAAGTCGATGTCGGAAATGTAGTGGAAAAGTACGGAAAACCTTCCGACAACTATAGTTGTTTTTTTCTATCATTCTTTTTTATGGAGTTCCAAAAAAGTTATTATTTACGGAACCTTTTTTGTAACATTTTAGTCTTATTTTGGTGAGTAAAATCATACAAAACGCAAACACTTGCCGTTTCTGGGGAATGATTTGACACTTTCCTCTTCCGACAACGTTTGCATCGACTGGTTGTGGACGGCATCGATTGTTCATTGGGCCATTCGACTGGCCCTGAATGCATCAAGTGTTTTTCCTCTTCACTCGTGATTACCGACTGAATGTCTTCGTTGGTATTGAGGTGTTGCTGTGGAAATACGGTTGAAACGGTCGTGCAAAACAGATCCCCTGCGTCGAGAGGAATCGATTTTCAGTGGAATAGTAAATCATTTTCATTTGTGTCCCTGCTTACCATTCGATACGCATCGTGCACAGAACAAAGAGAAAGAGAACAGGCGAGCGATATCATCCCGTTGCATCCCTGTCAGCAGCGGGCCACTAATCAACGGACTGCATTTATTCAATCGAAGTTACGTCGTTCCACGGAACAGTCGACGAATTTAGCTCAATCGCGATAGTAACCTTCCCAAACGAGTGTGTGCGTGTGTATATGTGAAAGTGTAGTAGGACTGTGTTCACCGACCGAGTATCGCAGCACCGTATTGAAAACGCGTGTCGTGGCAAAGAAACAATGTCCTCGGTGGAAAATGCTGAAAATGGCGTAGGAAAATACTCTTATCAGACCGTGTACTACATCATTACCAACAACAACAACAGTAACGGCACCGAAGGCGAACCGGATCAGGTGGAAAACTTACATGCGGTAAGAGAGGGAGTGTATGAGGTGGGGGGTTGGGAGATGATGGTAGGGACTCGTCGAATGGGTCTAAAAGAAGAGCAGAGACACCTTTCGTCAGCACTGATTGGTCAATAAAAATTGGCCCCATCGCTCATCGTCCAAGGTGAAAGCGAACGCAGACCATTTTTCTTTCGTTTTGCTACATTTTTACACGGTTCAATTGTAGCTTGTTAGCCACGTTTAGCATAATTAGATAAATAATGCATCTGGGATGGGAATCATCAAACGTTCTAGAATGATTCCTCGTTGAAAATTCGATATGATGTGCGATAAAATTGATGAAAAGTTCATTGCTCTTGGTGAACGTGAAGCGATGAAGTGAGCACTATAAACGCACACAAGTTTCCTCACTCTCGCTGTTGCGCACTGGTACGAAAACGGGCGGTGCGTCGTCGATGAGAAGGGCGCATAGCATAGTTCTATTGCGGCTGATGAGCGCGACCAAGAGAGAGAGAGAGGGAGAATGAGAGAACACCACACTGATTAGAGCGAGACAGGCTGCCATCAGTATGGCAGCTGCGAGCGCATAGCAAAGCAAACGGTATACGCGCTGGCGACGATAATTCCGAGAAAAGATGGCGATTAGTTGGTGTGCTGTCTGATTGAAAACGCTCGCCAACAATACCGACGGGGAAAGAGTAAAACGCATCGTAAGGGCATTTTTGCGTCGCTGCAAAATCAGCAAAAATAGGGGTGTTACATTACAATCAGAGTGGCTGCAGGCGAAGGTGTTAATCGCTTCTGGAGTGTGTAGTTTATATAACAAAACCGATACTAACGACGTGCTGCTTGCCCTTTTCTACTTTTCGTTCCGTTTCGCTGCGTCGTCGTCGTGGGGTAAAATGTGGTAAAATTGACGGAACAACACCATTATCATCATCGGGTTCGGACTTCACAGATTACTGCAGCTGTCGATAGTGAACTTACACGGAAGCGTCGCAAAATAGAGGCAATTAAGATGCAGGGACAAATGCCCGGTGCAGTACAGGCCCAGGGTGGATCGCCACAGGCTGCCGCCCTAGCAGCTCAGCAGCAGCAGCAGCAGCAACAACAGCAACAAAGCATTTCGGTGAAGATGGATCCAGCAAATCAGCTGTCTTCTGCTGGTAAGTGTTGTGCGTGCCTAGAGTGTGTTCCTTTTCCTTTCCAATTTCTTATCCACCTTCGAGAAGATTCCGTAGCATGGCTTTTGTGGTAAGAGAATACAACACAGAAAAAGAGGGCCCCGGATCTTTCGGGATCTATCTTGGCGTTGAGATTAATGGATTAGAAAACGAAATCGATGTGCACTGCCGCGCGCAGTAGGCTCTGTTCGATGTAAACATTTTTGAGCGTGAGGTGTAAACATCGTCTTCCCGTTATCAGGAAAGGATTTGCTTGGCCGATGTCAGGTTTAAACAGCATTACAAAACTGCATCTTTTTAAGGTCCCCTGTTTTTTTTTTTATATTTCGTTCCCTCAAGGACAGACCGCTGTCATACGACAACGCGCATATTGATTTTCCCACAAACAGCCGGCGGTTACGCGCTTTCGGTGCAGGCTCTCTTTCACGCTAGCACCGCGCACGATGCTCTTTCTTAGCACATCTATTGCTGCAGTTTTCTCGCTGCAACGTGACTCCCCGAACTACACACTAGAATATAACAAAGCACACAGCCACAGTGGCGTTATGGAAGAAGCAGAATGCTGGCCAGAAGTTAGGTTCTCCATGTAATAGAGTCACGTTTATTGCTCCTCTAGATCGCTCCTCTCGCCCGGGCCTCTTACGGTTTCAGGAATCAGAATCTCTGCTGTTCGCAACATTTCCTCATCCCGCTCGATGGCCATGAAATGTGAACATGTTAAGTTTATTTTAGCGACACCCGAGCGAGTTGTGCTATTATTGGAACGGAACATCTTTTACTAAACTTTGTTTTTTTGCGTACGTTTCGTCATCCGCGTGTTTTTTTTTTGTTTTACAGGGCTGTTGGAGCTGGCCCACCGAGAGTATCAAGCAGTTGATTACGAAAATGCGGAACGCCACTGCATGCAGCTGTGGCGCCAGGAGAGCAACAACACCGGCGTACTGTTGCTGCTGTCGTCGATCCACTTCCAGTGCAGACGGCTGGACAAATCGGCCCAATTTTCTACCCTGGCCATCAAACAAAATCCTCTCCTCGCCGAAGCATACAGGTAAGGGCAGCAGCCGTACTCCTGGCGTATTGAACGTTGGTTAACCGCATTGGACCAACAAAGTAGTTGGACACCGCATAACATACTTTTGTCATTTGCTCTCTTTCTCGCTCGCTCTCGCGCTCTTCCGACGGGGGTTTTCGCGTGACATTTCGGTGCCCTTGCAGCAATCTGGGAAATGTTTATAAGGAGCGCGGACAGCTCCAGGAAGCCCTAGAAAACTACCGACATGCAGTGCGTCTGAAGCCCGATTTCATTGACGGGTATATCAACCTGGCCGCTGCATTAGTTGCAGCCCGTGACATGGAACAGGCAGTACAAGCGTACGTCACCGCTCTGCAATACAACCCGGTTAGTTGGGAACTGTGTCCACGACGAGTTTTGTGGGACGATGTGTGTTATCTTACAGTGGGAACCAGTTTCATATTAATCGTCCTTTTTTCTCGCACCTCTTGCCAGGATCTGTACTGTGTGAGAAGTGATTTGGGAAATCTGTTGAAAGCACTCGGCCGGCTTGACGAAGCGAAGGTAAGTAATGTGCCTTTCTTCATCCGAAGGAAGGACAAAGTAGTCATTTTCACTATTCATTTTTCGTGCCATTGATTGTGTTGTGTGGCGATAGTTGTGTGTGTGTTGCAAAAGCTTTTGGAGAAAGAGGCCAAAATGGGAAGCAAACAGTTCCTACTCGATCATGCCTGAGCTAATCTTTCGAGTGCAATTTTGCAATATTAACGACAAGGTAATGTGTTTTGCTGGAGAGAAAAGTGAAAATGTTGTTAATGATTAGAATAGTTTGCCAATTCGAAAGATTATAAAACTTTTTTACAATCAAAGTCTATCGCGGGAGGCAGGTAATGTAACAAACACAACTATCGCCGCAATTCATCCCTTATGTTTTGATCCATTCTTCAACAACTAAAAAAAAAGATAGAAAACGTACAGAAAAATCATTTAAAATCGCATTTAGCTCACTACCAGCGTGTGTAGTATCTGTGTGTTTGTGTAATATATGTCATGTTTCCGCGGGTCATGGATGGACGTGTTGCGAGTGGTCCGCGAGAAGCCGGCCCTGTTCGAGGAATTAAAAACCAAATCTGATTGATCCATATACGATTCTTGCCTAAACTATTTCAGCACGAGATGATGCCGCACGACTATAACTTTAGTTTATTATATTGCATGACGTGATGTGAGCGTTTCAATCGAACGGCAATGAACGTTCATGAATTGAATGCAAATGCTCGACTGCTGTAACGTCGGCAGGCAAGCGTGTGCGATTGAGACGCTCACCATCAACCATTATTTTTTGTTGTATCAATTCAAAACCAAAACGAAACCGGGGGCGATCGACTGTTGATCGGTCAGAAATGGCAATGATAGAGCGGTGCGTGAGCAGAGCTGTTGCAGCAGCGTATCTACGCGCCCCGGGTGTGGCAGAGGCATCGCAATGATACGATAATTTAATAATCTTCTTCCGGGTCACTGATCGCGGCAGGTAACGTAATATGGTGGTTCGATGCACCAAGGACAAGAACTCTGCTATGGGATGTTTGCTCGCATTCAGGATGTTCCGGGGGGAGTTGTGTCAAACATTTCCATCGAAGATTCCATTAGCAGCGTTCTTGTCTGGCTCGTATCGAAACACTTGGATTTATACTTATTTAGTATAAGATTTTTTTTACTTCAGCATAAACCTCCAGAGACTGTAACCGATTTTTATTCTTAAGAAAAAGATCCAGCTTCTTAGTTGCAAGGCTTGATGGCATCGAAAACTATGTGCCACACTACCTCCAGCATCTGTGAAGCCTTGGAACTAAGACGGAACCGTGTTTGAACGTGTGCTATATATGATGTGTAGATGTAGTAGCTTTTCTATTTATTCTAAAAAGCTGACCAAAGCCGCATATACAAATTTACCTACCAACATGTATGACATATTCCACGATAGAAAATGTGCATCCACACGCCGTCACTACGTATCCGCATCCCTGACAGTATCCGGTCGAAGCCATCAACGAATGCAGTCTGCCGATTCATCACCCTATAAACATAAGCTATTTTCTTAAGGATTCGTTCCTTTCTTCGTTTTGATTTCTTCTTTATCTCTATTCTTTTCACAATTGCTGTACTTTTTTCCTACATCAATTGCCAACCTCCAATCACTTTTGCTTAAAATTCTTCACTGTTAATCGTAGTTACTTCCTTCTCGCATTTTGTGGTAAACTATGTGGTAAAAGGGGTTTGCAATTGATGCGGTAGGATGTTATGAAAAAAAAGCAAAACCTATCTATTAAACAGCTACATCCTAGGCTGAAGAAAATTTGCAGCAAGCAATTCTACAAGACGACATTTTTTCAGCTTTATGATGGCGAGCGATAGCAGGGCGATGCTGGGCTTCAGTCCAGTATATAGGGTGGAAGCCAATGGAAGAGGAGGAACGCAGGAGGAGGATATGCGGAACCGCCCCTTGATTCTGTTTGACAGATTTTCTCTGAATGTTGCATGTCGGCGTGATGTGTTTCTTTCTTATTAGTTTCTAGGATATTTCTACTCGTTTTTTCTGTGATGTGTACTACTAAAAGAAGGCTAAAGCAATGACTATTCACAACATTTTCACAATTTGATCGCCGGTCTACATAATGTGTACGGCGTAACGGATGTGTGAATGTATTGTTTAAGGCTTCTTTTACTCTGCTGCAAAATGAATCGATTGTACTAATATTGTACACCTGATCGATTGTAGGGGAGCCTTTCATACAGTCGATTCACTTTCGGCATCTTATAATAACTTGTTTTAATTTGAATTAACACTCTATACATGATGATTTCCTGCTCTTTGTATTTTTTAAATATTTATCCCTCAAAGCACAGTAGCAATGTAACTAGCATCTATCGATTTGTTGTATAGCTGCGCCTGGCATATTCACTTTAAGTACGTTGGTTGATTGTGTACTTTCAAGTTTATCTTCAGGTAATACTGAAGTCACAGAACTTCAGAAATGGCAGGCCGATATCTCTTGTGGTTGTAGTCGCAACACAAATCTTTATTTTACTTTTATTCATTATAGAGGGTTCAAATATTCATTTAAATGAAGCTTACTAATCAACGATCTTCCTGGCGATCCAGACAGCAACATACAATAGAATATTTCCGGAAAAGCTCAATCGAAAGAACGGTTCCAATAATGATGTGGAAGAGAGCATAGGGCTCTCCTAAAAGAGGCCTTAAATGGGCTGATAACATGTTTATTTATGTTTACGAGAGTCGTAGATTTTTTTTACGGCTGCTAATTGGTTTTGAGGAGGAGATGAAATGAAGGAGTGATACTGTTTTTGTAATAGGATCCGATCTGCAAAATTTAAACAAATTCAAAGATAGTAGAATTTTTTTTTGTAATGCAAATGTAAACTTGATGCAGTTGTTCTGCAAAAAACACGACATTTGGTCGAGATTTTTAAATTCTTTGGAGATTATCCCCAGTTGTGACGCACGCATCCTTAAGCCTGGCAATGAGCAATCCAAGTACTAGCTAACCGCTATGCAAAGGCAGATCAAGAACATTGCTAGTTACTATCGTGCTACTATCAAATGCATTTCATATCTCGTTATCATACTGTGTAACAAATATAAATTGCCTACTCAAATGTATATTATCATTCACCAGCAACCATCTGCGCACGGTCAATAGTACGCTTTGTGCCCACTTAAGAAATGATTGCAAATGATTGTACATTTGCCATCGATTTATATTTAAGCAACATATGATAACGGGTACACACTCACACCATACAAAGCAGAAGTCATCATAACGCTATTAACAGCTGTTCCATTTTCAGAGAAAATCTGTCAAACAACGCACACACGTGTGCCCTGTTGGCGGGTTCCTGCCGTTTCGATTACCTCCTAATATTCATCCTTTACATTGCTTTGCATTGCGCTTTATTGCGCACGGGTGGGAGGGGACATTTATGAATTTAAGCACAATTTCTCACCTCCTTTCGCCTCGCTCATCCAGCTGATGAATCGCGCGCCTGTACCAGGATTCCCAACCAAAAAACCGTCTTCGCCGCCGTCGGTTATCGCAGACAGCCATGGAAACAAATCAGCTTCTGCCGCGTGCCTGCCTGCCTGCTCACGGCGGTAGAAACCGAACGAGGAAATGTATAGAAAAACGGGAAAACAAACAACATATTTTCTTAGGGCTTATTTTGTAGCTGTTTAAAGGTTTTTGTTTTTGTTTCTACAACATCCTGCCCAGGATGTCCCAAAACACAACCACACGCTCGTCGTCGTAGGCACACGATTTCCATTCACATTTGCGCTCTCGGAGCAGTAGCAGCAAACAGCAGGGGAGGGGGTTCGTGTGTGGTGCTTCCCCATTCCCAGCTTCTTTCTTCTGCCGCGTGCACTTTTAGCGCAAATGCTAAAAGAAGAGTCGTTGGCGGGCCACTTCATTTACCAGCAGCAAAAGCAGTAGAGACGGCTGATTGCAATATCAGCGGCAGCAACAGCCGCGGATGAGGAGGGCCAGCCGGTGTCACCGTGCCTCGCGTGTATGCTCTAAATCAACCCCAAAACCATTCAGGATTCATTGCATGATGGTGGTGCTGCTGCTGCGGCTCTTGACTGGCTTGGTTGGCAGACAGACTGATGATGATAGCGTCCGACCGTACACCGAAGGGAGGGCGCGATACGTGCGTGCGTGTGGAATTGCACTCAAACACTAGAGAAAAAGAATCTGAATCAGTTACACTCTTGTAGAGTTATGCAGGAAGTCTGCCGGGGCGGAAAACGTGACTACACTAAATGGAATGCGAGAGAGAGGAGAGAGAGAGAGAGAGAGAGAGAGAGAGAGAGCTAGAAAGTGGTTGCAATTTCGTCGTGCGGCCTAACGGCGATGTGCTAGATTAGCTGGTTTGCTGCTCCACCAGAATAGAAAGCTCTTCTGTACACGATCTCCGGCAAATAAGACACCGCGGTAGGACACCGATTTGCTCTAAGTGATTATAATTAGCATATTTCTTCAAACCAAAAACTCGATCTTTCGACAAACCCTTGTCCAGTTTGCGGCACTGATCTAGCTCGAAATTGCAATCACTTTCTACTCTCCCGAGTCCATTATGCTACAAAGCACTAGTTTTCTGTGTGTTTTTTTTCCTTCTCCTTTCTCATAGTTTTGATTTTGTCGGTTATTTAGTTTAAAGCATTCGTTGGTTGTTATAGTCACCATTTAAGAAGTATATTCATTATGGTTTGTTCATTGAAAGCAATTTATCGAAACGCTCTCTCCACCACCACCACCAAACACCCCGTTTTGGTTCATGTTCATGAGTAAAAAGAAATATAAAAAACAGCAAAAGCAAAACAAAAAAGGAGAACGAGAAGAGGAGGATATGATCCATAAATCGTTTCAATAACACATGTGAAAATGTTACAGGAACCCGTAGCCGCCCGAATTTACTAATCTGTTTTTCTGTGTCTTTTCTTTTTCTCATTCCTTTTTCGACCTATACTACTGAACTGAATCATGTACGAATTTTGAAAAAAAAATCCACAAATTTGTGCACACATTATTCTGTTACTTGCTTTTCAATTAACAACACACACACTCTCATTTCACAACCCCGTTGCAAAATCCGTTCCAAAAAATGTATGCTGATGCACCACACGCATATCCTTCCGGTGGTTGGTGTATGTGTGTCGTGCCGGTATCGTGCTATACACGGCTTGTATTCGTTGATGTGTGTGTGTGTGTATAGGCATGCTATCTGAAAGCCATCGAAACTAGACCAGACTTTGCGGTGGCCTGGAGCAATCTCGGGTGTGTGTTCAACGCGCAGGGTGAGATATGGCTGGCGATACATCACTTCGAGAAGGCGGTTGCGCTCGACCCGAACTTCCTCGATGCCTACATCAATCTGGGCAACGTGCTGAAGGAAGCCCGCATCTTCGACAGGTGAGTGTTTAACACGGGAATGTACGAATCGGATAGAGGAGTTGTGGGGGGTGGGCTGCGGGTGTATCATAATTCTATTAAAGAGATTCACATTATGGGGTCGTGTTTCTGCTTCACTGCAACAAAACACCACTCCCCTTTGCCCCGGTGGTGATGTGTTCTTCCCTACTTCAACTCTAATGAACCCTCTCGCGATGTTTGCAACGAGATATGCACATATGTTGGTAGCGCATGTCGATACTATCACCTTCAGCGAGGTTTTCCAATTTGAGAAAAATAAATAGAAAGTAATAATAAGCACCATATTCTCCACCCCATATTCCACCGGATGATGGTCAGATGTGATTTTATAAATAAAACTCATACCCACAGTTGAGTAAACTTCTTTCTCTGATGCCGTTCGTCTGATACCTTTTTTTGCAGACGTATCTGAGCAACTTTTTTTTTTTGGCGAGGGGACATTGCATTTCGTTTTGATGTGGTGTGTTACACGCATCGATGATTTAGAGCAGACTTGTCAAACATATACGGTCTCTGTGTGTCATTTCAATCCCCCGGCTGCAAAGCAATGGGGCAGGTATTTACTAATTTTAGTAGTGAATAACGGCCATAAAAACCTCCCTTAGGTCATCATGCCTGGCTTACTAGACTTAAATGATAATTAGTAGCTGGATAGTATTATCCTCAGCACGGGAGAATGATCTGGAAGAGATTTGAACCCCGGTCCTGTCGTATGACCGGAAAAGACCGGCGTCATTTTCGTGGGCGCCACGATTGTTAAAGGTACGCGTGTGTTAAATTAGGAAGTATTTATACTGTACGTCTCTCCAAGATACCGTAGGGAGTAATTGTATCCTACAACTTCGTCCTTCATCTATTTTATGGTCGCAAGAATCGCTGTGCTAAGAGGAGGACTTTTCGCAAAGTGATGAACTACAAATTCGAGGGAGCTTTCCAAGATCTGTCGTGAATTTCGCAAAATTATTTATTTATATTTATAGTTGGACGGCTTGGCGCCGTATTGACAAATTTCGCAAAATACTTTGAGTTAAATTTTGAGCGCTGCTACGGCGCTGCTACACCGAAACAAGATCCAATTGACCCAGAAGTTCAAACTTATCTAGCATAGACAACGATGCCGTTTGTTCGCTGATAAGCTTTTGAAGCAGTTGGCATTTGCTCGAAAAACTTTCTTCAGCTCCCTTTGCATACGAGGCACAAGAAGTTCACCAAATGGATCTATAGCGTATATCCTCTATCCTCAGACTGTCATTATTTGATGAGCAGTCATCGATTCGTATTTGTTATACGTAGATGAGACCATGGAGCTTATGTAGATCGAACAAGGCTATGCAACGTGCTATCCTCCTAATACATGAATCAATCAATATTTCGTTTGAAAGATCCCGTGAAAGAGTTTGACATCACTAATCACTGGGAGCTGGGAGAAGGGGATGATCACCGTTCGACACACCGGCGTCTGACAAGCGTCTACTGTTCAGTTTTATTTTTGTGGTATGCCTGTGCATTAGTCGAAAAATGTGCGATATTGTTTTGCAGTCCATGTGGTTTAGGATCAGGGAGAAGGCGTACAGAAGACCCTCAAAGGATGTGTTAAATTAATCCTTCCCCGTGACCCGGATTCGTTTCGCTCCAGCGAATAGGACGTAGTGATGCAGTATGAAAATGCTCTAGCCATACAGAATGTCATGTTTTCACATCGATTAACAGTAGAATGGAATCAAGCGGAAGGGTGCGATACATTTTTAATCATGTTTTATCTACTAAGTATGATCATGCACCACCCAGTCAGTCATGTTGTGATAGTTCTATTGCATGTTCCATATTGTATCTCTGGCTCCATGCAACCCCCGGACCTGTGTGTCTAGCTCTGTGAACAGCGGAGTTGAGTTATTGTCCTTCATTTCGGTCATTGCATAATTTAGTTAGTTACCGTGCCCGCTAGTCATACGCCACATGGTTCGTTTACTGTCGTTTGCCGAACCACCACACTCTCGATTTACGGAGCAGTGCAATAGGACGTAGTGAAATGAAAATTCCCGAAAGAGATCCTTTTTGTCGATTCGATTCTATGAATCAAGCCTCGTAGTTATTGGAGGACTTTGCAATCACACATGCAAAAAAAATGCTTTAACATCATTGCCCCTCCTAATACATAAAGTGGAAGCGAGGGCTCGCGCGGAGGGCTTTAGTATTTTTATCTAACATGCTTCAATAATCTCTCAACCATGCACGACGGAATGAACGAGGAGGGGGACCACAGAGAGACAGAGTATCAAATGAATGGTGCAGAGCATAGCGTCAAGGAGTGGGTGCGAACACACACACAGGGAGGAAAAAACAATTCCTTCCAACTTCGCAATCTCTCTTCACCTGTTTTGTAAAAGGTAATCCATATCGCGATCCGTTTAGAGTACCATAACCAAACGGCGGGGGTCTGGAGGAGGGGCAGGTGGGCTACCGGCTGCTTAGCGGCGAGATTCCTTCTTCTTTCCCCCATAAATATTTCACGCTTCCGCGATTCGGCTCAACTCGCCCGTTCAAGTGCCCATTTTCCGCCCAGCCATCGGGGCTCGGCAGAAGTTGGCAAATTTTTCTATGATGTATTCGGTCGTCGTCGTCGTCGTCGCGATGGTTTCTAAAGAGACGGGAGTCCTTTTGCCGTTGTCTGCAACCTGCGTTGGTGTTGTGGTGGTGGTGGTGGCGGCGGGTGGTGGACTGTGACTTCTCTTCAACGTTCTGAGTTCTTGCTTGTGAAGTGCTGCTTTTGCTGCTGCTTATATAGGTAACTTCCATATTTTCCCCGGTACTAATGGCAGGCAGGCAGCAGCAGCAGCAGCAAAACACAACGGCGCGGCAAAGAGTGTTTTAACGGTAGGTTTGAAATACTCTTGAAAAATTGCACTCAATTTTTATTTCATGTCCCGCTGGTTTTTTGCGTAGTGGCGGCGGCGAATCGCCTCACTACACCGCGCTATTCAGATTGGCGCGAATGAAAAGCGATCGAACGGGGGAAGGTTGGTGGCGTGTCTCCTACACGGGTGTGCTACCGAAGCTATAGCAGGAAGCAGGAAAACACGCGGCCAGAATCGAGAGAAATGTGTACCGCTGAGAGTAAAATAGAGGGCCGCCGCCGCCAAGTCCGCGCGCCAAGCCTGTGGAGGGCAATGTTTGTTGAGAGAAGCGCCGAGACACGCACGTATGATGCGAAAAATGATGGTTTACGAGAGCAAAGTGTGTCCTTTCCTGCCGAAAGGGATTCAGCTGTGCCCAGTTCGTCGTTCGCACAGTGTCGATTCGGTTGATGCCGGAAAAGGTTGCGTTCGGGAGGTCTCGTATGTAGTCCGTGTCGTGTACACAACATCCTTCACGTATCCAACTTCTGATCCTAGTTAGTTGGTTCGTTATACGGTTCGGAAAATTCGTAACTCCTCTATCGAGATGTGATCGACCGGCCGGTTGAAGCTGATGATTTCAGATTAATCACCAGGAAAGTGATAAATAATTGTGCGAACGCGATTGTTGGTACGGTGCGGCGTGTCATCTACATCGTCTCGCGTCAACGACATTCAAATTGGAGACAGTTTTTATTTTTTGGTCGAAATGGTGTAACACAACACACTGCTGCCGTTTGCTTGTGAAGTAAAGCATTATTTACCACTCCAGACAACGACGACATGGTTGATCGTCATTGGACGAACGGAGTGCAAACATTGGGAAAGCTGGTTTGGGAAGTTTAGTGTGGATTCTAGTAGCGAGGCGCGTGTGTTACGCGTTCGACGAAGCACGTGTCAATTTAAAACGCTCGATCGTTATTTGAATGAATTTTCTACCGAGCTGAGCGGAGCGTTGTGTAAAGTTAGTTAGCGTTTAGCTATAGTGGTTAATAGTGAAATAGTCAGCACGCGCGAGTTATATGTGAGAGATATTGGTTTGTGCTGATCCCAGTGACTTTAAGGGTGGTGCATGCTTATTTGTGGTCATTTTACGATCGTAACGTTTACGACTCATTCGTGAATATGAGTGATTTATGAGATGATTCAGTTGCACACGCTGTTTGCCGCGTACAAATACATATGTATGGCGATGTTTCTGCTTGCTAGAACCGTTGCACCGTTGCCAAAACACTCTTGCCAATCAATTAATTTTCATTTTGACACAATTTTCCACACGTACCCATCATTTGATTTTTTTTTTTCTAATTTTAAAATTCTACTGCATTGCTTGTGTGCAGTCCATGCCTTAGGTGGGGACGCCTAATGATTGTGATTGCCCATAGCAAATTTCATCTCCGATGATAACCACTCAGGCAGAACTGCAGCTGTGTGCACTGCTTTGGGCAGCCGGCAACCCATTTCCCGGCTATTTTACCACCAAGAGTACGCTAGAAATGTAAATTTTCTTGTTTCTCGTTCGCTTTCCTGTGCTTGTTGAAGTGATGTCAATTAGCTTTATTTTCACCGCACTCTCTGCACGAGCGATAATCTAATGAGACCAATTTAGTGCAAGAATTAGAAGCTGGCAGAATGGTAAATCTCTCGTCAGACAAGTTGCTCCTGACCTGGGGAGATAGCGAGATTGAAGCAAAAATTGGTCGTCGAAGTGGGTGTTATAAAGGTAGCGATCGGGGAAGCCAGTCCCCTTCTGTAGGTCGCGCACCTCTCTAATTGGATCATCATCAATGTGGCGCAGATGTGCGCACAAGAAGGGGGTGTTTGCATGGCAAATTTAATTGCACGACTAGAGTAAATATGCCCTTTCTATACCAGGAGAGAGAGAGACCGAGATCCTCCCGTGACAAACTTTGACACTCTGTGAACCTGTGCGGCCGACATTTAATGTATTGATAGAAAACGGACGAGAGGGGGCGACACAACAAAAAAAAAGCGGGCCATGTAATTCCATACTTTTGTGTAGGAAGATGCTGCTGGGTATCCTATTTTAGCCACTTTCGTTTCCTGGAAAGAGCTATCGAAGCACCGAGACGATTCAATCAAAAGCACGATCGAAGGAAATTACAACTGTTGGGCGAAAGTTGGAATTGAAGCGTTTTATTGTAATGCCCAAGGTGTGTGGTGCTGGCGTGTCCGAAGGTCGTCCAAAAAGGACGAAAAGGGGTGGGGGGGGGGGGGGTGGGAGGAGCCTTGAGAGTCTCCCGGGAAATGATGTTGCGGTTGCGGTGTGTGTCCACTTTGACATTTTGCTGCGTGTATGTTTGGCCCCCGTCATGTCCTATTTTAATACCTGATGTGTCCAGGTGGGCACGTGGGAAGTTCTAACCACTACTGTACAGTGCCATCCACATTTGCCAGGGTATTTCGTGGTGGTAATGGGTGCCAAATCACCATCATCACCACCAGGGAAACCATGGGAACCAAGATTGGTGTAACAGCAGTCAGAAGTCGTCACAATCTCTCTGACCAAACCGCGGTAGCGACCGTCTAAAAAGCTGCCAATTCGCGCGGGTGTGCAATGCAAACGAACTGTTAAATTGGTGCGGTACTTTACAAGCGAATTCTAGTGGTCTTCCTTCGTGTACGTACACACGGTGGGCTGAAATTGTCTATCTCTGCAGCATCGAAAACAACGGGTGGCGAAATAATTAATTGAGGTACCCCCGAGTATTATCCGAGAGAGTGAAAAGTAGAACGAACTGCTGATCCGGTTAGTTAGTAGTAGTGTGTGCACACAGAATGCTGGTAAGCGGGGCAAGATAGCAAAACACTCGTACCAGCCGAAAACTCCGTCTGCAGTGTGTGTGGCTTCTCCCCAACGGGCGGTAACTGAGTGTGTCAAGTGGGCAACGATGGATTATCAGTGCATTGTAATTTACACAATTGTGCGCATAACGCCGTACCATCCGTACAATTCCCTGTCGGAGCTGAAAGCGAGCCAGGAAGGATGTTTGGATTGGATTAAGTTCTACATCAAAAGGTTAGCATATATAAACTCCCGACCACGAAGAAGAACCGTATGCCGGGGGGGGGGGGGTGAGCATTATCCCATTGTGTGTGCCATATTGTTGCGACCATACGACAAGTGTGTGGTGGAGTAAAAAAACAAAATCGTCCTACGCCCGCGCAAAACTAAGGAATGTAATAATAATGCTGCTAATGTTGATCTGTTGTGTCTAATGGTGAAATGGATTTTGGGTTCCGTAGGCGTAATATAAGCCTTTTGGCCATCAGCACGATGGCTGCGTTGGTTTTGAAGAATGGAATAGACTCTAAGCTCCCTGCTGTTATGTACGATCGAATGTTTCTGTCTCCCCATTAGGGGATTTTTTCTACTCCGCGTGGGGGTAGTAAGAAAGCCACCCCTGGGTCGGCATCCTTTTCACATCAGCCCGGGGATTATCCTTTGCGTGAACTTTACCGTTGCCACTTTTTAAAAGATTGATGTACTGGATGCTGCGCTGTTGTGGTGTAAAGCCCCTCTCCACTTCGCGAAGATGATCTTTAGAAAAGTGGAGGGCTGGCATCTCCAATGAACAACTTTCAATGCAGTTTTATTTGCGTTAATTTGCACGTGCCGCACACTTTTCTTGCGTGTGTGGTGGTCCAACATTTTATCTTTTCGCTCGCTAGCCTATCACGTAGTGTACTACTCCCCTGCGCCGCCGCTTTATGAAACACTTCGGGAAGGTTGGTGTGGTCTTCTGGTTGGGGGGGATGGTTTGGTTGGTGCCGCCTTCTCCTTCGCGCACTATCGCTTGTGGGCTTTATCATCCAACACGCCTGGCTCTTCGGCTCAACAGCGATGCATTTCAATGAAGAGTTTGAGGACGCTATTTATTTGCGCTTGTGGCGTGTAGGTTTATTAGGGTGCTTGCCCGCCTTTTGTCGCATGCGTGTGTGTGTGTGTGTGAATCACATCATTCCACAATAGTCACGCACAAAACATGTCTCAAGACTCTTCTCTCCATACACCAATTTCTATTCATAGCAGCAGGACAGATGCCGCGCTACGCTATATATCCCGAAAGGACTAACTTATAACGGATGTCAATCTGTCTTTTGCTTCTTTTTCCCGATGAATGGATGAAGAATTGTAGTACTTCGGGAATACTTTATTTTAGCTGTGTTTTATCATCAGTACGGTATGCCGAGTTTCAGAATTTTCAGAATTTGAAAGCTTTTTTGTATGTAACTGACGTTAAACAGGGTGGTCCGGTGGTCGAGGCAATAACGGCACCGGTCTTCACACGGCAGGACCGGGGATCAAATCCTATCCAGACCCACCTCCGCGTACGTAGGGCTGACTACTTTACTACGGGTAAAATCAAGTCACATAAAGCCAGAAATGGCAGGCCGAGACCTCCCGAGGATGTAGTGCCAATCAAGAAGAAGAAGTCGTTAATCATGATGGGTGTACATGATGTGTTGTAATATAGTTTTAAAAGTCCTTCAAAAGAGAGCACCCCATGATGAGAGAGGGATTCGCCTTTTAAATCTCATTTACAAAATACTAATAACCGTCGAATCTGCGTCAGGATCAATTTAGGATATTATTATCTTAGCGCGTTTACTTTTGCCAGCTTACACTACTTACTCCCCCACACGCCATTATTTACAGTTTAATGGGCTTTTGGAAAACGTTTTGCCATGCCTTGCGCCTGGTGCGAACAGAAACGTCCCCAATCGGTTATATAGTCACACACACACCGTTGCCGTTCGGCTCTCATCCTGCGGGTCGTTGTCGTTGCAAAAGCAGATGCAGATCGAAGTTGGGACGCGCTTGCTAAAAATAATCTTATTGATGTAATGGAATTTATTAAACTTCCTGTCGTCGGCCTCACCAACGACAAATGGCTAGGAGGAGGAGGAGGAGGGAGCAGAGCAGCACCGGGGTTGATCTATATCGACCCATCATCATCGCGAAATGGGAAGTTGTGCCAGGTGAAGGAACCATCCACCCCGATGGAGGAAGCTGGGTAGAAATTGAAAACTGATTCTTAGCATTTGAAACTCGGCCGCGCGTGTCCTGCGCGGGTTACGGTCCACCGTCAACCTTGAGTGTTGTTGGCGGTGGCAGGCGGTACCGAGCGCCCCGTGCCCGGTCCGTGTGCACCTAATCCTTCTAATCCTGTTACAACGAAGCGGCGGGCGGAGAAGCGTTTTGTGCAAGCCGTTTTCAATTTATTCCACTTTTACGTTCCGCTCAGTTGCGGAACTTGGGACACAGGACCTAACACGGTACCAAGTGATGGGAATAACCACTCAGTAACGTGAATTAGATCAGAGCGAATTAGTTAGGAAAGTGAGTTGAATCTTATAATGACACTTTAAGAGTTGAATCCCGAGGAATGATTTAACTCTCCGTACCGAGTAACCACTACCATTCATTGTGTTTAAACTCACTCACTACGTTTTAACTCACTCATTTCGTTTAAACTTCTTCTTCTTTCTTGGCCTAAACGAGTGAGTTAAAACGTACTCATGGAGTTAAAACGCAGTGAGTGAGTGGATGATTGGCACGGAGCGTTGAATCATAAGTGAGTTGAATTACTCTTAGTTGATGCTCTTAATCATCTCAGTCATTGCTACGATATAACTCATTCCCTCCTTATTGATGGGGCGGTCCCGGTGCCGAGGCGACAGCGGCGTCGGTCTTTACACAGAGCAGGGCCGGTGTTCAAATCCCATCCATACCGCCTCCCCATACGTAAGGCTGACTACTTTACTACGGGTAAAATTAAGTCACAGAAAGCGAGAAATGGCTGGCCGAGACCTCTCGAGGTTTTGTAGTGCCAAGGAAGAAGAAGAAGCTCCTTTTTGACTCAGTTTGCACATCACTAACCGGTAACAAGGCAAGCAGCAGCCCGGAACCCATCGTCGTGTAGTCCTTTTTGTGGAAGCAAAGGAAGAAAATGGAAGCCTTAAATTGAAATGAACGAATGTGGGTGTCCGCGTTTGTCCCATCCTTCTGCTGCGTGGTGACATTTTTGAAGGGCCCTTTTTACTGGTAAGCCTGACCGGGTAAACGATTTGATGAAAAGGAATAGTGAAGAATGTGTGGTGTGGTGGGTCTTTTTTCTCTCTCTCTCGCTCTTAAAAGGGGTTTCGGGTTTTGCGGACGGACATGTGAAGTGTGACCGGGTTATTGTTGCGTTGCGAAAGCAATCCCGGACAAAATTAGGCACATCGTTGGTTGTTGAGGGAAGTCTTTTTTTACCACTCTCATCACGATTAGAAGGCTTCGGCTTTCGAGCAGCAGTTATGCGTGAAATAGACAATAAAGGGTTTGGCGTATTTAATACGTTGGTAGGAGCTGCTTTTTAAAATCATGATAACGGACGCCTACAATTTGGGTTTTTTTTATTCAAGGACGATAAAACTATTCTCAAATCATTTGACTAAACCGTGTTATTGCTTTTCATTGTCCTTTTTCATATCTTAGAGCCGTCGCGGCATACCTTCGCGCCCTTAACCTATCGCCCAACAATGCGGTGGTGCATGGAAATCTGGCCTGCGTATACTACGAGCAGGGACTCATCGATCTGGCCATCGATACGTACCGCCGTGCGATCGACCTGCAGCCCAACTTCCCCGACGCTTACTGCAATCTGGCGAACGCGCTGAAGGAAAAGGGTCAGGTAAAGGAGGCGGAAGAATGTTACAACATTGCGCTCCGGCTCTGCCCGAACCATGCCGATTCGCTGAACAATCTGGCCAACATCAAGCGCGAGCAGGGCTACATCGAGGAAGCGACCCGGCTGTACCTCAAAGCGCTCGAGGTGTTCCCGGAGTTTGCGGCCGCCCATTCGAACCTGGCCTCGGTGCTACAGCAGCAGGGCAAGCTGAACGAGGCGCTGCTACACTACAAGGAAGCGATTCGCATTCAGCCCACGTTCGCCGACGCGTACTCCAACATGGGCAACACGCTGAAGGAGATGCAGGATGTGGCCGGCGCACTGCAGTGCTACACGCGCGCCATCCAGATCAATCCAGCGTTCGCAGATGCGCACAGCAATTTGGCCAGCATTCACAAGGATTCGGGCAACATCCCGGAGGCGATCCAGTCGTACCGGACGGCACTGAAGCTGAAGCCTGATTTCCCCGACGCGTACTGCAACCTGGCGCACTGCTTGCAGATCGTTTGCGACTGGACCGATTATGAGGCGCGCATGAAGAAGCTGGTGGCGATCGTTGCCGATCAGCTGGACAAGAATCGGCTACCGTCGGTGCATCCGCATCATTCGATGCTGTACCCGCTGTCGCACGAGTTCCGCAAAACGATCGCCGCACGGCATGCGAATCTGTGTCTGGAGAAGATTAACGTATTGCACAAGCCACCGTACAAGTTCGGGCGTGAGCTAAATGGACGCATTCGCATCGGCTATGTGAGCAGCGATTTTGGCAATCATCCGACGTCCCATCTGATGCAGTCCATCCCCGGATTGCACGATCGCAGCCGGGTGGAGATTTTCTGCTACGCACTCAGCCCCGACGATGGCACGACGTTCCGCGGGAAGATAAGCCGGGAGGCGGAACACTTCATCGATCTGTCGCAGACACCGTGCAACGGGAAGGCGGCCGATCGCATCCATGCCGATGGCATCCACATTTTGGTAAACATGAACGGCTACACGAAGGGTGCGCGGAACGAAATCTTTGCCCTAAGGCCCGCCCCGGTACAGGTGATGTGGCTCGGCTATCCCGGCACGAGTGGCGCCTCGTTCATGGATTACATCGTTACGGACGCGGTCACCTCGCCGCTCGCGCTAGAGTCACAGTACAGTGAAAAGTTAGCGTACATGCCCCACACCTACTTTATCGGCGACCATCGACAAATGTTCCCGCACCTGAAGGAGCGCGTGATCGTGAGCAATAAAACGACGGGCAATTCGCTCGCGGACAATGTGGCCGTCATCAATGCGACCGATCTGTCTCCGCTGGTCGAGAGTACCGATGTGAAGACGGTTCGGGAGGTAGTGCTGGCGAACAAGCCGGTCGAAATTCAGCACAAGGTAGCCGAGTTGCCTACGACGACACCGATCGAAACGATGATCGCGTCCGGGCAGGTGCAAACCTCGCTCAACGGTGTAGTGGTGCAGAACGGGCTGGCAACGACACAGACAAACAACAAGGCCGCAACCGGCGAGGAAGTGCCGCAGAACATTGTCGTCACCACGAGGCAACAGTACGGCTTGCCGGACGACGCGATCGTGTACTGTAACTTCAACCAGCTGTACAAGATCGATCCGCTGACGCTACAGTCCTGGGTAACGATCTTGAAGCACGTTCCCAACTCGGTGCTTTGGCTGCTTCGTTTCCCGGCCGTCGGTGAGGCTAACATTCAGGCCACCGCCCAGCAGCTGGGCATTTCGGCCGGACGCATCATCTTCTCGAATGTTGCCGCGAAGGAGGAACACGTGCGGCGTGGTCAGCTGGCGGACGTGTGTTTGGATACGCCGCTCTGCAATGGACACACCACCTCGATGGATGTGCTGTGGACCGGAACGCCGGTGGTAACGCTTCCCGCCGAAACGTTGGCATCCAGGTAAGATGAAGCTTTTCGGCAGCGGTTGTGATTCTAGAGTGTACTAGATATTTGACCTTTCTCGTTTCTCCCTTTTGCCGCAGAGTTGCCGCATCGCAGCTCGCAACGCTCGGCTGTCCGGAGCTGATTGCCGAATCGCGCCAGGAGTATCAGGACATCGCCATCAAGCTCGGCACCGACAGAGAGTATCTGAAGGCGATCCGGGCGAAGGTGTGGGTAGCTCGCTGCGAAAGTCCACTGTTCGATTGCAAGCAGTACGCACAGGGATTGGAGACGCTGTTCTACAAAATGTGGGAGCGATTTGCGCGTGGCGAACGGCCCGATCATATTTCGGCGAAGGAGAAGTAAATCTGGCACTAGCTTTTTCGCCGCTCGGTTGGCGCCCGACGGATGATGAGAAATACTTTCCACACTTTCTTTCTTTTTACCTTTGCTTTTCGTATTTTTCTAAGTGCATTTCACTCACAACAATACGTGTGAATGAGAAGCAACTTCCGGTGTGTACTTTTCCTGTGTGTACGGTTTGTGGTCGTTTTCAAACGAAAAGGGTTTTGTTGTTAATTTTTTAAGATTTTCCTACGTTAGGGATTATGCATGAGTAGGGTTGATTAGCTGTGCCGGGCTGTATCATCTTATTTTCTTTTCTTTTATTCTTCTGAACATATTTTGAGCGATTTAGCCATTTTTTTACATCCATATTCTTTACACTGGCATAGAATATATCCGTATGTAAGAGTTCCTCCACCAGGAAAAGGCTCCCCTAAAAAAATGATAACATTTTCTTAGGTTTTTTTTACTCTTATTAGGATGGTCGAAACTGTTACTTAAATTGCGGGAAAGGAGGTTGCAGGGATAGAACCAATCGATATTGGTTATTTCGCGCAACGCACGGTATACTGTACATAGCTCAAAATGACGAAGTTTCACGTTTATCTAGCGCCGTCTGAATTAAACCGGAACATTTTACTCACATTTACGGGGGAGAACAGTAAGAGCTACAGGATAGAAGGAAAAGCCGCTGAAATGTTTGTTGGCCTTATGGCCACAGAACTGTTTCCCGTCTCTCCTAACCACACGTTTAATACAACAGCAGCAACAACAACAAAATTCAACCGTTACCGAGATTTTCTCCCAACTTGTATATATATTTGCAAATGTCCGGTACACTTTTTGTGTGTTATAATCGAGCTCCTATCGGGTAGCGCACTAGGTGTAAAATTCTAAGCGTAAACAAGTTGTCGAATTATACTATTACTCGACTCATCTGCGATCTATTAGATAAGAATTTTGAATGAATGTTACAATTAAAGAAAAACAAAAATGGTTTACAATTACTTTAGACAAAAAAGGGTGTAAATTTTATTTTTATTTGCTGCAGAGAAATTTCTGTGATATTAGTTGATTCGTAGAATCATGAATCCGAAACGTTCGCACGTTGTGTACCAGACTCTTGCACTACTGGTTCCCCGGAGAACAGATAGTGGCATTAGGTCACATCCAACCGTACGGTTATCATCATCAAAAAGGCGATCGTCGTCTCGTCAGGCGTAGAGCAACGGAAGAAATCACGGAACCTAGAGGAGGCCTATGCGATAAGATGCCTAAACTCCATCGTCTATAGGTAGACGAGTGGTAGATGAGTTCAGCAGTTGGTAGAGATGGTGGCTACCAGGATACGATCGTGCCTTTATCTTTCAAGATGCTTTATCTACTAAAAACGCTTCCTTTTCTAAGTGAATTCGTCCACCTTGTCTTCAAAGAAACCTCATCTACCACAGTCCACATCTACTGAGAGACCAGATAGTCCTGGAGGCTTCGTCTACTAAGGGTCCTTGGAGTTGAACAGGATCCATAGGGTTCCTTACTCCACATTATTCCCGTCACAGGATCTCCCCAAGGGTGGATTTACCACTGTCTGTGTATGGTATTTTATTTATTTATTTTTTATCCCTAAATTTGTACCAGCAGAACGCTTATAAAACATATCTCTCCTCGTAGCAGCATTATTTGAACAGCTGAAAAAGATTTTTTTTAAAAGTTTGCCACCCATCAGCGAAAAGACAGCCTTCCCCGAAGCTTCGGAATCGTTCGACACCACACCATAAACGGACAGTGTTGTTTACATGTCAAACCATCAGCAACATTATGTCATGGCAGCTTTTCCTTATTTCCCTGGAGGAAAATATTCGAGGAGCAAAGCCGAACCGTGCGCGAAGCGGGCACTGTGAGTAGCCGAAGTTTTCCTCCGACCGACAAAGCACCGACCGTGGAAGGTAAGGAGGGCGGAGGCCGGTGGGAGCGTAGGCGAAGGCCGGGGTGGAAATCGTGATGAGAGGGCAACATCGGAAAATCGGCATCCGATGCCGATGGTTTGTGTGACGTTTTTCCTGCTTTCTCCCGAGCGCAAACCCAGCACGCAAGGATGTGAAGGAAAATTCTCTCACACAAAAGGAAACGTCGCCGTCGTTGTTCCATGGACGCAGCAGCTTTTCCGTGATGCAAAATAGTGACGGTGTGGAAGTGGAAAGTGATTGCGAAAAAAAGGCTAGCAATTTGCTAGATCTACTCAGAACCGAAGTCGTTTACAGTTGGAAGTGAAATCGAACGTGTATACAGAGTAGCCCGTAGCAGGGCAGAAAGATATCGGCAGGCCCGCTACAAAGCAGCACACCGTTTGTGAGGAAAAGTGTGTCCAATGACTGCCATCGCCATTAGTACGAATTGTGTTGACGGTTCCCCAGAAAGAAGGGAACGTTCCAGCATCGTAATCGGTGGTTGATGCACTAAATGCGAGAGAGCGCACACAGCCTTTGTAGATACGTACAACCACACAAACTAAAGTGCTAATAGAATGGAAGATCCATTTTTCGTGGTGAAAGAGTAAGTTCCTGTCACAATACGATACGGTACACCTGGGGGCCTGGGGTAGGAAAAACTCCGGCCCCGGAATTCTCTGCATCGCGAATTTAGTATTGATCGCGTGTGGAAGCAGCGCAGTGGATTATACCTGTTCCTTGTCCCGCACCACACTATCGAAGCATGCCAGTCGGCTGTATCCCCAAACGACCGATGATGCTGTAACCGCTGCTTGTGAAGTAGCAAAATGTGTTTTTAGGAACCAGGGACCACATCGTAGTAGGCTGCCTGTAGTGTAACTCCTCCCGTCCAGGGGGGTGGGATTTAATTCCAAACGCATCCCTCCAGCAGTTACCGTCCGTATGGTAACGAACAAACTTCCCTTTTCTCCTTACCGATTTAACGCCGCAGTGAAGCAAAAGCAAAAAAACGGAATCAACAGTGAGAAAACGCCAACGTCCGCTGAGTGTGTTTGTATGTGCATGCGGTTCCTAATTTAAGCTTTATTTCGCCAAAAACCAAAATGATGGACTGTTTGCAGAACAGGATGGTGATAAAGTCGGGCAAACAGGCCACATGGTTGTCGCGCGTAACGGTGACGAAATTGGGACGTTAGTTTGTTTTTACTTTCACAACACCACCAACATCACCTCCGCGTTTGCTCCGGGCGATTACAGGTTGGGGTTGCAGCGCCAGGCACGGACACAGTTGCCGTTACCGTCGCGCAAGAAACCCTCCTGGCAGAAGCATTTGTCAACGCACGGCTGCTTGCACGGTTTGTTCCATTCCTCACCGTTGCTGCACGTGCGCTCGCAAGCAGTACCGCATCGCTGGTAGATCTCGTTCTCACCGCACTTGTTCGCGTTGGCTGCAGAGAGACGGGACGGCAAGTTAAACCACGGCCATGGACCCCGAACCCGACCGGGTTTTTTGAGCCACACACTTACCAGACACTCCGAGGAAGGCGAAGATCGCGACGATGAGCAGGGCGAAGATGGCGCGCATTTTGAAGGACGTTTGAAATTGGCTTCTTTTGGCAACCGAATGGAACAGACTAGGTTTCTCACCGGTCTGGCGGTCGTATTATATCGTCCCGGAGACAGCTGGCCACGGTTTGCACAGCTGCTGGCACCAACCTTACACTCGGGGATCGAATCTCGAACGAATTCGATCGTTCGGTGGGTGTACGTGGCGATTTCTTGCGCCAGTGGTTCTAGAGAACACGGTGCTAGTTTGGCCTTTCGCAAGTTTGCCTTTTTGTTTCACGTTATTTTACTAGCAGAATACATACGATCTGATACTAACCTATGCTACCCTATTAATCATTTTGGGGGAAAAACCCCCGTAAGCACTAATCACCACTAAGAACGCTGTCCATGCGTGTAGAAAGCCATCAAGGTGAGTCAATCAATTCGGATGGAGAAGGCTGAAGGAAAATGGAAGATTTTTTTTTATTCGAAAAAACAAAACGAAAAATGTGCCGGTTGATACATGTGTGTCATTTTACAGCGAATTGTTTGTACAGTTTGGGGTTTCCACCATTCCACCTTAAACAATCATTACAGCGAGACACAACAGAGTATAGTGCGGCGAACGCACTTGACTAGCTGTTGGCAATCGGCGGAATTTCTAGATTTGTTCCAGCAGGGAATTTGCCTTTCCGCGAACTCTTCGCACAAAACCATGGCTTGACGCAGGCGTTATCCTCCCGCCGAAAGTAGCCGGGCTTGCAGAAACATCCCGAAACGCACATGATCGTACAGTTTTCCAACGGTGCTCCCAGGTTCGTGCAGTTGCGGCGGCACGGAGACGCACAGTTGTAGTACTCCTCATTAGCTTCGGTACATTCTGTGGCCGGCGGATAAAAGGATAACATGAGATGATTTGTTTGTACTATTAAAAATGGATCGAAAGGGTTTACCTTCACCATGGCCGAATGTCAGCATGAGCGCTGTCAGTAGCACAATCACTGAGATGCTTCGTAGCATCATTGTTCCCCGTTCTACTGATGATAGTTGCCGATACCACCCAACTAAACATCGCCCAGGTTAGAGGCTCCTGCTTTATAGGCTTCGAAAAGTGGGTCACAAATGGGATGCAGCTTGATGGGAGCGATGCATTCGATTTCGAAAGATTGTCAACATAAAAACAGCCTGCAGCGCAGCAACATACAACATAAACATATTGCGGCACAATGCAAGCGGATCCGATGAGCGATGTTGAAACATCTCCCATCCACTAGTATTACATTCGATAAATTATACTATTTTGTATAACCGTTAAATTAATCCTCTTTTTTTACGTTATATTTCCTCTCGATTGTAGCGAAGTATTCAAAGCATTGAATAAAACCCGCGGGCTCTATATACGGTGGCGCGAGCTGAACGATGCACATGCCGGTGGTTGTTCCACCACGGCCGAAGCTGACTGGACCACAACCGAACTGAAAAACTCGCTGCGCAGCATCGAATGGGATCTGGAGGATCTGGAGGACACGATTAATATCCTTTTCCGAAATGGTCAAAACTTCTTTAACCCCTTTTTTGTTGTTCAAATTTTTGGTTCAAAGTTTTCCTTAACCATTACCACCACCATTCGCTCCGTACGCATTGTAGAGAAAAATCCGAGCAAATTTAAGATCGACAACCGGGAACTTTCCAGCCGGCGGCACTTTATCGACGCCACCCGGGATGAGGTGAAGTCGATGAAGGATCGTATGAGCATCAGCCGGAACCGGGATCAGGACATAACCGCACGCCAGCCGCTGCTCGATAACGTCGAATCGTCACCGTCGCAGCACTGCAACAGCAAAAATTACATCAACAACAACAGCATCATATCAAGCGGCGGTGTCGCGGTACTGACCGGGAACGGAACGGGCACCGGTGGACACAACGGCTCGCTAATAAACTGCCACCTGAACAATAACAGCCAGGTGGTGAACAATTTAAATCTGGCCGAAACTGGTAAGCATCTGATCAGTTCGGCCGGCGCCGCGATGGCTTCGTCGAGGCACAGCGGGGCAAAGTACTCCAAGCTGGAGAACAATCTGGACGACAGCCCGAGCCACTACGTACCATCGTCGTCTGGCGGTGCGGTACTCGATGCCGGCTCGAGCCGGTTCGTGGAGGATACGTTGGCAACGCAGCACCGGATTTTGGTGGGGCAGGACGAGCAGCTGGACATTATAAGCGATTCGATCGGGACGCTTAAAACGGTTTCCCGCCAGATTGGCATCGAGCTGGATGAACAGGCTGTGTAAGAAGAACTCGGCGGGGGGGGATAGGGTTGCTAGACCGGATGGAGGTTTAGTTTGGAAAAGACTTTTTGAGTAAAACCGTTTTTTTTTCTCCGTTTTTTGTTTTGTTTTCGAAACAGAATGCTAGACGAGTTTGGCAATGAGCTGGAGCAAACGGATTCGAAGCTGGACGCAACCATGAAAAAGGTGGCGAAGGTATTACACATGTCCAACGGTAAGAAAGCGTTTGTCCCTGGAACTAGTTATTGCCTGCTTTGGCTAACTTCCCATTTGCTTCTTTATCCCCACCAACAGATCGACGACAGTGGACGGCAATCGTAGTTCTATCGATAGCACTGGTAGTTGTGATAATTATTTACATCATTCTCTAATCCACGTGTCTACCTATATGTATATCTACGCGAACAGAAGGGGGAAAAACACTTATTCCGGGTACGTGGAGACGTGAGTTTTTTATAGTTTATTATTTTCTTAACGACGTAGTAGGAAAAAAAGGTGTAAAAGTGCGGTGCACACGATCGTCGGAAAGCAAAACCAAAAAGAAAACCCCTTATTAATATTTTAAATTATGTGTTCATTTCGTGGTTCGCGGTTTTTCAAACGATTCTCATGGTGATGTTAATTTAAGTCCCCCAAATGTAGTCCAATTCTTTGCGTTACTATAGTTTAAACCAATTACCTTACACTCCATCTATTTTTTTTTTTTTGGCTCGTGTCTATTCAAACCGCGTTCAAATAATTTAAGTTCATGCCAAGCGGTTTTTTTGTAGCATAAGAGTAACAAAAGCCATTGTAAATATCGTACTCTCATTACGTTCGAGATCCGACTCGACACATTCAACAGTCCGGACTAATTTAGCATTTTTTTGTATAACCTAACAACAGTTCGTGTTGAATAATTAAATTGCACTGTCTGTATCCCTGTACCTCCTGTATCTTCTTCGTCCTAAAAAAATGGTATCAACGTCGAATATCATTCCTTGTTTTCCACCGAGAAGATAAGGATTCCTTTCTAGTCATAGACGCGGCTCCAAATATACATGTGCGGGTTTCCCAGACCAGTTTAAAATTGTAACACTGTATGTTAACAGTATGCAACGCTAATCCGACATCGTGTTACAATGTTGAACTGGCCTGAGCAACCCTGGCTGATGGGTGGAAGAGATAGTTTACTAACATTTACAACCCTTAAACGTTCCAAATCGGTTACAAGACTTAAGAAATATTTATGTTGCGTAAAAAGGCAAACCAAACCAATACATAAAACAACTACAATAGTAAACCAAGGAAAAAAAGCAAACAAACTTAGACGAACAAGCAAGAGCGCGATCATCATCGCGGTCGTTTTACTAGATGATCGATGAAGCATATAAATATATATTTTTCGTAACATGTATTTTAAATAGCTCCGAATGGTATAACTACTATGTTTTGAAGCAGCCAAATTTTCCTATATTTCCAAACGTGTGTTGTGGAAAGCCGCAACATTCGAAAGCAGAAACATGTAACCCCATTGAGGAGAGTAAGGAGAGAGCAATGATACAAATGTACCGCAGTAACCTACCAGGGCTAGAGACCGGATGTGTGGAGGGCGTCTTCCTCGCGTCGTACAGGATCGTAGAAGGTTAGGGAGAATGAGGACGCTCGCTTTACTCTGGGCGAGCGGAAACAGTTCGAACAGAAAGCAGAAACACAAAGTAGAAGTGTAGTGTGGACAAGTTTTTTTTGAAATTTCCAGTAAACTATTTTTGTCGCGTAGCAGCAATTCATGATTAAAGTAAACACCTATATAAAGGAATGAAAAGCAGCATAGAATCCGTTCCCTTTGCGCAATTTCTAGTCGCGACTCGGTGATGTATCACAGTGCGTTTGCATCGAAAAAAATACCCCTCTTCCCTATTAAATCAACAAGTTAGATTTATTGTAAAATTTTTTGAATCTTAGCATTTTTGCGGAACAGGAACTTTTTAAACTTAAGCTCAACCTTCACCTCTTCGCCGGTCGGTGCCGATCCTTTTTGTCCTATTCGCTTCAACACGTCCGGTGCAACCGGTTCCGGAAAGTGTAGCTTTACCTTCCCACTGGCACCGAACGTGTCCTGAATGATGCCACGTTCCCCGCTGGACAAACTGATACCCAGCCCAACGAAAGCTTCACGATTGTTGGCCGATTTTTTAAACAGTCCCACCGCTATCAACTCGTGCTCGTTCACCACCCTTTGGATTGTACCAGTTTTCGCTTTGTGTTTGTATATTTGTAGCTCCGGTAGTATCGTTTCCGTATACCTACCGTCACGTATGATATGCGACAATCGTCCCGAAAAAGCTATTCTGCAATCGCCCGCAGCATGCGCGTCACTGTCCAGCTTCGAACCAATGATGAGCGCATTTTGGAAAGCTAAAACTGGCGTTTCAAACTCTAGCAGCGCATACACGCTTCCGTGCTGCTGTGGTTGATCGTTTGCTATTTCCTCCACGAACTCGTACTGTTGGGCATGGGAAAAGGGCGACTCGTCTGCTCCTCTAAATAGCAGGATCGTCGCCACGACCGTCTCATAGCCGCAGGTGATGTGAAATTTCGCTTTAGATTTTATAGGTCGTTTGTAGTACTTTACGCTACACAATCGCACTATTGCCGCGTACACGCAATGCACATAATTCGAAGCGCACACAATGCCACGCTCTAACGATTTCGGATCGAACTGGGTAATGCAAATGCCGGCCCGATCGCCCTGCCGAATGGTTCGATAGCTTTGCCGAAACATCTGTATCGATTTGACTTTCCGTTGCAGCTTCAGCTTCGGTATTTCAACCTCATCGTTTACGTTTAACACCCCCTGCAATACCGTCCCGGTACAGACGGTACCCTGGCCTTTGATGGCGAAGCAATGATCGACCGCAAACAGGAACGGTAGGCCCAGATTCCGTTGGGGAACGAAAGCTTTCGATTGCATTGCTTCCACCAGCTCGGAAATGTTTTCACCGGTGGTAGCGGAAATGGCCACGATGGGTGCTTCATCGAAAGCCATCTTTGAAAGAACGCCGGCAATACCCTTCCTTAGCCGATCCAACGTTTTCTTCCGCTGGCCCGGTTCGCGCAGTGTATCTATTTTGTTCAGCACCACAATCAGCTTCCGGCACGTTAGTTCGCCGATTATAAGACATTCGGCCGTCTGTGGTTGGATTCCTTTCTCCGAGTCGATCACGAGCAGCATCAGGTCGATTATCTGCGCACCTCCGATGATGGTGCGTATCAGGCTGGCATGCCCGGGACAGTCGACGAACGTGTACTGAAGCTTTGCGTACCCCTGCGCGGTACATTGCTCCCTCATACGGTCAGGCAGTTCGACCTGCAGTGCACTGAATCCGAGATCGAGCGTTATACCACGCTCCTGGGATTGTGGATTTTTATCGAAGGCGGCCGTACTGGCGATAGCACTCAGCGATTTAGCTAACGTTGTCTTGCCCGAATCCACATGGCCGAGTAGGCCGATGTTTAGGTTGAGATACATAATGATGAATCGTTTTGTAGGACGTTTCTTTTCTTCGAATATGTTTTATGTATAAAAACTGCACTTATTTCCCAAGTGCCGGACCGTTTGTTTACATTCTGTTTGTTATTGTATGGGTGGCTG
Source organism: Anopheles stephensi (assembly GCF_013141755.1). Classification (NCBI taxonomy): domain Eukaryota; kingdom Metazoa; phylum Arthropoda; class Insecta; order Diptera; family Culicidae; genus Anopheles; species Anopheles stephensi. Next base: position 30,275,732 of record NC_050203.1, on the reverse strand, counting down.
TCAAAATTAGTCAAAACAAAAAAAGGATCAGTCCGTTCCTGCTAGTGATGGGCATGAGAAACTTCGGATCGGATTGATTCTTTATTTTCAATCTTTGTTGCTATGCAACTAATCAAACGTTTATTTCAACAACTCGGAAATTAGCATAATTTTAATACACATTCTAGTTTGATGATAAACAAGAATATGGCAAATTTACACTACAAAATGTCAATCCGATGGACACAATTTCCAGTCGCACACAAACAGCCCCATCCCACAGTGACTCGGCTTGAAATTTTCCTGCATTTTCTCTCTCCACCTCCCCCCTCGCCCCCTCCACTGCACGATTTGTTATGACAACGAAATCGGTGTATTTTTTTCGGTTAGTGACATTTGTGTTGAAAAAAGGAGAAAGTATCGCGCCCACAAAGGCGTGTGGGGCTCGCGATATCCTTATCACGAATTGCAAAAACTACGCACCGACGTCTTGGCCTCTGGAAGGAATACGTGTGAAACAGGAGTGTGTGTGTGTGCGCGCTTAGCAAAACATGACATCACATCGGCCGCCAACCGCCTACGACGACGTCCACGACGATTGATACGGTACGTTCCCCGGTGGGGCGACGACAAGAAGCAAGCGGCGAATGGTGGTTGTGTAGAAAACGACGGGAAAAGTGAGGAGAAATCTACCACCCAGAAAGGCGCACTGTTGTGGGTGGTGTGCACCTTTGTGCTCAAATACTCGAGAAAACACCGTACGAACCACCAAAGGGCGGCCAGCCTTTTTGCACAGCGAGTACTTGTTGCTGGCCCCTATTGTTTTCGTTTGTGACGTGGCTGTACTAACCGGGGCAAGGAATGCCCAACGGGACGAATGTAGACTGGTCCAGGTGAGTGGCGCTGAATGTGACAAAACGAAGGAAACAACACGGAATATGTTTATCCTTTCCTTTTAAATCCACTTTCCAGATATGGGCTCGGTAGCGATGATTCATCACCAACCGAACGGAACCGTGCACAGGGACGGACCGGTGGTGGCAGTGGTGGATTTGTGGATTTGGGCAATGAGTACGACTACGGTGCCGGAGGACATCATGCGTCCGGGCGGGATGAAATCTTTGCCGAAGATCAGGGCGATAAGCCGTGGTGGCGAAGCAACTTCTTCATCTCGCAACCGGTGCTGTTTGGTACGTGGGACGGTGTGTTTACCTCCTGCCTGATCAACATCTTCGGCGTGATCGTGTTCCTGCGTTCCGGGTGGATCGTAGCCGAGGCGGGTATCATGAACGCCATTCTGATCGTGTTCTGTGCGGTGGGCATTGCGCTTGTGTCCGTCCTGTCGGCCGTCGGCATCTGTGAGCGGTGCCGGGTGGAAAGTGGTGGCGTGTACTTCCTCATTGCCCACACGCTCGGTTCCCGGTTCGGTGGATCGCTCGGGCTGCTCTACTGCTTCGGGCAGGCCGTGGGCTGTGCGCTGAATGTGCTCGGTTTCGGTGAATCGATTGCGGGGCTGGTCGGGCTGGAAGGTAACCAGTGGGCGATCCGTGGCTTTGCCATCGCGGCCGTCCTTCTGCTCGGGGTCATCAATGTGGCCGGTGTGAAGTGGGTGGTAAAGCTGCAGTTTGCACTGCTGATTGTGATTCTGATGTCCGCACTCGACTTCATGGTTGGCAGCTTTATTGGTGAAGCGCCCGAACATGGGTTCGATGGCTGGGGATCGGGCAATATGGGATTGAATCTGTGGTCGGCCTACACGGACGGCACGTCGTGGTTTACCGTGTTCGGTGTGTTCTTCCCGACGATCACGGGCATCCTGTCGGGCATTAACATGAGCGGTGATTTGCGTGCACCCTCGACGGACATTCCAAACGGTACGCTGGCCGCGCTCAGCACATCGACGTTCCTGTACATGGTGTTTATACTGTTCCTCGGTGCAACGTGCCAGCGCAGCCATCTGCTGACGGACTACCAGATTGCGGTGAAAGTGTCGGCGGTCGAGTTCCTGCTGCTGGCCGGCATCTACGTGTCGAGCATGTCCTCCTGCCTGGGTGCGATGTACGGCACACCGCGCGTACTGCAAAGCATTGCCAACGAAAACGTTATTCCCGGCATCGGCAAGCTGGGAAAGGGACGTGGCCCGAACAAGGTACCGCTGTACGCGATGGCCGTAGTGGCAGGCGTTACGACTACGTTCATCATTATCGGTGATATTAATACGCTGGCCCCGATCGTCACGATGCCGTTCCTGCTGACGTACGCCTGCATCGACTACTCGTACTTTGCACTGGCGCAAACGTTCGACATACAAAACAATCGTGAGGAGCGGTTCCGGATACAGGCGCAGAGTCCGCTGTACGAAACCAGAAACTACGGTGCGACCGGAGATTACACTGAAAATAACGATCTGGATCAGCTGTTCCCCGAGCGAACGAGACACAAAAATCTCGGAGTAAGTACTTGGCAGTGTGCGGTTTGCTAACTGACGTCCAACTAACCGATGTTTCTCTGCTGTGTAGACGCCATCCAACTCACCGCAACACGTGCCTTCAAATGGCGCCACGAGCGCCGCGCGATCACAGCAACCAAATGGAGTACCTCACAGCGCATCGGTTACCAGCGCGGATTCGGAAGTGGTTTTCCGGGACGGCACCAACAGTGCAAACAATGCCAACTCCCTGAGCGAAGCGGACGATGAACCGATCGCACCGATTCGACCACCGATCCATTCCAAGACGAAAAATTGGTACTCTGGCTTCTGCAATCGATGGGCCTCTCTGCTAGGCGTAAGTATCCGACGGATCAAACGGTTGCCAAGCAGCGTCTTACAACGCTTACTTTGATCCCTTTTTCTCCCTGCAGGCTGGTGTGAAGATACTCGTAATGATGCTAGTGAGCTGGGTGTACGCACTGATTTGCATTGGAACCGTGTTTATTGTGTGGTTCTACGTCGGTACAGCAAACCCGGCTGTGAAACCGGGCCTAGCTCATGAGTTCCGCTTCTTTGTCTGGTTGAAGAATGTCGTTTTCCGGTGCTTTGGGTAAGTCGTTTACTACTTTAAACTTTTTGCAATCACACACTTATGACGGTCTGTTACTGTGTTTTAGAAAACGTGTGCACGATTATGAACAGGTCGTAGTTACCCAAACGTGTCCCAACGTGAACCTTGCCTCTGCTCAGCTGAACGAAGAAAATGAGGACTTTGCCTCGCGGCGCCGATACCATCAGACTGCGGTCGTTCAGGGCCGGTATGTGGATGAAGTGTGAATAGTTAGTCACGAGAGGGAGGTGAAGAAAAAACCAAACCAAGAGACGGTCCTCCGCCCAATACTAGCCACAGACTATGTACCCGCCCTACTAAACGATGTTCAGAAACCGTTCGTTACTTGTGTAACCCGCCGGTATCATAATCGATCGCCAAAGTGTATGGAAAAAAAAGGTGAGTCGTTGTAGAGTGCTCGCACACACGCAAAAAATAAGATATATGTGAAACATATTTAGACCAGACCGTAACAAAAAAAAAAAACACGATCGTAACAAGCAATATCGGAGCATTACACATCAAAAGAAGAAGAAATGGTCCAAAAAATGATGGATAAAAAATCGGACAGCGTCTCGATTACGGGGCAGAGAAAGAGTATTGTTTTCATAATCGTCTGAACCACAAACAAGTAGTATAGGATCAAAATGAAATTATGTAAATATGAAGGTCAGGTTCCCTCCTTCCTATTTTTGTGTTGCCAGAAGCTTACGGGGCGCGTAGCAATAAGAAGTGTAAATTGATTTTTCCCCGTGTTTTTTTTTTAAATAATGTATTCCAGTTTATTTATTAACGTACACTCGACGCCCCCAACTAATTTTCGGGCACACTAATTCTCACGATGCTGTATTGAAATTGCTGTCCTTTACATGAAAGGCAGACCGGAGAGATTACCAAAATGTTGTCGCTTGTATAGCAGCGCTTTCTTCCCTTTCTGTTTCTGTTGGACAATGGACCCCTTTCATTGTTTTTGCGCTAATGATTGATAGACTGCTTTAATTTAACCTAACATCCCGAGCGCGCGTACGGAACCAATCTTAGATAAGTAGCATTAATTAATATATACACATATACATTTCGTTTGGAGAAGATAGAGGCAGCGAGAACAATAAATATGCAAGTGATTCCTTTTTTATTGTTTTGTGAAGAAAGTAAACCGACATCCTCGTCACATACCAATCGGGATGAACTAATGCTGTGTAAAAAAAAAATCATAAATACAACTGATAATATTAAACTAACTGTAATTCTTGGTTCGGAAGTTGCTTTTTATTGCAATGCTACCATTGATGACGGTACGGTTTCGGATCGAATGCATAAGGGTTTGGTAACGAAAGCTGTAAGAAGTGTATTTAGTTTTTAGAAAAAAAAAACTTTATTCTGTTGTACATACCAAGTTACGTCCGTATATAATTATAAACAGCTACTTTCTAGAATAATTTTCATCATACAGATCCGACAGCGTTGAGGGACCGTCGCCTCCTTCTCCTACTCCCTACCTACCTACCACTATTCATCTCCCCGGATTGCCTTGTATTTGCTGATCTCCACCGGGAAGGTGTCGCTGAGCTCCTTCATCAGATTGCTCTTGAACTTGCGGTAGGAATCGATCTTGCCCTTCACCTCCTCGTTCTTGGTAAGCGCCTTATCGATGCAGTCCTTCGTGTAGAGCTGCGGGTTCCGTCCCTGGTCGATGTAGTCGAACACCTCCAGCGGTACGTTCACGTCGATCTGGTTCTTCATCTTGTCGATCTCCTGCAGTCCGGTGACGAGCGACTGTATCTTCTGGTTCAGCACGTTCTGGCCCTGCGGTTGGAAATCGCTCACGATGATACGGATCTGGCGCACGTTCTCGATGAACATTTCCAGGTGGTTTTCCAGATTTTCCAGCGGTGAAGTCATTTTGTTCGCACAGCAATGCCGTCGGGAGCACAAGCAAAGGCGGAGGAAAACTTCGTGCTTGTGTAGATTTATCTGCGAAGAATGTTTTGATTTCTCTCTTGCCTAGCGTCAAATGTCAATTTTCTTTAGTGTGAGTTTACTGGTCGTGGTGCATTACTTCAGTTCGGATTAGCGTGGCGGAAACCCTGTTCTAGGATTGAATTGTGCAAAGCCAATGTTGATAGTGAAAAGGAACAGAAAAAAGTGTCGCACATTATTTATTAGCTTATTCATTTTATTGATAGTTTAATATGATTTCTCCGCTTGCAAAGTATACCTGGTACACGTGCTATTTAACGCGCTCGTCCTAGGCGCGCTTAATATTCGTCTGAACGATGGATGCACCGAGATAAAGTTCGTACGAAGCCTACTGAGAAACAACCTTACCAAACGGGGGGAGGTTGTTGAACCACCCAAAAGTCGCAAAATTACTTTGTAAAACAAGTCCCACAGAGGTGTTTGGATAAAATCAAATTACGTGTGCTAGCTAGAGCAATGGCTAAACAAAACGATTGATCTTGCAGCACGCACTCGCACTCATACACCGACACAATTCCGTTGCCAGGTTACAAGGCGTTTAAACACCTTTCCTGTACTTTTCCCCGTGCGAAAACTCAGTCATCGGTTTGCCGGACACACCGCAGGTACCGATACCGACCCGACCGTTCACATTTTCCGGCGACGCAAATATACTCTTCGCTTTGACGCCCGATTTCTTCGTCGATTTAGCGGAAAACTGAAGCCACTTGTTTTTCTCACATTCACGCTCCTCCTCCAGCTCCTTGAAACGTTGAATCTTCTTCATCTTCTTTTTCTTCAGATACTCCTTCTGATTGTGCCGCAAGCGTCTAAAACAACAGTGATGCGGCCATGTTAATCCAGCGGGCACGTTAGTGAATCGATATTTTCGAAACCCAACTTACTTGTTACTGTTGGCGGGAAACACTTCGTTCCGGGACTTTGGTTCCTTCAGCTCGCTGATGGTGGTGTTGCTCCGGTTCTGGTACGCCTCGAACACGATGCTCACCTCGCCCGTTTCCGAAATCGACTCTATGGTAGCATCATAGTACTGACCGTCTTCAATCCACTTAGCAGAACATTTGTCACCCACCTTCCATACCTTCGCTGGCTTTGTTTGCTTTTTGTCCGCGCCCGATACGCCATCGTAGTAGCTGCTGCTGGCAGGCTCAATGTACGCCGACTTTTTCTGCTCCGGTTCCTGCTGCGCCTTGATGAGATCTTTCGTCAGCTCGATCACCTCGTTCAGATCTTCCTTCAGCTTGAGCAGCTCCGCATTCTCCGGATCGGTAAGCAGGGCAGCCTCAACCTACGCGGGGTTTGTGAAAGAACCGATAGGGAGGGGAGAATGAAAACAGTTCCGCTACGGGACAGCCATCGAGCGAGCGCTGTTGCGTGCAAACATTACCTGCTGCAGTTGCAGTTTGTAGTTCTGTAAATCGTCTGCCATTGTGTCGTACTATTAACAGCAATTTTGCGATTGTTTTTCCTCTAATTTGTTTTCTGATCTGTGAACCAGTGCCAAGCGATCTCGTCCGTATAGCAACATAAACCTTTTTCCCCTATTTGCAGCCAGCTGTCAAACAACAGCGGCGTTTAGGCGTTGGTGGATTGAATGCTTGAGATGGTGTTGGATTACTAGCTCAACTAAACTAAAATTCGCACGAAAACAATCATTTCGTTACAAAAAAAAAAGTCATATCAAGTTAGCAAAAGATTGTTTTCCTCTGTTTTAGTAGAGCCAGCACTTTCCACATCAAAAAAATCCGAGCATGACCGGGAGCGAGATGTTGTGCGCGAATTGGCATTTGACAGTCGCTCAGCTCAACTGTCAGTTGGTGTAGTACGTGCAGCGACGGCGAAAAAAAAGGGTCGCGTCGGAAGAGAAGGCCAATTGTGTGTCGGTGTTGTCCGCGTTCGTTTTATCTAATCGTGATTAAGTTATTGTGCCTAATTGTAGGTGATTACTGTGCGTCCGTGCGTGCACGAAAAACACAACTCCAGCGATGGCTTATCAGGTGAGTGGCAAAGCCGATTTCGGCTATCGATAAGCTGACGTGTTGTTTTCCTGCACACCGCCTATGGTGGTCGTCACTGTGGTGATGTATTTACGCTGTTTGGCAATGCTAACTAGAATGAATCACAAAACCTGGTGAATCTCCAGGCAGTGTGGTGTGAATCATTGCGGCACGTCTGCCTGATTTGATTGTGCCTCCGCCTGTGTCTGTGTGCGTGCGTGTGTGTGCGTGTTGTGTGTTTTTCTCTCGGTTCTAATCCCGTGTTCGGTTCCGCAACAGGGAGGATATCCGCAACAGCAGTATGGTGGTGGCGGTGGCGGCTACGGACAACACCCGGCGGCTGCCGCTGGATACGGTGGTGGCTATGGGGGTTACGCACCACCACCACAGCAACCGCCCGTCAATCCGGAAATTCAAAACATCTTCCGAAACATTGATAAGGATAACACGGGACGCATTAACAACCGGGAACTGCAGCAGGCACTCATCAATGGACGGGGTGACCACTTTTCCGATACCGCCTGTAACCTGATGATCAGTGAGTTGTGGGCAACAGCGGCTTAATTGGCGCTTGGTGCCAGGAGCAGGAGAAGGATGGCATACTTAAATGGCTCTTTCTGCTTCCCCAATTTCTCCCGTCCAGGCATGTTCGATCGAAACAAGACCGGCACGGTCGATATCTACGACTTTGAGAAGCTATACAACTACATCAACCAGTGGCTGCAGGTGTTTAAAAACTTTGACCGCGATGCGTCGGGCCACATCGAGGAGTCGGAACTGACGCAAGCGTTGACGCAGATGGGCTTTCGCTTTTCGCCCCAGTTCATACAGTACCTGATCGCGAAGAACGATCCAATCAATCGGAAGGAAATCTCGGTGGACCAGTTCATCGTGACCTGCATCCAGATACAGCGCTTTACCGATGCATTCCGCGTGCGCGATACGGAGCAGAAGGGCATCATTACGATCGGATTCGAGGACTTTCTAGGCATTGCACTGTCGATGTGTTCCTAAAACTGTGCGAGCGGGGACAGTTCTGGCCGAAGGATCTTCGCACCCGATCTTGAACGCTCTAACCTAACCGCTATCGTTTAAAGACACACATACAAAAACACACACACACACTCACAGGCAGCTACTACACTCACTGTACACGCACGGTGAAGAGAACACCTGTGAAAGTATTCTACTAAAACGGACAAAGCGAGAAATTTACGCCGAAGGGGGAAAAAGTGTTGTCAACGGTGAGCCTTATTCAGTTGAATGGAATACGCTTTTGTGAGATTGAATCAAAATAACCCACTCAGAACAAACAAACAAAACAAACATTATGAGCATAATGATGTGGCGGATATACGGTAGCCGCTGCTCGAGATAGCAGGGAGAGAACCTTACAGCGATTAGCTTACAGAAAACAAGAAACAATCAGTCAACAACGTCAGATGCCCAAACGGTAAACATTCGTTAACATCGTACACGTACTCCACTTTGCTCCCCCAAAAACACCAATCATTTCATCTTATCGTACATTGATTCATAAGGGATTCATCGGTTAGCAATAGTTTTGCAGACAGAACCTACAGCAACACCGACCAGTTCCACTATCTAAGGAGTACCGAGCGATAAAAACCGGCCGATACCGATATGCGTCATAATTTATCTAGTTTAAATGGCATGTGCTTGCAAACACGCTGGGATGTGATGAGGACGCGAGATAGAGTGGTAGCGGGTAGTAGATCTTGGCTAGAATGCAGTCAGATGTGTGGAAGGGGGCGGGCGCAGACACAGAAACACACACACACACACACACACACACACACACACACACACACACACACACACACAAACAAACACACGTACACTCTCATATACAGCTCTTGGTTAGCGTTAAGGTTCCTTTCGCTCTGTGTTGCTGGAGCAAGTTGTATCTTTTCCGTTGGATTGGCAATGGGATGGTTTCTGCGCACTGGAACTGTCCGTGCCGTCGTCGTCGTCGTCATCGTCGTCTGATGTGTGTGGTTCATGAAAGTTTTTCGCAACCGCCCGGCCCGAACGAGATGAACGCGCGGTAACAACGACGAAAAGTTTATTGTATTTTAATCTATCGGTAATAAATGTACTATTATCTACTTCACTGTTGGAATTTTCAAATGAGAGCGCGCGAGAAAAGAGAGTGCTAAAGTTCTGTGTCACTTCTTCAGTGTTGTTTAGCGGCAAATGGTTTTAGATCGTCTTCGTTGTAAAAACTTGCAATAAAATCCTATTTTTAAAACGAGAGGTTTGTTTGCATAAACATCGTAAGCTCTATGAAAGATAGAACGTAGAGGGACCGTTTGGGGTTGTTTCGCGGAAGTAGATTTCAGGGGTTCTCGGGGTTTTATTGATTTAACGTCTTTTGGTGCACTTTACTTACAGTACAATGTGGCAAAGCAAACCATCCACCTACAAACAGTCCTAAGCGAATTCTTCTTTTTTTTTTAAATATTTTTAATTCGTGCTTTACCCATTGCCGAAACACGTGCGCTCAATCGAATGAACAAATGGAATTGGTTGAATGCAGCGTATTCGGACGAATTTGATTATATTTGAGTATCAAACTCTCACGATTGATGCGGGTGAACCTGTATCATACGTAAGTTCTTCTAATTATCGCCAATTGGCAACGTGGTTGTTGTTGACAGTATTAACACATTGAAGCACTTTATTCGACATGCAGATTCAGTATACATCATGTTCTGTTTTGGTCAGTAGATAGAAGACAAAGATCCTCGAAAGTCCATCAGATGAAGGGGAATTTTGTATAAGAAAAGATTTTTAAACAACGAGGCCCCTTGAGTGTTGAGGCTTCTGAAGCAGAAGATCTCTTGGAGGAAGGAGGTCCCCTTCCTTAATCGCTTCCCTAGTATGTTTTAGATAAGGAACGTTCCTTTTTGTCACGAGTATTCACGGGATTTCCCCTTTTAAGTGGTCGTAACTGGCGTGTAAAGTGGATGAAGGACTAAAACAGACTGTAGAATTAGGTAGCTGCCCTTTTGCGGGTTGCACTCGGTTCAAACATGTTTTTATGACTGAATAAATATATTTTTTATACACACTGAGGATTTTTTGGGGATATACAACTGGAATCTAGCCTTCCTAAGCATTACAAATCGCTATAAAAAGCATCAAAAAGCAATCACAATTGGTGCAAAAGGAGCAAAATTCAATTTGTTGACAAATGGTACTGAACTGTCAAATTACTTGCTCTTCCTTTTTTCTCCATCGCCAAATGTCAAAGTGTTCTGCCATGCCCGTACCCGCTGCACGCTCGCTTTGATCGCATTGTTATTGTTATTGCGATAGCACAGGCACAACTCGGGACGCGGTGTAAACAAAGCTAGGAGATAGTAAAAGTGAAGAGTGAAAACCAAAAAAAACGTTCCCCATTCGGTAGAGGATACTACGCTTCTGAAGGATGTCGATGCGACCGGACGATCATCGTCGGAAGTGGGACCGGAAGGAGTACGAACGGCTCGCGCACGAACGCATCCTTGCCAAGGATAAGGGCAACGAGGACGATGGTAAGCTAGGGGCCAACCAAACGGCTGGCCTACGCGGCCCCCATTTGGCGTTTTAACCTGTTGAATCAATCCTCCGCTAGGCGAACCCGTCACGAAGGAGCTGCTCAAGCAGCGCGAGTACAAGGTCGACCTGGACAGCAAGCTGGGCAAGAGTATGGTCATCAACAAGAGCACACCGTCGTCCCAGTCCGGCGGCTACTACTGCAACGTGTGCGACTGTGTCGTGAAGGATTCGATCAACTTTCTCGACCACATCAATGGCAAGAAACATCAGCGCAATCTCGGTATGTCGATGAAGGTCGAACGGAGCTCGCTGGACCAGGTGAAGGAACGGTTCAAGATCAACAAAAAGAAGACGGAGGAGAAGAAGAAAGACTACGAGCTGGAGTCGCGGGTAAAGGAAGCGAAGGAAGAGGAAGACCGGTACCGGGAGTACAAGCGCGAGAAGAGAAAGGAGCGCAAGCGAAAGCACGACGAGGACGAGCCCGATCCGGATCTGGATGCGGGCAGTTCGGAGATGGCCGCCATAATGGGATTTGCCGGGTTCGGTGGATCGAAGAAGAACTGAGACCCCTCCTCCCTTGGTTAGGAGTGCGTGCGAAGGTCCACCATGCACCATGCAGCTATGGGGGCCTTCGAAGGGCCGTAAGGAGGGCGTTCGTTTCGTTAACCGGTTTCCGCTGCATGGTTCCCGAGCTCACCGATAATACAATATGAACATAGAATACTGCGAACCGAACAGAACAGACAGCCAGACACGTGCTTTACAAACGTGAGGAGCCAATGCGTTGCCTCCTGCCTCAGCCAGCATGCACAGCCGGATGTTTAAGCAAGCTTAACTTTAACTTGTATTCGACTTACCCGTACAATTGGATGGTGTTGTATAATATTAATAAGAATAAACTTTATTTAAAAACCCACTGTTCTGCAACGGCAAATAGTTGTGCCATGTGTGTGTGTGTGTGTTTTGTTTTTAGTTTTATTTCCAGTTCGATTCCTACTACTGTGTCCGAAAAGGGTAAAAGACTCGAGAAGGCCCCCCCCTGACATATTTGTTAGGCACTATAGGATTTACGCCTAAAAGCATGCAATCCGCAGTACACGTTGCGAAAGCTTCACAGTGTGCTTTCAGTGTGGTCAAAATTGGTTGAAGAAAGTCGAATAAAATATTGTTATTATTCGATAAAAACCCCCTATCCCCTAACCTGACCATTCATTTTGGCTTACAAGGGCTTCGTACTAGTTTTCGGTCGCACTAGGGGTGAACAAATGGGCCTATAACTTGGACGGCGTTCTCGGACGGTAACGGAACATTAATTCGATGAATACTTTTTACCGGGCATAGATATTCAGGAAAGGAGGAAAACTAAGAATATCAGCATTTCACATCACACATTACAATGTATATTATCATGTTCTACTCGCTGTCTAGTACCAGTATTAAGGAACAATGCACAATGTTTATATCAAATGAGTTTTGACCATTCAGAAATCCCACTGTACATAAAAAATGACAGGCCACAGTGCTGCACACAAAACATTCTAGGAGGGGGCCTTCTCGAGTCTTTTACCAACCCGGATAGGAGTGACAAATTGTTTTCGGAGCTGCGCCAAGTGTTTTCGTGCATATTGACCATGTCTAAGTTTGTGGAGCAGCGCGCATGCATCAGATTTTGTTTGCGCAATGAAATAAACGCTGCAGAAACATTGCGGATGCTGCGAAAAGCATTCGGGGAAGACTCTATGTCAAAGAAAAATGTATACAAGTGGTACAGTGATTTTAAAAATGGCCGTGAGAAGGTCGAAGACGAGGACCGTCCGGGGAGACCATCCACCTCGACCGACGACGCCCACGTCGTCCAAGTTAAGGATTTGGTTGTCAACAATCGTCGGTTGACGATACGAGACCTTTCAGAACGTGTTGGGATTTCAAAAGCATCGGTCAACACCATCCTCAAAGATGTTTTGAGGTTGAAGCGGGTGAAGTCTCGCCTGGTACGCATACGACCCGGAAACAAGGAACCAGTCCAGCGGGTACCGTTCCCCGAACGAGCCGAGGCCCAAGAAGTCATGCCAAAGCCGGTCGAAAATCAAGGTGATGCGAACGGTATTCTTCGATTACCGTGGGGTGGTTCACAAGGAATTTCTTCCAAAGGGCCAAACGGTACGCATACGACCCGGAAACAACGAACCAGTCCAGCGCGTACCGTCCCCCAAACGAGCCGAGGCCCAAGAAGTCACGCCAAAGCCGGTCGAAAATCAAGGTGATGCGAACGGTATTCTTCGATTACCGTGGGGTGGTTTTCACAAGGAATTTCGGTAAAAGACTCGAGAAGGCCCCCCCTAGAATCTTTTGTGTGCAGCACTGTGGCCTGTCAGTTTTGTTGTACAGTGGGATTTCTGTATGGTCAAAATCCATTTGATGTAAACATTGTGCATTGTTCCTTAATACTGTGAATAGACAGCGAGTAGAACTTGATACAATACATTGTAACAAGTGGTTTGCGATTATGATATTACTATGTTTTCTCCTTTGCTGAATATCAATGCAAGGTAACAAATATTCATCGAATTACTGTTCCGTTACCGTCCGAGAACGCCTTGCATGTTTTAGGCCCGATTGTTCACCCCTAGTGCGACTGAAAACTAGTACGAAGCCCTTGTAACCCAAAATGAATGGTAGGGTTAGCGGAGAAGGGGTTTTAATCAAATAATAACAATATTTTATACGACTTTCTTCAACCAATTTTGACCACACTGAAAGCACACTGAAAGCTCACTGTGAAGCTCTCGCAACGTGTACTGCGGATTGCATACCTTTAGGCGTAAATCCTACAGCGCCTAACAAATTTTGTCAGGGGGGGGCCTTCTCGAGTCTTTTACCGGAATTTCTTCCAAAGGGCCAAACGGTGAACAAAGAATACTATCTAAGCGTAATGCGGCGGTTGCGGACCTCCATCCGGCGAAAACGACCGGATTTGTAGAAAAACAACAGCTGGTTTTTGCACCACGATAATGCGCCCTCCCGTACGGCCATCATTTTGAGGGAGTTTTTCGCAAAAACTGGCACCCATATTGTTCCGCAACCACCCGTATTCGCCAGATTTGGCACCGGCCGACTTCTGGCTGTTCAACAAGCTAAAACTGCCGCTTCGGGGACATCGTTTTGATACTATCGAGGAGATAGAAGCCGCAGCGCGACGGCGGTACTAAAGGACATCCCAGCATCCGCGTTTTCTACCTGCTTCAAGGAGTGGGAGAAGAGGTGGAAGAGGTGCATTCCATCGGAAGGGGATTGCTTCAAAGGTGACGACCTTCATTTGACCTAATACAAAAACCATTTAAGAAAAAAACGCAAAGTCACTTTATTTTTCGGACACAGTAGTATTAGCAACATAGAATAGTGTGATGTACGTACATCCATTTTGCTTTTTTCTCTCTATAGAATTCTTGTATAATAAGAAACTCCAAAAAACCTAAATATAAAAAAAAAACGCAAAACTCCCTGCGCGTGGTAAGATTCAACAAACAAATCATTCAAACAACAGCCGGGAGCATGTTAACGTTCGCAACAGTAAGCACAGTACTTGTAAATAGTTTTCGCCCTTTTTGTAATGAGTAAAGTGTGCTGATGGCTGGCAGCGTTCATAGTTTCCGGTGCTGTGCTGTCGTTCATTTGCGTCGGAAGCACGTCGTCGTCGTCGTCTCTACTGGTAAGAAGAACATGTTCGCAATGTAGGATGTAGTAGTTATTGGCTTTCGAGCCTGGTCAGAGAGTTCGTTGGTTCGGTTTGTGTTTCTTTGAGCGTTTTGTAATGCCGAATAATGTAAATGCGCTACGCCGCTTACTATCTATATGTGCTTCATCTTCCAAAGACCTGTTCGCGCCTTACGGAACTCGTGTGTGCGTGGTCCGGTTTTAAGTAGCTTAGTGTTGAGTAAGAGGCTAGAAAAGGATGGACCCGATGGACGATGGTGGGAGCGCACCTTTGTAGTGAACATGAGCCTGGCGATGGGGCCGTTTTGCTTGAGCGAATGAGACACCTCGCTCGTAATACTCGAGTTTATGCTTAATGATGTACGCCAATGGGTAGATAAATATTTGTTTGAGAAGTGAGTTTGAATAGTAATTTCAAACGAGCCCCCGTTTTATCCCTAAGCCTTACTGTTCTCCATCTCGGCCTGCAGGAACTGCGCCGAGAAGGGTTGCTTGGTGATGGGCGTCAGCTGTACCTCCTGCATCGGTGACTCGACTGCGTCCTCCTCTACCGGGGCTTCACCCAGCAGCCGGGCCAGGTTGCTTTCCTTCCAGCGGCCACCGTTGCCGTTGATGGTGCGATCCTCGCACACGCACAGGAACAGCGTGTCGACAACCATCTGCAAGACGGGAAGTGTTGTGTGAATAATGTGGAAGCATGTGTGTGAGGGAATGGTCCACACCCCGTTACCTCGTAAAGGGACAGAATGATGTGTGCGATAAAGAACGCAAACACGGTAATGATGATGACCGGTGCCATGTAGAAGTGGAGATCGGGATTGTCACGCAGCAGCAGGATGCTTATCAGTCCACAGATCGCAGCCACCGCCAGCTTGCCCAGGAACAGTACGAAATCACCGATCCCGTTGATGGTGGCCACCTGCAGCGCGTTCGTCACGAGTGCGTTCCAAGCCTTGGGGATACAATAAGAAGTGTGCGCCAGCTCTAATACTGTGATCGATCGTTCACCGTGCTCCGAAACTTACAATCTTAGCAGCAGGACAAAAGTTAACACCCTCGATCGCGATCACGGTGTACGCGTTGTGGTTGAGATAGCGGATGAACTTCTCCAGCAGCCAGAAGCTGCAGATGCAGCACCGCAGGCAGCAGCTAGCACACTCCGAACCCTCCTGCTGGTGGCGTTTCAGTCTGCAAGGAGAGGGCGAATGGAATGGTTTAGTGCTCGGGGGGGGGGGGGGGGGGGCGATCCGGTGTCCTTCGATGCTTCGTATCATGGCTTGGACATGGAGAAAAATGGAACAGCACTCGATCAGTCGACTTGGAACAGCCTAAAATAGTCGAGATGAACTCCTATAGAAGGTTTGTTCGTCTCATGACTTTTGTCGCTGAGCATTGCTCCCTTGACCATGGCCAACATGGAACAAATGTCTACCCCGCTTATCTTAGCCGCGCACGATTCTTGCTCTTAACTGCTCTGGTAACTATTGGTGGTCCAATATATCCTCTGGATGAAATTCAGCATTACCGACCCAGGAGTCCTCTTCTTCTCTCTTGGCCTGCTCTTAGGGAGCACGTGTCCAATCCGTTCCCAGGAAACACGATCCATAGCTACACTACTCCACCCCCGGCTGCATCCGATCTCCCTCTGGCCTGACCCATTTGTCCTCCAACCAAACGAGCTCGCTGTGCGCCTTTACGCCCCGTGCCGAACCGGATCGCTGGCGTGCACCTTCCTGGGCATGAGCGCATGTGAGTGCGGCGTCCTCATCACGTGCCTTTACCAGCGTATCCTTCCGACTTTGCAAACCGTAAGGTATGGACCTCCTTCTTTTCAGTGGAATGGCGAGTGCATTGGTGGCCTCCGTCAGCATAGTCTAGGCACTCATGCCCGTAGCGGACTGCCGGCTGTATCAGTGTGCGATCTATGGCGCATTTTGAGCGCTGAATGGAATCTTATGGATCTCAGAAGTCAGGAGGCTCCAGCCCGTAGTATGCACGATGCCCCTGAACAATGTGCCTTCGGATTTTACGCAGGAGTGAAACGGTCACCGCTCGGTACAGGTGTCCTTGTACAGACACTCAGAAAGGGTACCTGAAGGGGCTTGTTAAAAAATGTTCTTCTACCCATCTGCTCCTAAGGCAAAGGATCAACAGATCGTTAAGGCCTCGAAAGAGCTCAGTATAATTGACGACAGTAATGGAGCTAACTGGGCCAAGAGTCCCCCCAGAAGGAGTTGCAATATTTTTGTGGAATGTTTCCTAGATATAGGATGTACGCGCCCAGAGTCAATCTATTAGTTGGCTATGTTGGGAAAAATTTATCGGACATAAGGAGGGGGAAAAATGGCCAACCGATCAGCATGTTGCCATCAGAGGTGTCACGCTACAGACTGGTATATCCGGCCTTATATTACATTACCATATCAAATGGCATTTCTGGTGCGTTCAGCAGAAGCTTGGGCAATGAACATTACTACTTACTTGGCATACAGGTAGGTCAGTATGAGGCGCGGAATCTTAAAGATCGTAATGATGAGCGAACCCTTCGCAACCGATCCCAGATGGTACTTGACCAGCTTGGCAATGGCGAGCAGCACGGGCGAATCGGTCGGCTTGCGGAAGTACCAAAAGGCGACCGCACCGGCAATGGCCAGCTGCTGGCAGGCGAAGATAAACTCACTCGTCCAGATCAGCCCGATGATGTAGATCCAGAGCATGTGGCGCAGCGCATTCACATCGTGATATTCTACCAGTTTAAAGGCTGCAGGCGAAAAGCAGATTACGTTTAGGAAAAGTGAAAGCAAAGCTACAATTAAACTCTCCTTACATTTGAAGCTGGTATCGTTCTTTCCCGCCAGTTCCGGTTTCAGCTTCGTATCGTTCACGATCGACGGGTTTTCTTCGAGCTGCGCCAACGGAAGCAATGGTTTCACACCCGGATAGTTGGCAGTGGCCAGACAAACGACCACCACCACCCAGAACACGAGAAAGAGGGAAAGTGCCAGGAAGGCGAGCAGTGGCGGACCAGCCAACCCCGGCAGCTGAAGCATACATTTGCCGGCCTCCTCGAACAGTGCCGCCAGCCCGGTCAACTTTTCCCGCAGATAGTAGATAACGACGAGCAGGATGATCATGATGCAGGTGGCTGCGATCGCAAGCACGTAGATCGTGGTTTCGTTGCGCACCAACTCCTCCAGATAGGACAGCTGCTGGTCCGTATCGAGCGTATGCTTCGCCCGATAGTAACTCCACCAAAGCACACCCGTAATGCCGATGCTGGCCACCACCACGATGATGCAGATCAACCACGACACGATCGTAGCGAGCCAGTGCAGCAGTGCAATCATGACGATCGAAAAGATCAAACTCAGCGCACACACGAGCACGATCGTGGGCCACGCTTTGTACAGATCGCTAAACACTTGCTGCGTCGCTTCCCAGGAGTTGATCAGTGCGTACATCTTCTTCACCTGCTGCAGTGGTGCATTAACACCGGTCGGGATGCAGCGGTGCAGTACGGGTGCCGACTGGTACACGGGAAACGGTGGGCAGGGCCCGTTAAAGTCAAAGTACTTTGCACCGCTGGCATCCTGCGTTTGGAGCATGCTCATGTTAAAGTCGTACCGGCAGTACTTGGTTTTGCGATCCTCGTAGTACCGGTACAGTTCGGCCGCATTCAAAATTTCACGCTGCGGACACTCTTTCACGCAAATCTTCAACGTGTGGCGCAGCTCCTTGATGTCGAGGAAGAACAGGTACGGTTTATCCTCCGTGTTCATCCCGGACATGGGAAAGTTGGAGAACTTGTCGTTGCTGCGGACGCCGCACGTGTTGCCGAACGAGTCGTACCCATTGATGATGCGGAGCGGATTTCCGTAGATGAAGGAAAAGATGGCGATTACGATCTGGAAAATGGGGCGGGAAAAAAAAAGACGTTTGTTAGGTTCGGTACAGTTGCCTGGGTGGGGCCAATCGTTTCATTCCATGCCGGTGGATGATTGTCGATCATTAAATTTGACCTTGAAGAGGGGATGGTGTCAATGCGGAATGGGGTGGGGGAGACCATCTTCACACTCTCTTTCCGGGTTGTATGGGGTGTTTTGTTGTCAGGGTCATGGTACGTTTAAAAAAAAACAACAACAACAGCCCCCTACGGCTGCAAGAACTTTAAAACGGGGTCCGTAATGCGATCGCATGTTTTCGGTTCGAATTTAGAGGGTGAAAACGTCCCAACCATGTCATTACACTGTAATTAACGGCACGCACGCGCTTCTACCCCAATCGTGACACCGTTTAATAATAGAAAGCTAACCGCAACCGGATTCCCTTAGAGTGCATCGTGCGGGGCTTTCCGGGTCCCTTTTTGCGGAAAGGATTCTTTGACGAACGCTTTTGCTTCGCTTACCAATGCGATCCAGAAGACGACGTACAGCACCAGCCAGAAGATGTCGGTCGGCGATCGGACCGTAACCGGCTGCACCTGCTGGTCGGGCTTGCTCTCGAAGCAACCCATTATGGTGTGGATTCAAAACACGAAAAGCACACACACCCGCACTTTAAGTTAGTTAGTCGTTCGGAGTTGTACCGATTTCGAGGTTTTTGCGGTTTTAAGCCTGATTCACTATGATGCTTGGGGCGGGGATGCTAATTGCTACGCCGTTCAAAACATTCCACCCAGATGACGCGATCCCGGCAGCAGTGTTTATTGTTGTTGTTGGCGTCGCTTCTTTTTTTGTGTGCGCAGGGCTGGTTGGGAAGTTGGTGCTCACCGTCCAAGCGAGCGTCTGATAACCCAAGTAACAACCAGCGCTTGACAGCTGACGTTTTCGTGTTGTTTTCTTCTTTTTGGAATTGAGAGTGCTGGTTCTAGAAATAAGAATAAAACACTGCTTTATCTCATTTCGACACGACAAAAGTTGGGTTTCGACAAGGGGAATAAAAAAATTTCCTAGAAAAGGAGAAATGAGAAGCCTTTCACTCGAAGCAATTAACTTCATAGCGCCATTAGGATAAAAAGTTAAAAAGAGGCAGCTTTATGGGCAAAAACAAAGGCCAATGTGACTTCGTGGGTATTGATGCTCAGTTTGCGTCCAGAGATGCTTATTTTTGCTGTTTATCTCGATTTTGAGCACAACGGGGCACCTAAATATATAAAAAAAACGTGTTCTTGCAATGTCGTACGTTTTTCGTACTAAATTTCATTGGATAATCATGAAAAATGACTTAAAATTAAGTTTGAATTCGAGGAGTAGTTAAAAACTACGGGATGATTTCAGAAGATTAAGGGAAGTTACGCGTTATATGTATCGTGGATTGTTCACTTAACGCATTCCTCAGTACAGCAAATATGCCAATATGAACTGATTAAAACACAGTGTTTTGCACATGTTTAATTACGACGAGAAAATTCTACAATTTGGAACTATTATTAGCCCATCAGGAATTGGATAAAATAGCGTACAGCGTCATCTATTGCATTCCACCGCAAACACAGACCGTCAAACGTCTGATGTCAAAACTTTTGCACCTTGGGCGCTCGAAGGAAGCCATATTGGGTCCTATTGCAAACAGAATCGAGAAACCCGCTCGAACGTCTGTTGTTTTCCACACAAATGCACTGAAAACTGCACCTGTCAAACAAACAATCGCAGCTTTCTACCAACAGCAGCAGCACACAGATTCGGTGCTCCATCGCTCAATATTTACCATTCATTGTTAGTTCGTCCGTCAGCGCTTGCATTACCATGGTGGAACACTGCCACTAGCCTGGCGTTCTTCTCGTGTTAAACGGGCGGGCAGTAAATGCATCGGAAGACGGGGAGGGTTCACCAAACGCAGAAGGTGTCGAAAACAGCGGAATTGCAAACGAGCTCACAAGGACGTGAAAAAGTGAAGCAATAGAAATTCGTTCGATGCGTCGCCGTACGAAAGGGCAAATAGCGCAAATGTCAAAGTGAGGCGAGAAAGAAGGAATCACACAAACAAAAAAAAACCTTCATCCTCTATCTGTGCAACTCCCTCACCCCCCCCCCAAGCGAGTGTGTGAATGCGTGCTGGTAACGAGACGCAGATTAGATTAGCGAGAGAGATTCATTTCGGTGAAGTAATAATTCTAGTGGTGGTACGCGCAGTTTCGCTTCCATAGGGGCTGAAGAAGGTGGTGCAGAAGAGCGGCCGAGTTCTCTTTGTTTCTGCCTGCACCCTGCACGCACGATCCTTGGGCGAGCGAGCGGTGGTGGTGAAACGGATAGCCGAGCGGCGGAGGTGGTGGTGTTCAGTGTGTGCCTGTGCAATCGCAGTAAATTGGCAAGTGTAGCACCAACACATCCTAGCGAGGGCCAAGTGTAGTTTTCTACTAGTATCTTGTGTGCGTTACTAGTACCGAGCCCCAGCTGCCAGTCCGGAAGTTGCAATGGATGGCGATTCGGAAAAACAGCCGCTCCTGAAGCAATCACAGCAACAGCAACAATCGCAAGATGCAGGCTCAGTACAACGTAAGTGCGGCGAACGGAAGTGGTCCGGAAAAATGCGTTTTTTCTTCTATGATTTCTTCGACTTCCAACACCAATCTAGTACCAACACAACAGTGCCTCTATAATTATAGTATGACAGTGCTGCGTTATCAAAACCGACGTTTGACCACAGTTTTTGTGAAAATGTAATCTCCGCATTACGTAGCGCCTACTGCGGGAATCGGGATCGGAATTCTAGGGGTTGGACTCGCTGTCACTTTTTTCCTACGCTTACTTCGACCAGCGGTGGCGGTTATGTGATGAGTCACAGAGCCAGCAGCACAGTTGTTTGTTGTCTCGCTTTTTCGTTCGAGCAGTGCCTACTGCGCTTCAAGCAAGCCCCAGGTCAGCGGAAGAAGCGGTAGAAGTAGGCTGGCTTGACGAATGAAAATTACCGGCTAAAGAGGATGGGGAA
Organism: Anopheles stephensi; assembly: GCF_013141755.1. NCBI lineage: Eukaryota > Metazoa > Arthropoda > Insecta > Diptera > Culicidae > Anopheles > Anopheles stephensi. Next base: position 30,254,530 of record NC_050203.1, on the reverse strand, counting down.
GCGAGGAGGGCAGGACGGTGTGGTCAATGAGTCAGGAAGAAACAAGCGCTGTGGCGAAAGAAGCGAGCAAGTTCTTTTGTTTTTATACACAACTGCTTTCTTATCAGCTGTAGCAACAACACAGCGGGAAGGTCCAGTAGGCGAGCGATTGTGGTTTTCCACAAGCCTAACGTAAGAGCCACACTGGCAGCGATCAGGAACCTTCTCCGGCTGGTGGACGGTTTGATGAGGGTGATGATGTGGAAACGGAAAACAATCAACACCACGTCCATCGGCCATGAGGAGATGTTACCCTCTAAGGATGCCTCATATTGGATTTATTGCATAAGTGACCTACACCAATTTATCGACTAGCGAGAGAGAGAGAGAGAAAGAGAGAGATCTCGCCGACAGTTCCTTGTTTTAAGTTTACTAATTTATTGTTTGGAAATAACTCCCACCAGTCCTAATCAATGTTGAGATAAACGATGCTAATACAATTCTTTATTTCCTTCTCCCTTTTTCCTTTTCCAGCGGTCGTGAATGCATCTCCCATCGGTCCGGACGAGGTGCCACCCTCGTATCAGCAGGAGCAACAGAATAGTATTATAGTGACGTGCCGCGTCTGTCAGGCACTGATCGACATCTCCTGGAAAAAGGAACAGCATGTCGTCAAGTGTTTGCAGTGCAACGAAGCGACGGTATGAGCTGCTGCTGCTGGACTAGACTAAGTTTAAGGAACTTTTTACTCGATGGTTCTAGCGATTGAACCACTCAGCTGTCGATTGTCTTTTGTAGAATGAGCTTTTTATGGTTATCATTTGATTTTGGAGGAGGTATGGCTGAAACAATCGAGAGAAATGCGTTTGATTTTTTTTTTCGGAGCGAAGAAGTTGCAGATGGCTAGGGGCCAGATGATTTTCGTCTGGTGAACGGCTAGAGCATCATGCCTGGGCCACCCGAAACGAGTTATCATAACGTAAGATGCACTAGCAGCGGTCTTGGTCTAGTGTAACAATCCTCAATACCGCTCACAGTTCGGTACCGTCGTCTGCCAATCGATCGACCCGGCGAACATATCAACGCCATCACTCTATCTCGGTTTGGGCCTTCGAAGTCTCCTCTGTCTGTGGTGTCATTCTCATGACATGATCAACCCACCGGAGCCTGGCGAGGCTAGTTCGCTGCACGATGGAGACCATCGTACAGCTCATAGAACTCGTCATTGTAGCGGCTCCTCCAATGAAGCCGCTTATACGAGGTCTTTACAAGGACCTTCGAAAGTAGCTAGGGCCAAGGTTCAGTGCATCCGTTCTTATGATGAAAAATATCATGAGTAAGATCGGCATTGATGTACGAAATGCCCAGCAGAAGCCGTTCATGTTTGAGAAGCATATAACTATTAAGAATCCACTGGGTCCTAACTACTCTCAACTTCTTGGGGCACGCAGGTGGTCGAGGTATAAGCGACGCCGGTATTTAAACTATGGGTCCGGGTATATTGAAGTCAAGGAAGTCAGTAATGGAAGGACAGTATTATTTTGAGTTTGGGCTAAAGAACAAGAAGTAGAACTCCTTTTAGTAACGATTAAAATATTTTTACGATCAGTCCACGATCAGAGCTCCTGTTAGAATCATTCTTCAATTCAGGTGGAGTATCAGGCGAACGCCTAAGGCTGTCAGAAAGCCTGAAAACTTGCCAACACTAATTTATACAATATCCATGGTTGAACGAAGTATTCTAGTACAATATCATAGTTTTTAGTCATTGCAATCACAAGTTTCCTTTTTCAATATTAGGTGATCAAGAAAGTTTCCGCGTATGGTGCGCACCGGCTGGTTTTGATGGCCATATCTTGATTGTTTTTGTGAACAGATTTTGCTGATAACCGGCCCCCGCTTTGCTCGAAATGTTGATAGTATTGCCTATTTTGTGTCACGATTTGATTAGCAAACGGTACTGAGATGAGTCAGAGTTTTCCCCAATGAAATTTGCTGAGGATATTGTGAATATTCTGTGCCGTGGGACTTGAATAACTCTTGATCGAGTGTCGATTTTCACAAGCGTTCAAAACGAAAAGAAAATATTTTGATGGTTTGATCAAACATTGAATCGAACGATAAAAAGAATCTTCGCCATTTCCATATGTTGAGTGGATTTGGTGGGACTGAACAGGCATCCTGTAGTGTGAGCCAACTGCCACCAAATGAGCTGAAATGAAGCGCCCATGTGCTCCACCCACCTAAATGGATATAATATTCCAGTCAAAATTACACCAAGTACTTTCTGCACGACCCAATCAATACGTGTTCGGTCTCAACCATGCAAGATCTTCCATCGGGGTGGCTTAAGAAAAAGACCCACGGACGCATACATACGTGTGATGTGAAGCCTTTTTGCTTGTACCGCACAGCACCGAGAAAGAGAGAGAGAGAGAGAGAGAGAGAGAGAGAGAGAGCGGTCAAGTTTTGGGCCGGAATCTCTTCCTACCGAGGGCGAGGTTTTGGTGTAGTATTGTGGTAGCTACAATGAAACTTGATCCGTTTAATCCACCCAGCCAGTCGAGTTTGTTTGAAAAGTCCCGGGCAGGCGTAAGATATACACAGCACACGCCGGACAAGAGAGATAGCTTTTTTGCCGCATACACTGGCCGGACCGGGTTTCACGGTGATAGGAGGGAGGCGGGCGTTTTTAGTTTATTTAATGTGTGGGACCTAGGGGGGGGGGGGGGGGGGGAGGTGTTTCTGCAGGCGCTAACGATGTACGATGGATGCACTTCTAAGACATAAACCTTAGAAGTTAACTCCAAGTTTGTAATTGAGCCCCTTTTGCGTCTAGGCGCGCGCGTGTGTGTGTGTGCCCGCACTACGGCCAGATCCGGAAAAAACATTAATCATAATAAGGAGAAGTCCTCTTCTTACACTGTTCACCGAAGTAAGAATAATTCACCCTTCTCTCTATTCCCCTTTTCCAGCCCATTCGAAATGCACCGGCCGGCAAAAAGTATGTCCGCTGTCCGTGCAACTGTCTGCTGATTTGCAAGAGCTCTTCCCAGCGGGTCGCCTGCCCCCGCCCCAACTGCAAACGCATCATCAACCTGGCCCCGAGCCCGGTAACGCCCCCGCTGCTACCGATGCCCGGCATGTGCCGCGTTACCTGCGGCCACTGTCACGATACGTTCCTGGTAGGTCCGGTCGCTCACGGTCGCGGATTGCAAATGCAACTGACGCTTGTTTGCACCCTTTATTTACAGTTTGATACGTTGAAGAACAATCTGGCTCGGTGTCCGCACTGTCGTAAGGTGTCTTCGGTCGGGGCCGACTTTTGCCGCAAGCGACGCAATCTACACTTCCTCGGTGGAATTATATTTTTGGCTATCGGTATCGGCGTTACCTTTGCCACCTACACCTACGTGCGGGTAAGAACGGGGGTTTTGTTTTAATTATCCAGTGTTTTTATTTTTTGTAACATTCTACTAACGCTTTTCGTTTCTCAATTGTAGGATTACAGTGGTATATTTGTGGCATACATTAGCCTGTTTCTCATCTCGTTGCTGCTCTTCGCAAAGACGGTTTACTACTGTTCGCTGAAGATAAGCAACATTGACGGCCCGTTCACAAATGTGGCATCTTAAGAGGAGCGGGTGGGTGTGGAACACCAGGGGAAAAAAAGTGAAGGTCCACAAAACATTCCTTAGTATGAAGCAAATATGAGAACACCGGCTCGTCCCCCCCCCCCCCCCCCCCCCCGACTCAGAATGCGCATGGACGTGCATGGTGATAACGGTAGGTAACATTAAAAACACAGACAGAGACAGAGGCGGCGGCGGCAGCGGCGTGTGGAGTATTGGTGGAATAGTTGGGGGTCGGAGTTGGAGTTTGGCGGGATCGCTCGTGCGGATCGGCCGCGAAATTCGGCGCTAACATCAGCAAACATACGTGAGGTGATTGGGCAGGGCTGATGTGGGCTGAATAACTGAAACATTTAAAAAAAAGTGTACACGGGCAAACGATTAATCAAAAAACATTATCGTTTAGTTGGGTTTTCAATGCACCATGCAAACCAACTTGCGAGACCACCGACCACCGAGGGATGTCGCAGCAACCCGGGTGTGTCGCCAGGCAAAGTTAGGCAAAGCTCTGTAAGGTTGATACAGAAAAACAAGCAAGTGGAAACGGTGAACGAAAGTGAATTTGCATCGATTGTGTTTGTGTGTTTGTGTGTATTTTCAACAGCCCCTCCTAAAAGTGGGGCCAATATCCTCTTGCTGTTCCCCGTGTCCCTGTTTCATTATGTGTTATGTTCTTTTAAACGTTTATAATGTCATGAGTTTTTGTTTGTTTGTTTTATCACACCTAGCCAAGCACATATAACATGTATGTACGTATTATGATTTAATATTATTGTATAGAATGTGAGTGCGCGAGTGTGTGTGTGTGATTGCGGCTCACGAGGAAAGGAGGCGCGCCTCGATCGAGCAGTTTAGCCGGAAACAGGACAAGAATTCACTTACGCAGGAATAATAATCACACTGTCCTGGACCATAAAACAAGCGTCCACATGTTGGCAGCAATGAGCGCTTGTTGGATGACTTGGAAAACAGTGTAATGGTGGAATATTGAGCATCGATCGAGGTTCGAGCGGTGATGATCGAGGCAGAATATGGTTGGAAAACACGATCACGAAGCTTAGCCGGCAGGGTGTTGGGAAAGGTGTGTCGTACAGGTGGCGTACCAAAATTGCTAATGAAAAAACACATTTATTCATCCATATTATACATATGAAACATACATTCATACATTAACTTTACACACGGTGTGCATCGGTGGTCTCGTGGTGCGTCTGATGCTCCATATGTGTAATACTAGTGTAGCCATAAGCATACGATAATACATTGGAAAGGCGGCGTGCCGGGCCTTGTTGTGCTGGGATGTGTGTCTTCACGTGCCACTGGCTAAATGCAAACGGCCCAATTATAGTGGCAAGATATACATGCGCAAACCAACACACGGAGCAAGAAACACAGGAGGTTATTAGCTAATGTTTTACTAAAGATTGAACATAATTAAGTTACATGCGTGTATTGAGCCTGTAAATCGTGCCCCCGCGACACATCCACGTTTTCCAACAACAGCAAACAATAACAAACCAATGTTAAGCTTCTTGAGAAATGTACGCTATCGCTCCCCTCTCTTGTTCGTATTATGATATTAGTTGTGGAACCTTCCACCCTATGCTGGTGATGTACTAAAGATGCGCAGAAGAAAATAGAAAGAATTTTGGGATAAGGACCCAATGGGGGTGTATGTGAGTGTTCGCAAAATGGCCCCCAAAAATTCTTCATCTGGTGTTTAGTTTTGGAGATAGTATTTGGGGAAGACAACGAGCGGGTTGGGTTTTGCACCAAACAAAAACCGGATACAGATATATAAAATACGCTTTCCACATTTCTCACTAAGTAGGCGATGACGAGGCGAGCTCTCCTGCTGGCTGCGCGAGCTCTGCTGTATAATGAATGCATGAAGGCAGAAATAAAGGCAATTTAGATACGGTAATTCTTGGTTCGGCTTATCGCTGCTTTACATTACAACCCCGAAACACGGTGACCCGGGTGGGTCGTGGGTAGGTGTGTCAGCACTAAAACTCTACACCTTCCCCCTGCTCAAGGACTCGCTCGCGGAGAGCCTCTGTGATCTTCAAGTATGCTGGCCAGGTAGGACATCAGCGTGTGCGTCGCAAACTGTCATGAGTTGATGCCGGGTGGGCCACAGTTGGTGAGCTGCTCTTTCACCTCTTCCAAATCCACCTGCTTCTCGTTGCATAGCATCGCAAGAAATTGGAGGTACTCTTCGTAATCCAGCGTAGACTTCCTGCATGTAAAGAGACGCACATATATTATCGTCTATTCACACGTGTGTGTGTGCAACACCAGATACGCAAATCACTTTCGCTAGGGGGGAAATGTGTAAAACGATGTAATCACGCGATCATCACGAACCCTGACCTTACCTAAACTCAAAAAACGTTAACCCGGTCTGGGTGAGCGTGAAATGTTTCGGTCCGATGAGGTTGGCCTGTTGCATCCAGCAATCACTTTGCGACAGCAGGATGCGTTTTCCATCGCCTTGGAAGGAGTTCAACGTGGGCCGATACTTGGCGAACAGTGTAAACATCGACGCTAGCGTAGGTGGTTTCACTTTAGACGGTGGATTAGACATCAATTTTGCCACTAGATAATTTAGCGATGGAAAGGGCCTAAAAAGTAAGGGGCGAACGCGAGCGCTGTATCTGCTTAGTGTTGTGTATGTTTGTCGGCAGCGTAACACAGTTTAGTTTTGGTAGCAACGATAGGCGCGCGCGTTGCTAGGGTTCGCTAGGGCCGTGCAGCGATTGCTACTGTGGTAACGTTGTTTCTAAATTGTGAAGCAAAGGTAAATGAGGTGGGAAAGGGTGCAAATAGTTTTGTTGAGCTGGTCATGTTTAAAGTCCAGCAACTTACGTAAATGCTTTTTTATTTCTTAACTTGTTTTTTGTTACTGGTCTTGTTCGGCCTTGGCCAACGACCGGGCATCTCTAGCCAAGCAATATAACTAACATTTTATGCCAGACGGAAGGGAAGGGTTTTTTTTTTATTCTGATAGAACGGCCGTATTGCTAGAACGGGTGTGTTGTAGTATTGAATATAATGGACACAAGTGTAAAAAAAATTCTTTCGGTGCACTTTCGGAGGTTACTGACTACTTTAGTGGCTGTAATCCTTTGAACTATCATTAGAATGCTGGTTTGCCAAGATTTGGTCTTATTTTTATATCCAAAATCCCTTACCGCTTTGGCAGAAGGTTATTGGCGAATTATAGGTATAATGAAACCTTACACCGAATTCGAAATCGTTTAGATGCGTATATTGGTGTCCAATCGAATGGATGGGAAAAGTTTGTCAGCTCGGTTTTATAAACTATTCTGTGTACTATCCTATATTTTCTTGTAACAAGTTCATTACTTAAGCGTTGAATAGCACAATATCACAATGAAAAGTTGTATTTTTTAAAGTATATTCGCGTAAGTAGCTAGTAACGCTTTGTAACGCCTCATAAACGGTCAAATTCCAACGAACGCCGGCTTCATTCAAATATTTGCTTCCCTACCTTACGTCAAGCATTTTCACCGGGGCGTGAACCGTCAACCGGAATGACATTTCAAAGCCCCCACGCGCACACACTCGGCACAATTGCACATTGAACAATTGGTTTTTGCGGATGCGGAGTGCGATGTAAATATTGTTGCCGCTCGTGAAACACATTTCGCAGGTGGTCCAGCACGGTGTACGGTGATTGTTTCGTGCGTGCGGGCGTGAAACATTACAAGTAAGCATTATTTAGTGTCTGACTCACGGCACTACCACCCAATGGCGGTGTAATAGCAGCCGGAACAGTCGTGTCACAGTCTCACATCAGTGGTCGTCGTGTTCGGTATCGGTGCTGGTCGTTCGCACCTTCACGCGGTTGCCATTGCGCTACCAGCTTTCTGGTGATTGCCTCGTGTTCTCGGAGTGTTGCGGTGGGGTGTCGTAAAATTCCGATAAGAAAATGACGTGTTAGAAAGCAGCTGCGTGGATGGTTGCGGGTTAGTCTACGCGTTCGCAAGTCCGGAAGCTGCTGTCGCAACCGAAAAAGTGTGAGGTGCGTGTGTCATCGTCGTGAATGTTCCCGCACACCGTCGGTAGTGTGTAGGATGCGTTAAAAATGGAGATCGGTCACATTGTTTCGGAGGACGGTGTGTGGGGAGCAGGAAAAAGGACGAACAACGGGGTGAGGGGCATTGTGCCGACGGGTAAAAAGAAATGGAGTCGGGTAGACGCGGTTGTTGCTTCCAGGCCGGGTGAATTGCCGCAGTGGCATAGTGTGGCACAGCAATTTTTTCCATTCATTTTCCCGAAGAAAAAACGCGCACCCAAAAGTGACCGATTCCAGTGTGCATCCTCGGCGCCATCCTTCGCTTTTTTGTGGTTGCCGGCGGAAAAAGAGACTTCTCAGCCGCTGCATTGCATCCACTAGCGTGTGTGTGTGTGTGTGAGAGCAGGAACGTGTGTGCGAAAAGGAAGGCGAAATCGTAAAGCAACATCGCTGGTGCCGTCGTCCTGTGCGCCGCGTGCAGCGCACAAAGCACCAAAAGTGCATAATTTCACCGGCCAATTGAAGCGACTCGACTGATGGGTGAAAAAATGGGAGCTGACAGTGTCCGCCTCGTGTAAAACAATAAATTGTGATCGATTTTAGGCGGCGGACGCGACAGGAACGGAAAGTGAAAGCAACTGGCATCCATGCAGTGACCAGGTAGCACCGGAACACGGAAACGGTGGAGTCCATATTGGCCGATTCGTAGTAGGAGCAGCAGCAGCAGCGCTAAAAATGGTTGCAACTTTTGCTTTCCTTCGACAGCTGCTACTAATATCTTTGCGTGGGAAAGTTTTGTTTTTCCTTGGCGGCCGTTTTGTTAACATTAATTAAACATTTTAAACCGAATGGTTGAGTGCGGTCGGGACGCCTTAATTGAGTGTGCATTGTGAATTGCTTTCAGTTTGCCAAACTTTTCTGGGGAACACAAAGCGTCACATCCAAGCAGCTTTGTGAAATGTGCCTGCTGCTTGATGAGAAAATAATAATGGACGATTAGCAACGATTCCCCCCACTCGTAATGCAGTGGTTACTGTGGAACTGTGTGTGTGTGTGTATACTGCCCCGAAACCGTATTTCCCATGGAAACCTGATGGAAAAGTGAATTCGTGTTTAATTCAAAGTCATGCTGCTACTATCCACCAAGTGCTAGTTTTACTGCAAGCTACAGTACGAAAAAAAAACCCTCCCAGAAGTTATATTTGTGCGCGCAAACGCCCCCCCCACCCCCTCTCCCTTTGTCTCTTCCGGTTGTCCCCCCCCTGCTGTCCGTGGTGAGTGTTGGAAAATTGAACGGTAAAATACGGTCCCTCGACAGACGGTAGACGGCCGGGTGTGTGTGTGTGTGTGTGCGTCCGCGGTGCGTGCTAAATCCGTGTCACTCTATTTTCGATCTGCCTGCCCCCTTTCGGATCTTCCTCCGTTCGTGATACAAGCAGCAACCGATCAGGTCAGAGGAACGCCAGAATCCCATCAATCTACCACACACACACACTACTTGCTCAGCTGCTTGCTGACAGAGCATATGCGTTTTCACTGTGGAAAGTTTGCATTTTCCTTCGCTGGAGTAGCACGAATTTTGCCCTCCCAGCCGACCGAAGAATAGTGTGATTAGACGGTCAGTGTGCACAATAAGTAATTTGAAAAGGATTCCAGTCTACCAAAAGGGGAGTACAAAACTCACCCCCCCCCCCCCCCCCCCAGTAGTATGTGGTGCAGTGCCATGTTGCATAAACCTTGTTGTGGTTGTGTGGTAATTTGTTTTCACATAAATTATCCGCTCACCGGGTCTTTCTCCTGCAGGAAGTGGTCCGAACCGAACGCAACTTTTTAACTGCACATAGAAACGGACGGACAGGCCAGTGTTTAGGGTTGATAAAGTTTAGTAAGTGGTAATTGGTAAGCTTCCGGTGTTATTAGTAGTAGCGCAGGTGATTGTTACCTAGTTGGTACCACCACTGCGCGTTGCATGTTGGCCTGTATTACTATCATTATTTTAAGGTGCTTTTACCACGAATGAAAAAGAGGAGCAAATGCAAATGTTAGTAAGAAACAAACAACCCGTTTCGTTTGCTGCAATACCATATGTTCTTAGCTGTCTACGAGGACCTTAAATGTCCTACGAGAATGTTAAACCAAACACAAGATATTTTATTAGTTGAAACATTCCGTTTGTGGTCGATTTAACATTGATCATATAATTGTTATAAAAAATAAACGACGATATTCTAAATGTTGCTTAAAAAAGCATTTCAAAAATGAGTAAAATAAATATAAATGGAAGCAATCTGGGGGATCGCTAATATCAATACCGAATCCACCGTTTATTATTAAAACATTTACTAATATTTCAAAGCAGTGGAAAGGGAATTTCTTTAAAGAAAAGGAGAGGAAGAAGTTTGATTGATATTTTAATGAGTAACACAACATTATGCACAATGCCTTTTGCTTCGAAATCAATCTGTATCCCAAAATTTTAACTAGCCCAAGTTTGGCTATCGTAAGCATTGTAGAAAGACTCAGTTTAAGAATTTGTGGCCATACCATAACTCTATGTCCTAGCAATTCATTCAGCCATCAATTATCTTTTGTGTCATGTTTACTGTGTACAGATAAAGTTTGAATGCATTATCGGATCAGATTTGAAGCAGTTATATCCAAATTTCAGATTTGATTTTACAACGCTTTTGACAAGATTTTGACGATCGCTTAATACCCATTTCCCTCCATTTCTTAAATATCTCAAGATAGCTGAAACATGTGGCCAATCATCCAGTATAATTACAACATCCGGCCTCATTGTGGCGCTTGTACCGAAAAAACATAACAAAAATTCTTGTCTAGCGATTCATCATGATAAAGCTGCCTTTATCATGGAGAAAGTGATTTTTTCTTTAAATTAATTAATTACCATTGTATTACAAGGTTCAGTTTTGGTTATGCGACAAACCCCGTCACCGAAAACCTTGTAACGAATAAATAGACTAAAACGAAGGTTTGCTCGCACTACGCACGAGAAATGCGTAATGTATGCGCCGATGTTTGAGCTACCTTCGAAGCACACATCACTGTGCCACCCGACAAGCAAGGGACAATAAATCGAACCATGTTTGGGAGAGAATATTTGCAGTCCGACCACATAAAGTCGTGCACATCGCACGGACGCAACCTATCGATACTGAATGAATGATGATGATGGCAACGATGGTTGGTGAGGTTGATGCAGAGGGTGCAGATTTGCAGCCAGTGGTTTCGTACAGCGTACTATCTCATGGTGGACGGATGAATGGATGATCACCTTGAGCTCTTTCCAATAGCGGTGCGCGCGACATTATACAACCTTCGTGCGGGTTGTGCGTGGTCGCTTAAATTCGCATTAAAGAGATGGTAAGACGCGCCTCCCGTGTGGGCTGGACGCGCAGAAACAGAAGGCTATTGGAGATATGGATAATAGATACAAAAGTATTATGACTCATAATGTTGACGAAATGATTTTGGAAGGAAAAAATTATCTTTTAATAGTATTATGGATTTTTAACCAATAAGGGTTCATCCACAGGCCTTGACATAACTAAAAGAGCATCGTTTCATTCAAACGAATGAATGTTATTTGAAGAGATGGATAAGATCGCACAACCCATTACTTCGCAAGTGTGCAAAAACATAGATTGAAGGTTTAATCCATAAAAAACGACCTAAAACATTTTAACACTAAATCATCATTATTTTGCATTCGAATTATCTTAGTATCAGTTGAAGTGGATGTGGGACTGGAAATTGCCCAGCGAAGGGTTTCGATATGCTTCCCTTCGTTGTATTCTATCCGGATTCGTATTTAACGAAGTGTTTAACTTAACTTCCAATCACTTTCAGCGTCAGCTTTCAGCACCTTTCAGCTTGATCTGTATGTATTCGATCCTTGCTGGATTTGTGTCACTTGGGCATCCAGAGCTGTTTTAGACATTTGGAACGATCTGTTTGCCAATGCGATAGAGGCGCCGGTCACAGAATACCAGAGATGGTAAACCAGGACCTTGTCAGATTTTAGAACCAAGGGTAGAAGAAGAAGAAGTAGACATCCATAGCAAATAATTGATTGGTTCATCTCCTCCGAGATAACACCATTTTTGTTCCTTATCCGCCACTATTTTCGAATTTTTATTATTGATTTCTATATTTAAACTCATCTTATTCTTTAACAATCGTGTAACCCTCGTGTAACTCCTCAAAAAGACCCCTATGGAAGATACACTTAAATTCACAACACTTCAGGTTTAAACAATTAGAACATTCTGGTCTTATCGCTACGCTAAACATGTTAGACGGGTAGAACGACCATTTTTCATGGGTCCCACATGGTATCTTCGAACGAAAAAAACGTAGCCGATACGATCTTCAGATATATGTGTTTCAGATATATATGTGTATTGTGTATAAGATTGGATGAATATTACTAAATTATTCCAATGGCCCACGTCACTGTTGTGCCCTCCGCCTTCGAACCTGGTACAATGTAAAAACGTATTTTGTAATTTAATACAACTTATTTTTAGATTATCAGTTTTGGGTCCGAAAAACCCCAGATGCATTCGTGTATTTCTGTGCAGAACTGTAGAAAAACGAAAACACATTCGTGCTTCTACTGCATTTTGCCACACTGTGTTGACGTCTCCCTTTTCATGCCCAATGCTCCGTTCAGTTTTTATGATGGCAATAAATATGTTTACCTGTTTGTTTATTGATTTCACGGTCAAATTAAGGACTGTGACATTAGTATTGTTATTATTTTTCATCCCCATTCACCCACCCGTCAGACTGTCTCCCACACGCGATCGGGGTTGGGTTGTGGTGCGCGCGCTTGCCGCGCTTTCAAGTTCATGTGCCATACGTACTCTCTGCTGCTGCTGCTGCTGCATCACAGGCGCGAAGGCGAGAAGGGTGTCTGTGTGGAGGAAGAACCACAACAGCACGTGCCTTGAATAAACCGGTGGCATAATGCTCGTGATCCCCCCCCACAAACCCCCTCTTCCCCCCTTCCATATCATCCCACAAAACAAACCGCCTATCGATATCTGGATGTTTTCGTTTTGTGTGTCGCTTTTTTCCCAATTGTTTCCCTTTTCACACGTTCACGAGCAGCTGATAGCGATAAGAGCTGTGATTCGACGTTTCAGCTAGGGATACTTTTTTGCGTTGTTGGCGTTTTGTTTCCTTTTTCACTTGCCAGCGCCATCATAGCTGCTGGTGAATGCAAATGCCCCAATGCTCCGTTGCGTCGAGGAATGGGTGATGACCTACAATTACATATACCCACCTGTACCAACGGCGATGACGGCGGGCCGCGAATCGATCAAACAATCGTGTGCAGGAGACACACAAACAAACATTTGCGCAGCGTGGGTTTGGCCGCTTCTGCCTGCCCGGTGATACCAGGAGTAGAAAATCGAGTGGAAGCATACGCAATCATCAGCACTGTCCCAAACCTTCCCTATATCCAGACCTCAACATATCAGTCTGTTTGTCGTTCCTAGAAGTGAAGCAATTATTACCGCGTTAATATGCATTGGTGGTTGCATGTTTGTTGCACAATCGCAATGCTGCGTGTGGTGTTGGTTGGTGCATGTTGATACGAAATTATATTTAGGGGGGAAAAAACCCCGCATATCCTCGGACCTTGAACAGGAACAGGAAGCACGAGACAAGCTATAAGAGGACCTAAAGGTGAATCGTTTGTCATGCCGGCTGTTGGCCACTCGCAACATTGCGTGATCCGCGCTATCCACACGGTATGCTAATGGGTGGTGCCGGGCGGTATGCAAATAAATCTCCACCGTTGTTATCCTGGGACACAACAGTTTCCCCGAAACCTATCTCGCGCTCCGCAAACACCCAGAGCAGTTCCTTATCTCTGCCGCGAAGGCAGAAGGTGGACGGTTTGGTAGCATACAAGAAGATGCTTGAGTGTGGCCCCGAAACACCCCATCGTTCAGTTATCAACGTACCCGCGGCCGTCAGTCCGACCGAACCTTGTGCGATGAACGGAAATAGCAGAAGCGAGACCAGAGGGCGCAGATATACGTACGGGAAAGTGAAGCCGCGTGCACGCGTTCGAATTAAGACTTGTTGATTGTCAATTGAGCAGCAACGGGACACCGAAACTGACCGACCGCAGAACCGTCGAACCGTGTGCTTCGGTCCAACTCGTCCTTGGGTACGCGTTTAGGAGTCTCGGCACGCACAGAACCCTTCACGACGACGCCACTGCAAGAGCGACATTGATTTAGGGGGTTGTTTGGTGGTAGCTCACAGCCCAAACCAAGGAAGCACTAGTATGCGAATTAATTGCGCTAATTGTTGGTGGACCTGGACTTGGCATGAACGGTTTGTGCGAGAAGTTTTTTTTCGGAATTTGATCGTTCGATTGGCTTCGCTTGCCTTGTTTTAATATCAATCGGCACATGATCTTGTTGAACCCCTTCCCGCGTGGGATCCGGCAGAACAATGGGCAGAGACTGATGGCGGAAATGAGTTGTCTATCAATTTATCAACTAAATTGTATTCAATTCTCAAACGCTCTCTGTCCCATTTCTTAACCCGCAGCCAATCTAATTGACCACCGTCTGTGCCCAAATTTGCATCGACAGATGGCAACGAAGCGGAATGAAGCGCTCCTGGACACTCGGTCACTGGCCAGTTGTATTGGTCGGACAACTTGTCTAGGCACACTGAACCCACCCGCTTCCATCTATGTACACCGCTACACATTACACCTCGGCCAATGATGGTTAAAGTCTATGTTCCTGCCACGTGCGTCATTAGAATGACTGCTGCCACTCCTTTTTTGGGGTATGAAATCGGATCGAGCGCGTTCCAGCCAGCACCCGATTACCCGATTTGTCCCCGTCCGCGTGCGGGTGGACATTGCGTCAAACGCCTATTAATCCGTGCCCTCACATGGATGTTGCGGAACCGGGAACGTTTGATACACTCGGGTGGGGTACGGTAAAAAAGTGCATATGGTGCGAAATTGGACCTGCAATAACAACTCATTTTTCGATGAATAACACATTAAATGAATCTAATGAGCCGGGGAAGGCTTTATACACACTGGAGCAACACGTGGCACAGAGAATTGTACCCCCGGGCTAATGGGGATGTTATGCGATAGAGGATGCGAATTAAGCTTTTGCCACGTTGCTTCCGTACAGGTGGCATTGTAACACCGGTACAGAGCTGGTTACGAGTACGCAACGCTTGCCATAATACACCTGCCCTGGACCTGGTCGGGTCGTCACGATTGAGTGCGTTCCCGGTACGTACGGCGCATAATGTCTTGCGGTTTCGGGGCGATAGTTTTGGGGGGTGCATCATTTGTCGCCCATCATCAGCACTTTGTGTGCGGGGTTTTGTAGGGCCCAGCGCTCGGAAGTGTGCCACATTTGTCAGCTGTGTCTAGAACGGTGAAGTTCACTGTGGAGCGATAGCGTTCACGAAGTGTGACACACGGTAAACAGTTTCTTATCAATTGCTATAGTATGGAGGAAAGTGGAGCAAACGGTTGATGAGAAGAAGAAGCGAGTTGTTGGAGGGGGAATAATGCGTCTGTGAACATGTTTATGATGGCCTACAGTTCTGCAAATCAACTGCAAAGTGGCGATCATATGACGCATGTGCTGTGAGTGTGTTACCTTTAAACTGCCAGTTAAACGCTGTGTGGCTGGAACTTTAGCTGGCTGGATAGGGCTGCGATTAAAAGTATTGTAACAAGGAGTGTAATTCGCATTCAGTTCGAATCAGCTGCTTTCAACATGGCATTGCATCGTAATCAACAATTGCACAACCGCTAGACGGAAACGATTGCATAAATGCAACAATAGTAAGCATCCTTACGCGCACACATTCCTTCGCGTAGGTTCCAACTAAAAAAAAAAAAAACAAATTCGTTGCTGTTATAAAAAAACTCCCTTCAGCCTAACAGTTCCTTCGTCACAATTGTGTAGTGCGTGCTGCTGCTGGTGCTTATCAACCTTCGGTCTTTCCTCCACTCCGCGCAATGTAATCAATAAATCATGCTCGAAATCAGGATTACAGATTGCTAATTGGTTCGCAACGCAACCGTGTGTGGCGTGCCGTACACGTGCTTTGGTTTGGGTTGGCTTGTAAATAATTTCAAAATTTTATAATACTCGCAAGCAGCAGCAGCCAGCAGTAGCAAAACGGTTGTTCGGAGATGATTCATGGTACGAACAACTTCATTCGAAGGTTGATTATAAGGGTTGATCGTTTGGGCAAAGTCGTTATGAAATACTAAATGGTTATATGTTCCTAATATTTATGGGGTTATTTTTTTATGTATCAGGTAATTATATACAAGAATTTATAGACAAATTTGCTTCAACATACCCACGCGTCCTGGCTTCCTCCGAAATACAAGCGTGATTGGCTAATAACATCAACGCTTTACTGAGGCTGTTCATCAATAAAACCATTTCTGATGTTTTAGAATAGTATATTAGCTACTGATATATGCATTCTAAAGCAACCGTGCCCTTTCACGGTTTGGAGAAGGAAATGTTTCCAAACCATCGTGAATTGTACTTATTTTTGTAATTTAGCTTTAAGCAATACGGCCAGGCCGTTCTTTACGAATAAAAAATATGCATTCTAAAGGAAGATTAAATCAGGACCGCGATAACAGATAAACTACCATAAGCAGCTTACTCCAGGATTGTATATTACTCGAATCTTACGTTGAGGATCGATCAATAATCGATCAATGTTAATTATCGGATTAATGTTAATCCTTCTCGAGAGTCTTTTTCCTATTCTTTCTTGGTCTGCTCCTATGGAACACGTCTTAAAGACATGGCCTGATGTCCCATTCGTTTTCAAGAAACTCGGTCCATGGCTCGGTCCACTCCTCTACCCTCGGCTGCATTCGATCTCCTTCAGGTCTGACTCCACTTGAGACTCGTCGTGCTTCTCCACGCTTCGTGCCGAACGGGTCACTTACGAGCACCTTCCTAGTGGGGCATGAGTCCGTTATCCTCATCACGTGCTTTAATCATCGTATCCTTCCGGCTTTGGTCACCGTCAGGATGTCTGCGTCGCCAAACAGCTCTCTATAGCTAGAGAGTCTATAGAGTAATTTAAGCCATCAGTAGCGATTTTTGCTGTAAAAAAAAAATCTTCTCGTGTTTGCAGTTCGTTCGTGGCCTTAACGATCAGTGGATCATGCGGTTTAATCAAATTATTAGTGGAAATTACCCTTCGATTAACCCTTTTTGGTGAAATTCTACTGTGCAAAGCTTGATGGTCTTTGACTGAAGATGTTGGTTATCAATCTAGCGGATCTTGTCCAGAATCCTTTTGGGCACATTGACGGATGGCCTGAACGTTGGGCTTATACTGTGGAACGATAAAACCACCAGCAGCACGAAGGTTTCCCCATCTATTACAGGACACTAGAGTGACTGGACTTTGACTTAGTTACCCTATTGACTATAGTGGAGAGCCAGGAATTGCACCACGATCTCCAATTTCTTCCCAAAGGGACACTGCTAACATTATGATCGCTGCAAAATTTTGTCTTTACGTGAAGAGACATATTTTTAATCCGCGATTTTGTCAATGAACAAGTTAAGCGAGTATTCTTTAAGATCTGTTTTAAAAATATCAAAAAGTGTGCTGCATTAGTCCCAAAAAATAGATTTTGTTTTCTCTCTGATACAGATTAAAAGTTTCCATTTTTATGGAATCACGCCTGTAGTGCTACATATTCTTCCCAAATGGTTTGAAAATTCTAATCGATTTGTTTTCTTCCACCCAAACTGGAAATATTCGCCATATTTAAAAAAAAAACTCTTTCCAAAAGAACGTAAAATGTTGCACAGCATGAAGTCATCCTTCGGATTGTCCCGCTGTGATGCTACATCTAACGAAGTTGTGTGGAATGTGCAGAGGATTTTGCGCTTCGAGCATGTTACATCGGTTGATTGTGAAGCTTTATGCGCCTGCACAAAGCAGGATCGGCTTAAAAATATATACATGCCTCTACCGCCACATATAATGCGCTTGATTGCATTTTTCATTCGTTCTTTAAAAATTCTGGAGACTGAAAGAGAGACTAGCAGCTCCAGAAACGAATAGAGACAATTACAATCCCGAAAAAGTAGTCAATTTGATCAAAGGTTACTGTTGAACCGACAGTGTACTGCGCCCCGTTTCGCTGCAGAACATGTGCTCTGCCTCAAATCAACCCCTTTCAGCACTATGCACCCCCTTTTTTCAGTCCTCGCTCGTATTTTTAACGCCCGAATGCTGTAAAACGCTGGCTGCGCTCACACGTGAAGTGGCCTCGACGGCCGTTAAGCGGCGTTGTACATTGCCCTTTTTTACCATCATCTCGCATAACATTTGCCCAAGTCCCACTGTGCTCACATGTGTGTGTGTGTTTGTGTGTGCGTGTGTGTGCGTGAGGGGAAAATTGGTGGGGGGTTTTGGGGGAGGAGGGGAGGGACCGAATAGTTTCGCGTTTCTGCTTCGTTCTTTCCGCTGGTGTGCTGCGCACGGTGAGCAGATGGATTGCGCTGATTGGTCAAAATTTGTGAGCCGATCTTAGCGGCGGAACCTAAAACCCGTTTGGGGGGAGGAAACGCGTGCCGCGGGGGGCATTGGAGGATGACGCAGTCTGGCGCAGTTCTTTTTTTTTTGCTGAGGAATCATTCGACCAGTTCCACGAAAAAGAAGAAAAAGCCATGGGGGGGGCAACATAAAAGAAACGCGTTGAGAAAGAGATTCGTTCGCTTCGTTTCGGTTTTGTCCGTCCCGTCGTTAAACGGCTAAGAATTTGCAGTGTCAGTTTTTGGTCCGTTGCCGCGTGTGCGTGTGTGCATTCGTTCTTGCTAACGGCGGCAGCTTTTCCTGCGGCCTTTCCGAGTGGATGCCCATTATAAAGACGGAAGCAACGGCCAGCGTTAAGTGCAGTTTGGCGGCGTGTACAGTGCTGGGCGTTTGTGTAGCACCACCGGATGGTGTAACGAATGGTGGAATTAGTGTGCGCGATTTTTTTTTCCTTCTAGTAAGTTAAATCGTAATCTTGGTATGACAGTAGGAGCTGCGGTACCGATCGCAAAAGCAAACAGTGTTTCGAAGTGTTCCGTTCTATTGTCTCATCAGAGTTGTGATCGTTTTTCTAACGAGTTTTTCGCATAACGTCCAGTTAAAAAATTCTGTTAGTAATATTGTTACACATTTTTAACTATCTTTATACAAAACTTTTAACGAGAATATTTGCCGCCCGGTGTTGAAATAAAAAAGATGAAAATTTGTGAAACAATTAGCTAAAAAAAAGTATTTAATAAAAGCGGCCTGGCTGGTCGTATAGCTTAAAAAATCTTGAAGATGTTGAAAGCATCTGGCAATATTTTTTCCACATAAGTTGGTAAACAAATTTTGAGCTGAATAGGGGAAAAGCGTTGATTATTATTTTTTGGTCAAAATTTGTACAACCATCTGACCATTGTCCATCTTTACGCATGGAAGCCTCTATTGAAACGATTTAGAAACAACATTTCAACCACCAATTACATATGCTTATGATACAAATATTAAATGAACTATTAATGAGCATTATATCGAAACAGGACGGATTTTTTGACGGAAGTGCTTAAATCATCCAAACCATTGCTCCTTACGGACACTGAGCTTCGTTACACCTTTTAAGCAGATAAAACGATGATTTTTTATATATTTTTCTTCCATCTCATTTCCTTAGCTTACGTCCCCTTAAAACATTTTCTAGTCTCGTTCATTGTAAATCTAACATGTAATTTCTTTGAATTTTTCGACGATTTTGAGAACATTCAGAATTTCAAAACAGAATCACAGGCTCGAACAGGCAAAACTTCTTTGACTCTACAACCTCGAGCGGACTTCGTCTGCGATAAGTCGTTTGTGCCTTGCTATTATCCGTAGCTGGATAACATCCGCCGACAGTCCTGCGAAGGCGGGCCTGAAGGGATTTAATACCAGAGCCGTGTATCATTAGGAGTATCATTAGGCTCAAGAACCAATACCTCTTAAATCTCTGCCATATGATATGTATATAAGTTCCTGCTTTCTAGCGTTTCAAAGCCCTCTAAACGCGTCTTACATGCTGGAAGCTTCAATTTTATTTTCTGTATTAATTTGTGTTTAAAATATCTTAATACCTAATATAATTGGACTTGTACTTAATATAATTGGACGCATAAGACAGTAGTATAACCAGTCCTATCCATTCTATCGGATCCAAAAACATTAATCTGAAAGGTATCGCTATAGAACACTTTGCTCATAGAAAGTAAAGTTAAGCATAAACCGGATAATCCTATACCCTATTCGACCGTCGTAACCACGCTGTTTTCAGGGCCAAACCGTCGCCGAATAATTTCGCTTACATA
The DNA here is from genome assembly GCF_013141755.1 of Anopheles stephensi. Classification (NCBI taxonomy): domain Eukaryota; kingdom Metazoa; phylum Arthropoda; class Insecta; order Diptera; family Culicidae; genus Anopheles; species Anopheles stephensi. Next base: position 30,234,434 of record NC_050203.1, on the reverse strand, counting down.
CCATTTCAACCATTTCAAAATCAACCGTTCGCGGTCGTTACAACCGTGTGCACCTGTGTGGGGTACATGAATGATGATGGTTCTGGTTCACGATAAACGGCAGTTGGGAAAGTTTGATCAAACAAATTTCTCCAACCCTCTCGACAGTATCCTTTCACGCCCGAAGCCCGGAACGAAGCACACGGAGGCTTCGGTAGCGTGCTCGATTTCTCCAGCCCTCCAAAAACACGCACCCAGCACGACGGCATCATATTGGCGCGGCCCAACACCACCACTACGACCAGGGTCCTTTTTCCCGGGGTCTTTGTTGGCATATAGGGCTGTTTCCTTCACTGTCAAGGTTATTGAGTTGTTGAATGTAAACCCGAAGAAGCACCGAAATTAATGGTTTCTTCTCCTCAAGAGCCTGTGTATAGTTGGGACCCTGCGAACGCAGCACCACAGGCTTTCATTAAGCGCCCCACACGCATAGTCCTGTCCTGGAGGGCGGTTAGAGTCGGTCGGACTTTTAACGTGTGCTGGTCGTGTTGTTCCGTCCTAAAGCTCCCGTGGCATTAATGGGATTTTTTGGGGTGTGCAAATTTAGGGTCTGTGAAAATGGTGTGCAAAAATAGAAACACGTCCCCCATAACGATTGGCTAGCCGGCCTTCTGGGTTCTGTTTTACGGCTTAGGGCAGTGAAAGAGTTAATCAATTTCGTTTGCTGGACTTTCAGCAAAGTGTACCTATATTTACTTCAAACAGTTCGTAATTACATTACTTATTCAACGTGGACTATTTGTATCGATTCCGAGGCATACACCACACGCCGTCGGGGAGTCTCATAATTGTGCTGAAGCGTTTGTTGCTCCTATTGCGTGGCTCTTGTGACCCCATAATTATTAATTACCTTCCTGTGTACTGATATCGATCATCGAAGCTGTCCGTATCTAGTTGATCCGGGAGCATTATATTGCCAACCTCTTACCAGCCAACTAATACTTCCCCATTGTCCGTTTTCCTTTTTAGATGAAAATTGAACAGTTTTCCGGTAGGATCTTCTCGTAAGGACAATAAATGGAATTGAATGCTTACGGTAGCTGTCGGAGGGTACGGAGTGGAGTTTTTCGGAAAGCGATTTGGTGAAACAGTGGGTACCGCGACTACTGAAGCAGATTGTAAGCTACAATCCGCTGCATCGTGTGATCAGCAGTGATCAGGTGGTCCGTAAACTACGGTTTTACCTTACAACCCCCGGAATCGGAACCACCGGCCCCCAATTTGATTGGAAGCAGGGTAGATTAAAGCAACATTACCCACCAGGAGACAGGTAGTTGGGGCCAAAGTCAATTGAGCGGACCAACCGAGGAGATGGTCCGTCACTTTATGGCAGTGTGTGTCGTGTGTCTGCTGTGCGCAGATCATGTGCCCTGCAAGCAACACTTTTCCGACACCGATGATGGCAAACCGTCCGAAACCGCCGCTGGCCGGTCGGTTACGATACGCGATTTGCGACCGCTGATCGGATACGATCTGACGGATATTGCCAACACGTACGAAGTGGTGCCGGCTGGCGACGATTGGTGGAATGGGCGATTAGACCATCGGATAGTGAAGCGACACCATCACCCGCATAACCACCACCACCACGATGATCACGATGATGAGGAGGAGCAGAGCACGGACGATACACCGACCGAGTTTGACCGTTTGATGAAGGACAAGATGGATCAGGCGATGAGGAAAATTTTCACCGAGTTCGGCAATCCGGCCTCGATGACGATGGATGTGCACGGGTTCGAGCGGATGATGCGTCAATTGGGCTTGGTTCGATTAGTGTCGGGCGCAGCGACAGGTGACAGTGAACCACGAGTCCTGGATGGAAGTGGTAGTGGTGGTGGTGGTGGTGGTGGGTCGGAAGCGAGCGAGTCGCCGGTGCTGGTGGATTCACTGAAGGTAAGAGTTAGTTTTAAGGGCGTTAAAATGCAGCAATATTAACAGATAAGTTATTGGTTAAGAATTCGGCAGGACCGGGGTTCAAATCCCATCGGGACGGTTCCCCCGTAGTGAGGACTGACTATTCAACTATGAGTTATCATTAAAGCCAGGCTACATGATGCGAGATGCCAAAAAGATTTCGCTAAAAAGGGGGGGTTATGCGAAATCTATCCGTCAAAAAGATTTCGCCTCCTCGAGCTGAAATCTCGGAAAGATTTCGCTTCTCTCTAGCCCTCGCTGTCACTTTCCATGCGTTGCCATGGTAGTTTTCGGTTGAAGAGAGAGATAGCATGAAGTGCTCTAAACAACGCGGCTAGATGAACCGAGATGATTTTGACGGAAAAATTTCGCAAGTCCCCCCCTTTTTAGCGAAATTTTTTTTGGCATCTCGCATCATGTAGCCCGGCTTTTAAAGTCTAGTAAGCCATAAATGGCGAGAATGACCTCAAGCGGTCGTTAGACAAAGAAGAGACAGAGAGACTTTGAAGAAACTCAGGGATAAAACTCATTGCAAGAACAACACCTCGACTGTTTGGGCCAACTCTCCCAGAAACGCAGTTAAATTTTATCTGTAGATATCTGGTATAATATAGACAGTTGGTAAAATGGCAACGTGGATACAAAATTAGTAATCGTCTTCTGTTCCCATTTGCAGTGTATTAGCGGTAATGAATTTCTACGGCGCGTTACACCACCGATGATACGGTCCCAGGAGTGGGAAGATGCAGCTAACAGTGATAAAAGCAGTAGTACCGCCGTCGAGGTGGAAAAAGAAGGCAGCTACAGAGCAACGGTGAACGGCGACGGTACTTCCGTCGATGGGCGTACCGTGAAGCAGGAGGAGGAGCAAGCAGCGAAGCTGATTTTATCAATCGATAATACACAAAACGTTGGCTTAAGCAACAGCACCACTAATAGTAGTAATAGCAGTAGTACCAGTAGTAGCACTAATAATACAAACAGTAACGGCAGTATCAGTGCTGACGATCAGCTGCTCGTTCAAATTGCGATCCCGGAGGGGAAGATCAATGGTAGCGCGGGCAACGAAAGCACCACCACCACCACGGCAAGCTCCGTACGGGTAGAGTCAACGCTTGTGTTGGCTGATCGCGATCTGTACAACGTGTGTCCCATGCTGCTGGGCCATCTACTGTCGAGCGTACCGCAGGAACGGGCCGGTTGCTTCGGTGAGGATAGCATTCCACCGCTCCAGGTGAGCAGTTTGCTAGAGCAGAACGATCCTCGCCACCATCATCATCACCATCATCACCATCACGACGGTGGTTCATCGGAGGCGGCCGTCTGGATCTATTCGTCCATCGCGATACTGGGCGTCAGCTTGTGCGGGTTGCTCGGCGTTGTGGTGATACCGTGCATGGAAAAACACTTCTACCATCACGTGATACAGTTCCTGGTTGCGCTGGCGATCGGGACGCTGTGCGGTGATGCGCTGCTGCATCTGCTTCCGCACGCGATGCTGTCCTCGCTGTCGAACTCGAATGCGGTGCACGACTCGATGATGTATAAGGGCCTGGCGGCGGTGCTCGGCATCGTGTTCTTCTACTTCATGGAACGCTTCCTGACGGTGATCGCGGAATGGTGCAAAACGCGCCAGAAGAAGGATAAGCCACCGTCGCGGGTGCGCGTGATGCGTGATCCGGAATCGGCCTCGCTGCACGCGTCCAGCGCAGGGGAGAAACAGTGCAAACACAAGTACAGCTCCTACCCGTACTGTTACGACGAGATCGCGATGGACACGAAGGACGATCATCACGAGCACAACAACACGGGCACGACGAACGAAAACCACAACAGTGCGCTGGCCAAGTGCGCCAACCACCATCACAATGGGGAGCTGTCCGCGGACCATAATGCGGAGTACGCCGCGCTGAACAATCGCCAGCAGCAACCGAACCACACGCACAGCCACCATCAGTCGCGGGAGGAAACGAACGATAATAACACGGTGTCCACCAACCTGGACGAAGCGGGATCGATCGAGAGCGAGCAGGCAAACAATCATCACAACAGCGGTGGCCGGCACGGCAGCAAGTCGTCGGAACAAACGGCCAGCGGGAAGCTGCGCCCGGAGAACTATACCATCATCTTGCGCGAGCACGAAACCAAACACCATGGGCATTCGCACACGCACGGACACGTTCATTCGCCGCCCGGTTCGCTGTCTGCGGTCGCCTGGATGGTGGTGATGGGTGACGGATTGCACAACTTTACCGACGGCATGACGATCGGGGCCGCGTTTGCGAACAACATTGCCGGCGGCTTCTCGACCGCCATCGCCGTGTTCTGCCACGAGTTGCCGCACGAGCTGGGCGACTTTGCGGTGCTGCTGAAGGCGGGCATGTCGGCCAGGGAGGCGGTTTACTATAATCTGCTGTCCTCGGTGCTCAGCCTGCTCGGCATGGTGCTCGGCATCGTTGTGGGCCACCAGCCGGAAGCATCTGGCTGGGTGTTTGCCGTTGCGGCTGGCATGTTCCTTTACATCGCGCTGGTCGATATGGTGAGCCGGGGGACATGCGCAAGTTCGCTTGCGATACATTTATTAACATTTCGATTGCGTTTTTGTCTTGTAGATACCCGAGCTGACCTCGTCCCACGGTGCGGAAGAACGGTGCAAAACATCGGAATTTGTGCTGCAGTTCCTTGGGCTGACGCTTGGGTTCAGCATTATGATGGTAATAGCGATGTACGAGCACGATCTGATGCTGCTGTTTGTCGATTAAGTTGCAGTCGCGCGTGTGTGTATAGCAGTGAGTCAAACGATGAACTCAACGCAACTCCTCTCCCTGCCTAGCTAGCTAGCTAGCCGGGTGGTTTACGATCAGTTCCTCGACGCATAGCGTCGTCTTCGGGGGGAACGCTCGTCGGAGCGTCCCGTCTTGCAAGTATACATCAAGCGGCAGGCTTAACTCTCTTCAAGCTCGCCAGTTTCTATCCTTTACCCTCACCTAGACGCGTCCTCGCGCGCCCAACATACCCCTCCTTCGCCCCGCTCCCCCTCTCTCTGTGTACAGTTAATCTATTGGGAACGATGAAAAGCAGTTTCTAGTAGATACGGTAGAACAAGTTAGAAAAGAAAGAAACCGAACCTAAAGAAGGAAATGCAAAACTGGCAAACAATATACAGTAAATAGTAAACGCGCAAGGAAGATGGAAAGCTTCTTCCTTGCGCGGTAAGAATAATGTGATCGTTGCGCGAAAAGAAGAAAATCAGTAGTAGCATTGGGGAATATGCATCTCCTTGTACGCTAATAATCTGTAGAATGAAGCAAAAAAAGAAAACATGGAACTGAATCCTTTAACAAAAGCACACACACACACACACAAACTTACAGAATCCGCGGGGTCTATATTCTAAACGTAACAGTCAGTCAGTAACATGAGGAACGATCCTTGTACATCAGTAGGTCGCGATTCTCGGTGTATGGCGTGTAGATAGAGTCCGGTGTGAATGAGCAAAGGAAGCGTTGTAAATGTATCCCTCCTGTGCTCGCTCGGCCAACTTGATCGTGTAATTGTTTGGGTAGGGTTTTTTCCATATTTATCCCCCCCCACCCCTTTTTCAATAGACACATACATATGTAGGCGAGTGGTTGGGTTTTCTAAACTGAACAAACAATACCGAATGCTTCTCCAAGCTCAGATAAATAACACGAAAAGTATTACAAAAAAACTTATTGCATGTTACACACACACACAAAAAAGAACACACACCACATATTAAATGTATGTAAACAAAAATATAGAATGATCACGAGAGAGCGTACAACAGTACTAGTAGCAACGGTGGGAATATTCCACCAAACAACAACAAAACAACACCGTAAGCATCCCTATTGGGATTTGGAATATTTTTTTCTGTTTTGAGTAATTTTTACTTTTTTAAGTTCCGTTTTGCGCCTCGTCCCTATCTGCCAGTAATATTTAAGGTTTTTCGCGTACCTTTTACTGCAATATCTTTGCTGCGCTTAGTAGTATGTGTGTGAATGGACTGCTGATCGATGGCATTTTAAAATTCAGTTGTTGCTAGTGTACCTTCTCCCGTTCAACAAAAAAAAACCTTAAATTTTTCCATCTTTTTCCGTCTAGAAAACGGTACTTAAAGGGTACTTCAATATATGTACTTCTTCTTTGTTTTAATCAGGCAAGATATCTTATAGTTGAAGTAACCAATTATTTGGCCAAATGGACCAGAAGTCGGGAAAAAATGATATACATATATCAGCTCCACTACAACAAACAGCTCTGTCTTAATGAAGGCCGTTTCTCCTTATCTGTACATACAATCCGGTCCAAATATGCAACTTTTTTTTTTTAAAGTTGGCAATTTCACGTAACACGTGCTAGAATAAACCCATCGTCGAGATGCGTTTGGCGCTTTTTACTTACCTACCACGTCTGTTCAATTCGAACGAGCAGCAGCATACACACATTCAAACAAAGAAGCTGCACACATATGTGTCCCACTATTGTCAGTAAGTAGCAGCGGGAATCACAGCATCAGCAAATCAATTATACTGCTACACTATTTCAACACACACACACACATAGTCTTAAGTAGAATAACCAATTTTGGTAGTCTTTTGCGGTCGATGTTTACGTTGTATGTTTCGTTTTTCATTAGGTTTTCTTATGCGATTTGTTTTCCCCATTTTTAAAACGCTTTCGAAAACAGTGTAGCGGGCAATAAATAACAAAACTGAAAACGGAGTAACTAAACGCCCGTGTGCTCAACGGATAAAATTTGAATTTAAAACAAACCGAAAAATTACCTCGATTGCTTCATATCCCTAATTACCTTTCCCAGGGAGCAGCGGGCAGGGATAAAATCACATCATAGTAAGCTTTGAGCAAAGGCGAGCCAAATACGATTTCCGATTTCTAAATTGCTAGCTCAAAATTCTACGAAATGTCACGATTGCTGGGAGATACAGCGCTCGCTGCCGCCGTGCATACTACCGTGAAACTGAACCGTGTTCCCGGACCACTGAATACGCACAGCAAGTTGGGCTACTGTCTAAAACCTACGCCACCGCCACCGGAAAAGAAATGGCTGTACAAGCAGTTGCTGGAAAGCATTAATTCGGGCATTTCACCACCGTTGAACCTGTCCAACTCCACGCTTGGTCGGGCAACGTCACAACTGTGGGTACAGCTCGGTATCGCGCACCGGCGGGCACAGCAAGTAGCGGAAGAGTACCATTTGAAGGAAAAGCTCGGAGTGATGATGAAGCAGATGGCGGTTGCGATAGTGGCTGTGAAGGATTTTATCGTTCAGAAACAGTACTACCAGTTGGATCGTGTCATCGATCAGGGTTTGTTGGCGTTGGAGGAAAAAATACGTGCCACGCGAGAAAGTCAGCTCGCCGTGACCAATGCACCTGCTAAAACCAGCACACCGGCAGGACCGTGCGCGTCGCCGTCTACTGCTGCTCGGGAAGCGAGAGTGGCGATGAAGAATTGCACAACGATTATGGTCAAACGAGATCCTTGCATGGGTGATCCGCTGCACCGTACGGGAGCAAAGGACGTCAGTAAAACCACAGAAGCTGTGTCGAACAAACTATGAACTATTGCATCGTGATTGTTTGGAAAGCTATATTTTATCAAGCTTGGTTTCCCTACAAAAAAAATATTTAAATTTCCATTACAGTTCAATTAATAAATATTTAAAAAACATACGTATAATGTAGCGTCAGTATTTGAACTTGAACTACTAGGACATGGATTTGCGGTACGCCCAAATTAAGATGGAGTCCGAATGAACGGAAGTCTCAACCCCGAGCGGTTAAAAGGACTTCTTCGATAGATCAAGACCGAAAAAGTAAGTAAATAAGTGTGATAAGCTTTTAAATTACCATTAAATGTTTTAGTTTGAATTTGTGTTGTACGTTGTGTTGATCGTTTGTTCGGATTGGTATGACTTGCGTAGAGCACGGCCTAAGGTCTCAAAGCAATTCGGATTGGACTAAACACATTTCCCTCCCGTAAAAATTCATGTCAAATATTATATCTAGAATAATAGTATTTTAAATAACTTTCTACCTATTAAAACATTAATTTAAAATGAAGTTGTTTAATAAAATCCCATTGTCGTGACCATAAACACACCCGGTGTTTGACGTGCCACCTGACACACCACCTGACAGCTGACAGCTCGCAAAAGATAACAAAACTGACAGCTCAGCATTGAAACGTTTACATTTTTCAGCGCTCCCTTCGGAACACTTTCCGAAAATGTTTCCCAAAGGGTTGACGTGTAGCGGTTCCGCAGCTTCACTGCTGCTGGCAGGATTACTGATTGGCCTCGGCGCTAACCTGGACCGTGTGAGCGGCGACGTGGGACTCGTACACCGGCGCTTCGAGTACAAATACTCGTTCAAGCCACCCTACCTGGCGCAGAAGGATGGCACGGTACCGTTCTGGGAGTACGGTGGTCGTAAGTATCTCGGCTCTCAGCGGGTGCAGGCGGGGTTCGTGGGACGGGGTGTGAGAGGGGGCTGGCTGTTTCGGGAGGCTGGCTGCGAACCGAAAATGTCCGTACCGTGGGGTGAAAGTGCGAGCGAGACGGCGCTCGTCTACCATGGTCATGCAAACAGTTACACGTCAGAAGGTTTCGGGTTGAACCAACAACAACGTGAATGGGTTTTGAGGGTTTTTTGGAGTTGAAAATCCGGGTACTAAACAGTAAGACGATTGTTCTTCCTTTTACCTCCTAAAACGTCGGAAAAAGTTTGCTTTAAAACCGTCCTCCAAAAAGTCCTCGAATGACTCTTTTAGCAAAAAAAAAAACCGGTTTGAACGAAAGTTAAAGGTAGTGAAAGTGTTCTTTCAAAAGGTGCCTGGCCAAACAGGTTGCTCCTGGAGAAGAAAAAAGCATCTCCTTCAAATTGTATTAAACTATTGGCGTGTGTTTACAGATGCAATTGCCAGCTCCGAAAACGTGCGCATTGCACCGTCCTTGCGCAGCCAGAAGGGAGCCATTTGGACGAAGCAAAAGACGAACTTTGACTGGTGGGAGGTGGAGATCGTGTTCCGAGTATCTGGCCGGGGACGCATCGGTGCAGACGGTTTGGTGAGTACGCAGTACGGGTTCTGGAGAGCGTGGACACGTCGAGGTTTAATGCATTCTTTGCGTTCGATCTGTTTTAGGCCTTCTGGTACACGTCCGAGAAGGGCAGCTATCTGGGCGATGTGTTCGGTTCGTCTGACCGTTGGGTCGGTCTCGGCATCTTCTTCGACTCGTTCGACAACGACAACAAACACAACAATCCATACATTTCGGCCGTCCTGAACGATGGATCGCGACAGTTTGACCACCAAAAGTAAGTATCGTGCCGTACCGTACCGGGGTTAGCATAAAACCACGCTGAGGTCACGTTCGGATTGGCAAGCCAGTGGCGAACAGGTTGCAGCGTGTGTTTTTGTTTAACGTGATACTTCCGTCAGCAAATTTAAGATCGAGGGAAACGGTGTAAACATATACACCCTGGGGGGGGGGGGGGGTTGTTGTTTTGCTGACGCAAGCTTGTTTTCCTTTGCCCCAATGGCAACGAATAGGAATGTTTGGGGCTTCACAATTGCTCGCTGGTTTTAAGCGCAAGCTATGCTAGCAATAGATTTGTGATCTATTTTGATTTCTTTTATTTATATAATTTATGGATTCTTGAAGTTAAGGAGACTATTAGACTATTTGTTGTAAAGGTTAGTTGGTTAGCTAGTGTACAGAGACTTGAAGTCTTTCAAATTCATTCGTCTCTTTTGTTCCTGAATAAATTATTATTGTAGACTTGGACTGACCATCCAGCTAAGGGTAAAATCATCATATAGCCAGTTTTGTACAGAAAGGGTCTTAAGATATCGGGGCTTATTGCGCGATTCTGCGATAAATGAGATGATCGCAGAGCAGTCTCTTGTAACATTTATCATCATTCCAATGCTGCACCGTTTAAGAGAGAAAATCTAAATACGTCATTGTAAACACGCCATTGATTCCGTAGAACCCTTAGTTAAGTCGTAGAATTTATATATTAAATACTTATTCAATAGGGCTATTAGGCTGGATCGAATTAATCCAAAGTGAATTAGACAATATGCACGAGCTTTCAAGCAATGTCAATGTGTTTATTAGTGATGGGAACTCGTATATGCTTAGCCTTAAAATGCCAAGAAAACAAGTCGATTAGTCTGAGGGTTTTGGAGATGGATATCAGAACGATCATTGCCGTGCTAACGCCTCTAATAATTATTATTTTCCCTATCCCCAGCGATGGTTCAACGCAGCTGCTGTCCGGGTGTTTGCGCGACTTCCGCAACAAACCATTCCCGACCCGGGCCAAGATTGAGTACTACAACAACATCCTAACGGTGCTGTTCCACAACGGCATGACGAACAACGATCAGAACTACGAAATGTGCTTCCGGGCGGAGAATGTGGTGCTGCCGAAGACGGGCTACTTTGGCCTGTCGGCAGCGACCGGTGGGCTGGCCGACGATCACGATGTGTTCCACTTCCTGACCACCTCCCTGCACATTCCTGGCCAGTTTAAGGAAGAGCCGGCACCGGGTGAGGATGCGGCCAAGCTAACGCAAGAGTATCAGGACTACCAGAAGAAGCTGGAACTACAGAAGGAAGAGTACCGGAAGGAGCATCCGGACGAGCAGAAGGATGATCTGGACAGCCTGTTCGAGGACTTTAACGAGCGTGAGCTGCGCCAGATTTGGGAAGCACAAACGAACACGTTTGAGCAGCTGCGTACGCTTAGCTCGAAGCTCGATGAGGTGATAGGCCGTCAGGAGCGTACGCTGGGCCTGCTGTCCGTATCGGCACAGGCTGGAGGAGGAGCAGGTGGTGCACCACCACCACAGATTGCTGTGGGAGGGGGAGCGGCTGCTGGCGGTAGCACGATTATGCGCCACGAGGTGGACGCACTGTTGCAGAACCAGAATGTGATGGTACAGACGGTGCGTGAAATTCGTTCCATTATCGGGGAGGTGCACGCACGGACGGACAGCATCCTGAGCAATCAGGCCCGGGCACCGACGGCACAGGTGCAGACCGGCGGGTACGATGTGCAAAGCTTGATGAACGAAATGCGCGACGGAATGAACCAGGTCCGGCAAGGTGTGGCGGGTGTAGCTCAAAGGTAAACGGGGAAGGAAAGGAGGAGGCGCTGTTTTTTAAGGGTTGAGGAAAGAGGGATCGGCTAACGGTTTCTGTGGTGCATTTGCAGGCTACAGACGCATGGTGCGGGACCGCAGGCGCAGGTCGGTGGCGGACCGTGCCCAACGCAAAACTGTCTCAGCTTGACGGCATTCCTGGTGGTGATAGTGGTGCAGCTGCTGGTGATGCTAGGTTACAGTATGTATAGGTAAGTGGTTTACTTTTTAAAAAATCTGTGCCTAAACTCATTCACCAACTACTCCAACCCTTACAGAGACAGCCGGGAGGCTCAGGCGAAAAAGTTTTATTAGATAGCAAAATAACTTATATTGATCGTTGACCGTGGCGCAGGGTTGCCTCTTTTCTTTTGGAGCGACAAAGATCAATAAAAAGAAACAGTCAAAGCTGGCTGAACCATGGCAGCCAACCATCACCACGATACCCGCCACCAGCACCGTACTACTCGCGTTCCGTGACCGATCGTTCGGGATTTGATTTTTTCAGCATGTGTTATCGTCCATCTTCCGGCACTTCCTACCGGTACACGGGATGCAAAGATTTGCGTTTAAGTAATGACAAAATGATGTGTTTTTTTTGCCGCTTCTCACGAGAATGTGCATTTAACGAACAAGAGCGATGAAGATGATTAACGTTTCGTCTGATCGACAGCGTAGCTAAAATTGGGGGACGGGACTATGGCGCTCCATTCTTCCACCGTTTTCCGTACACACATTCGATTGGAAGGGAAAAGTGCTCAAAAGTTAACACAAAGATATGATGTTTGTACTTCTAACATTCTACTTAAATGGCAACAATTGTGTGTGAGTGTGTATGTGAGTGAGCGTGAGTTTTCGTTTTTTTTTTAAATGGTACCCATGGTAACCCATGATAACTAGCCCATCAAAAGCAACAGCAGCGAAAAAAAAGATGTATAGAACGTTAAATTACGGACAAAAAAAAACGAAACGAAACAAAACATGCAACTATATCTATTTGTGCGTGTACCGGTCGCCGTGTCTGGACGTCTGGCGTGTGCGTTTAAGTATTTACCACCATACCATATTCATGGTTTCTTTGAGTTTTTCCCTTTTCTTTTGCCGATGTTATTCCTGTCGCTGTGTTAGAGTGTAGAATCAATCTTTTTTTTTCGTTGTCATCCATTTACAAGCGAACGGAGAAAATAATGGAAAATAAACAGTCTGCTACGATTTACAAGTACAAGCGAGGGCTGTTTTGCTAAGAAACAAGAGAAACGTCTTCAAAAACGATTTAAATTGCAACGGCTTCCGGTCTCACGTATTTGGCTGCTTTGAGTGTTGCATGGGAGTAGTTGTACGCATGCTTTGATTGAGTGCAAGCGATAGGGTGCAACATGGCGCTTCTATGCAAGCTCGTTTCGGCTGCGTGCGTGCGTACGTTCGTTGGAAGTAAATCAGAGATGTCAAACATACGGGCCGGGGGCTTTTTCGGCTTCTCAAAGGAATAGTGAGTCACAAGCGCATCCCAATTCCATAGTGGGTAGTGGGCCCCATGAAGCTCTAAGCTTAACGATCATAGACCGATTGTCGTGTGCTTTTTAATAAGGTTACGGAAGGATCTTGTGCCAATGTCGATGGTGATGTCAACCGCGCTCCAAAATCTTGTGATTTGACTCTCGTCTTTCTTCTAAAAGCCTGACGTGGCCGGGTGTCCAATCCGTTCCCAGGTAACACTGCTCCATCCCTGGCTGCATCCGATCTCCTGCAAGTCTGACTCCACTTGATCCAGCCGAGAGAGCACGCTGTGTTCCTCTACGCCTCGTGCGGAACGGGTCGCTGGCGAGCACCTTGCTGGAGGGGGAGGGGTCCGTCATCCTCATCCTCTCCAACCGTCAGGATGTCTGCACTGTCAAACAGCTTAGTTAGTGGAATGGCGAGTGCATTGGTGTTCGCCAGCATAGTCCTGGACCCTAGCCCGTAAAGGACAACCTCCCGTATCAGTATGCGATATATGGCGCATTTCTTGCTTTGGAGGAGTCTTGTGGACCTTAGGAGTCTGTGGAGCCCGTAGTAGGGATTTCGCTGCTTACGTTACTGTCCGAAGTGACGATCGTGTCAAGGTAGCAGAATTCCTCTACTACCTCAAGATCGTCGCCGTCGACCAATATTCCGCTTCCGAGTCAGAGCCTCCGGCAATCAGGTACATTGATCCTCAATCCGATCCTATCTGTCTCGCGTTTTAGTCGGGTGTACGTCTCGCACACCCTGATCTGCCGTAGAGGAGTCGAACTGGAGGATCTGCCGTAGAGTAAAGATTTGGTTGGTTGTGGATTTACCTCCAAGTCGGCAGAAGAGTTGGATCTTGTAGGCAGCATTCAGGAATGTGATGGGTCGGCAATTAGCACAGTCCAGTCAGTCGTTCTTTCTGCACACTGGGTGAATGACGCCTAGCTTCCTCTCGTCCGGTAGTGATTTAACTCCTTCAGAATTAATCTTCTATGGTGACATCATTTTAGCGCCGCTTACAATTAAAACTGAGCAACTTAGGGCTAGAAAAAATGTTCGCTATCATTATCGATCGATAGTTGCTGAAAAAGTAGAGGATTGCCTAGGTTATGCTCTTAGAAAGTAAGAACTCACTCGATGGTTGTACTCGATACTAATGCATATGATGACATCGTGATGTACATGTGACCACCCCCTGGGATCCTAAAATCATTTACTTTTACTGATTATTGCTGATCGAAACTGTCACTATAATTACGTATAATTTACCCAGAATTACTCAAAATTAGTATTAGACTCGTATGATCTCGCATGAAGTGTATAAATTGCGGCAAATCCAACGACCCTTCTTTAACAATATTTTATGCTGCAGCTTCAATGTGACCGGCAAAGGGTGCATACATTAAATATGAAGAAATATGTTGCGATCACCCACACTGCCCACGCGCAAACTGTCCATCAAACTGCGTTGCGTTCCAAGCTCCAAATCAAACTCACGGGTCATTGATTTCGGGGGAAGCTTTCGGAATGTTCTCCGATGAATTATCGTGAGACAATTTGGTCGCCCTGTTGTCTCTTTGTGGGAAACAATTACCGCGATAGAATGGGCGAGCATGAAGCTAATAATATTTAAATTTTATTTCCACCTCAAAATATGTGCCGGGGTTTTTTGCCGTATGAAAGAGTAGAATAATTTGTTGGCTCGATAGCAAATCGTACTAATCGATTGAAGCTGTCTGGCGCTGGTGGAGATACAAGCGCACGATCTGCTGACTAGCTCACAGTCGTTGGTTAGTTCTCTGTATGCTTTAAGATACGGTAAGATAGCCATTTAAGGAAGAGCACACCATCGCTTCGAGGAGCTGTGTTTTTAATAGCGATCGTAAGCATAGCACGATCAGCAAAAATAAAATAAAAACCCCCCACCAACAACAACGCCATAAACCGGTGTGTGTGTGCCATGATGCACAGCTTGGATTAACATTCGCCACGTTGGGGTGCGAGGACTGTGCTCGATTACGGCAGAGCGATATGAGCCGATAAAAATCAGCAGCAGGCACCAGGAAGATGCTGCCTGGCTTGCGGGCCTCGGTTACAAGAATAGTCGCCAGACGCAAGATGGGCCCTATGCCTTACGCCCCGCACCGAGATGATGAAGTTTACGACTTCCGGATATGGCAGGAATTAGTGAAAAAGTTTTATGGTTTAGCTTGAGGGCAGTTCTCAAACGAAAGACAACCCTGGGTATTATATGAGCCTTTTTGCTGCTGGGCTTCCTCGGCACACTCGGTTTGCGAGCGCGAAGGGCGCTTTTACAGCGCGGTGTAAAAACTTGTTTTGCTGTTGCCTTGCACAGAAGGACACACCGAGGGAGGAAAGTGATGGTAAACGTTCGGCCGGGTTCTCTGATGGGAAAACTCTGCTCGTTTTTGCATACTGCTATTCGAGGAGTGGGTTTGAGTCGGTTTGTTGGGGTGGGGGAGAGTTGGACTTTTAGTCGAGCTAGGGATGCATGCTTGCCAATTTTATTGCGGATTTCGATTCGGACAACAATCCACCGACAGGGGGCTATATGATAAAAGAAACCAACCAACCAATATTTGGCTTTGAGAGGTATTTTACTGGATTAGGCTAAACCTGAACGAGGCTATTTGATGCAGGAATTAGGAATATTTTTCTTTAAGAGGACAACAGCATAAGTGTGCTGATCCGACTTTTTTGTCTAGTTTGATTTTGAGTTAGTTAGTTTAATCAGCATGATCAGATGTCTAGAATGATGGCTTCTTGGTTCCTATTGATGGCTATTTGGGGAGGGATTTGATGGCATCAGTTGCTGTTACAAAGAGACTGATGTTAAACCGCCTTCCGGGCGGAACCTTTTCCCACAGGACTGACTATTCAGCTAAAGACAAATTGAGTCAAGGAATCCAAAAATGGCAGTATAAATTCTCCTAATGTATTGCTGCCTAATAAGTTAAGTAGGAGCAGTTGGCCGAATACACCCGGGATAAGGTGCCCTGTCACAGTTTGGAGAAGGAAATGTCTCCAAACCATTGTGAATTGTGTTCGCGTTATAATCTAGTTTTAAACCTAGAAACAGCTATCGTTACAACAAACAGGGCATTGCATTTGAAGATTTGTCCGTATTTTTCACAGCTCGTGAAGCAATTAAGGGGTAGATCGTGAGACACTTCCTGACTATTGGTCTGGTTCTTAAATCAGTTACATGGCAGCTAACAAAAAGCCCGACGATTTTCAGTCTCAAGAAATTGAGATGAGTTACACTAGAGGTCTCATGATTTCCATTGATAAAGTAGATTCTGTACAAAAATCATCACGCGAAGCCGTGCTAGTCTGTGGAGAGTACAATCTTTCAAGCTCAAGGGTTTCATGATCTACCAATATTTTTTTAAAGTTAAGATGTAAGAGTCACTGATCGTCCTAGTTTCGAAAGAGTCTAAAATCATGTATAAAAATGTTTTTGTGACACTCATGGCGGAGTGGAAATGCAAAAATTCTAAATTCTTCCAAACGAATTTGGATGAGCGTATAACGATCGTAAATGTGTTTGATTAGACCTGCTAACAGTTTGTTCGTTCAGAGTTTTTCCATTGTATTGGAAAATATTCCATAATAGTTTCCTCTGCAGCGATGTTCTCTAGGACGTGAGTCGTAATGATCGCATAGGCTAGTGTCGACATGAACATCTGGTTATACCTCCGGAATTACCAAGATCCTCCACAGATCACCACACGGAGGCGTTTTAGAACATAATCTATTAGATTTTAAGGATTTTGCTCCTTTTGTTCGGTTTAGTGTTAATTGATTTACTGGATAGATGAGTTAGCCTGAGGGGTTAGGATGCAAATGGGATGTAATCCACAGCTAAGAGTCTTGTTTTTTAGAGAAGTCCAAATGCTTTCGCACAAAACTCTGAGACACTTTAGACAGACATTATTGTATGAACCAATCCCAAACAAAAAATGATTAATAACTGAATGTCTTGAGAATGGACCTACATTTTGCCGTTATCCGTTTTTAATCACCTCGTCAGGAGTCATTAAATAAATTATATTATATTTTTTAAAAACTTACTAGGACTGTCTGTACATGGACTCTGTCCAAAACTGACGAAGCCCTCCTAGCCGCGTTCGAGAGGAAGATGCTCAGAAGAATTTTTGGCCCCGTATGTGTGGAAGGACAATGGAGGAGCCGCTACAATGACGAGCTCTACGAGCTCTACTCATCGTGCAGCGAGCTAGACTCGCCTGGCTCCGGTGGGCTGGTCACGTCATGAGAATGACACCGGACGACCCAGCTCGTAAAGTCCTTTTAGGCCGTCCACACGGACAGAGGAAGCGTGGTAGGCCCACAATTGAGATGGAGTGATGGCGTTGATGCGTCCGCCAGAACGGCCTGGATAACGGATTGGCCAGACGACGGAGCTAAAACGTGAGCGGTATCGAGGATTGTTGTAACAGACCAAGACCGCAAAGCGGTTGTAGCGCCTGATAAGTAAAGTAAGTAAGTAAGGACTGCCTGTATTTTGGAAGCTTATTCATTACCCTATTCTTATTCTTCCTTGGCACTCCAACCTGGAGAAGGTCTCGGCCTGCCATTAATGGCTTTCTGTGACTTAATTATACCCGTAGTAAAGTAGTCAACCCTACCGTACGGGGAGGCGGATCTGGATGGGATTTGAAGACGGCTCGGCCACCGCCCGATTACCCTCAGTTTGCCTTTATTGCTTAAACATTGCTTGCAGTGCCTAAAATTTAAGTCCACGAGAGGGACTCTGCTACTCTTTATAAACGACAAGGACAAGACAAACACTTGAATATAAAAGCCTTCCATCTGTCATACAGGCCTTCCTAGAACACATAAACTAAATTTTAGACTTTTGTACTTTTAAAATGGTATGGATTTATTATCTACAATGTAATATAATACATAAATTAGTACACTTAAAAACCAATAACAAACGGGATTGAAATACGTCCGTCGTACGGACCGGTCGGGAGCGAAGAGACCGAAACTCGTCACTCTCTCGCTGATAGCGCGTATCATCAGGAGTGATCGGTTTATCCGTCAACCGATCGGCAATCGCGACACAGGGTGTTCCCAACATAGACAATACGGCATCGGACCATAAACTTACTTTAAATTTATCTCATTTCAGATAGAAGCCACTGCGCGTTAGAAGAAACTTTGTGCATTTGGACGTTGGACCTTGGAACAATAATGACTAACGTATCGTTCCACCGCTGCAAAGTGCAGCGTAAATAGCGATTTTTAATTCCAACCCCGCCACACGATTTTAATCCGTACGCCTTCTTCACGATCACGCCACCGAACCGAAAAGATAAAGCCGTCCCAAAACTCCTGGACCCAATCAACTGCTCCACTCCAGCTCGTTCTCGTAATCGAAAGCACGACTTTCCAACCCTTGTTTGCTGGGGTTTGTACAACCCTTTCGGCGAGAGAGGTCGAATTTCGGTACGATACGGCTTGTAATGCTTTCGCCTCGTTCGATTCTCGGTCGCCTTTCCAATCAATTACGGTGCGTGCGTGCGTGTGTAGCTCACTCCGTCGGTTTGGTGGAAAATGTTCCGGCGATTCGGCTGTGTGTGTGTTGCTCCTTTTAAGATCACGGTTGGCCGTTGCAAATTTCACTTCGTGCCGTTTCGTTGCGGTTACCGCCAGCTCTTTTACGTACGCACTCTTGGCCACTTCGAAGATATCCTTCGATACATCGGTTGATACCGTTTCGTGTCCCTAAGTGGGTGAAAGAAAGGGCGAGAAGGGATTGCCTTTTTGTCTGGACTCTGGTTCCTTCCCAAAGCCGATCGATCGATCATTGGGGGCCTCCCGTCGGGCAGGCGAAGATCGAGAGCGTGATCGAATTCCTCCCATCGCGTCCACCAGTCCAGCGTATGTGTGGTGATTTATACACGCACCCGTGTAGGGCACATAACGGCAGTAGGAGCAAGGGAGCGTTCGCTTTTAACCCCCAATTCCCTGCATCGCTGGAACTACAAGAAGAAAACGCGACACCATAAGCCAAATCTTCGACCCAGCCTGCTTGGATGAAGCTTTTCTTCTGTCCCACACAAACGCACACACAAACACCTAGTAATCAAGCGCAAGGAAGAGTAACCTCTTGGCATACTTGTGATGTCGCGTTGTCATCGCAACCATCGAACAATGGGAAAGAGTGGGGCTTGCGGAAGGGTGGTAGAATTGATTTGAAAGTCCCGCACGGTGGCCATACATACACGGCCCCCGGAGGGCATTAGTCATAGTCCAGTTTTCTTTCTTTTTCGGCGGGTTTTTACGTCTGTGGTTTGCTGCACGATGAGTCTCGGTCCGGACTGCCGGGCCTGGTGACCGATGCCCGAAAGGGTGGTGAGTGGTCAATGCTGGTGGCGCCGGGCATGGCTTTGGGGTTCGTTTTCTTTTTGCACATTTCGGTGCCGGGCGAAGGTAACTTGTCGTGTGTTAACCAATCGATTAATGGGATTTTCCGTCCTCTTATGGGACTGGCGTGGCGTTTGGGAGGGTGTTGCTTCATTACTGGAGAACTCTTTCGGTTGGGTGTGTGCAAAAGTTTTAGAAGCTTTTTTTCACATAAAAATAAAAGAAGCTAACAAAGATCTGATAGTGGGTTAGTTAAAACTTTAACCAAACACTAAACAAAAAGGATTTTTTTAAATTCTCTGAAAATATATTTTTTCAAAATAATTCTACAAGAAAAAATTGAGAGCTTAGGAAATTATAGAAATTCTTAAGTACTAACTACAAGGGATTCAGCATAATTTAAAACCTGTTTCGTACAAATCCATCGTTCAATCGTCACTCAAATTGTTCTAAAATAACAGGCGCTCGTATAGTTTTGTTAAAGACTGTATTGTAAATAAGCAAGATACTAAGAAACCCCCACAGAAAAACAGGGCAAAGAATGAACCAAATTTAAGCTAAAAATGTGTATAAGCTCATCTTGTGTTCAGAATCCAGAAATGGCTCCCCCAAGTCCATCTAGAAAACCCTGTCACTGGCAAAAAATTGAGGCGATACCAATCACTCCTTGAAGTTCTGAAAAGGTGTGTGGAAAGAAGGTATCATGATTGTCCATAAGATTGTTCAAATTACCCACAAATTCATTTTTATAAGCATTTGCGCCAATATAAAAACAGTTGTAGCACAGATTTTGGCCAGTTTTTTTTGAAGGGTGTTAATTGATGGAGTTGGGGCAAACGACTTTAGCAATCTATTTTGTTCTACTTCTATTAGTAAGTATGGTTGTGTGATCAGTAAAGCTTAAATTGACACTTGACGATCGTCCTGTAAAGTATGTGATAAACGAGTCGCACCAGGTAAAGGATAAATTGATTTACTCAAAAACTTTGAGAATGCCACTTGATCCCGTCTTCCGGATCCGGATTTCTGACGATATTAAGCATTTAAATCTGATCTAAAATCTGAACAGCATGCTCCGTCTGAATTCGAAAGAAGGCTCGGACAACAGCTTGAAATTGGACCTATTCAACCTATATCTAATTAATTGTTCTTTGGGAATTAGTCCTGCCTCTTGACTGCGCTTCAAAACTACTTTGACTCCTCTGATATATAAATTTACGTTAAATGATTTTTAAAACTGGATAAAACTGGAAACTGGATTTTTAAAACTGGATAGACTGGGATTGTCTATCTTCTTCTTCTTCGGGAGGTTTGACGAGATAAGCGACAGCGGCACCGGTCTTCAATGGCCAGAACCGGAGTTCAAATCTCATCCGTACCGTTTGCCCGTAGTAAGAACAGTCCATCCAACTATGCGGAATCAATAAGTCTAGTAAAGCAGAAATGCCATGATCTATAAGAGGTCGTTAGGCCAATAAGAGAAAGACAGAGAGAGAGAGAGAGAGAGAGAGAGAGAGAGAGAGAGAGAGTACACTAAACAATTTACAATGATTAATCCTTAAATAATAACCTTAAACATCCTAAATTTTTACTCAAAATATGCTACCCTGAACATAAGAAGATAACGTTTTGTTACCTAAACATTCATTGCTATTTGAATGCATCACCTGCAATTACACTCCCAATGTGGTCAGCTTAGTGTGCTTAAGAAACCTTTAATTGAGACGCAAATTGAAATTGTTTCTTAAATTCAATCCGTGCCACCACCACCATCATCCCAATGCTTGACCTACAAATTTGGTTGCTCTCTTGCCATTCCGAAGGGCCACATCTCGGACATGATGAAACAAACGCGCGTGCGGACAGGCTATGTGCAATGTGTAATGTGCCGCACGATTAGACGATTAATGCTGTGTGTGTGTGTGTGTGTGTGTGTAATAATGACGTCGAGTGGCTTGTGTCGCTGGCATACACTCACGGCGTTCAGCACAGCCCGTTGACGTTGATGAGTCCTTAGGATGCGGGTTACTAATTCGAAAATGAGTGGAAAATTTAAACTTTCCTTCCAACGGCGAGAATGGGGTTTGCCAATTAGTTTAATGAGCGATTAGCTTCTGGGTGGGTTGGCGAGTCTGTGTCAGTCATTTAGTTGCTGGATCGTGCGGATCGTGACGAACACTTTCACTGCTTGCAATGCTCCGTACCTACTAGCAGGTAGCAGGGTGTGGTACAAGAAGGATCAGCAGTTGGTTTTTTTTTGAAGTAAACATAATATGACATGGTGGCAGCAATTTGGTGGAAAATAATTAAAAAACACATTTTAAATGACACGCAAAATTAATGCTCAATGACATACGCCGGTGCAGCAGCCCATTTTATTGTCATGCATTGAGCTCCCGCCTAGCCATTTAAATTAATGAAGAAAAATGAATAATTGTACAACCAAAAATGGCATCATAATATTAAGTGCTAATAATTGTACAATTTTGCTTGAGCCGATCGTAAACCCCTTTCGTGTAACGCTAATTATAACATTTGTCGTGCCATAAACGGTGCTTGTGAAGAGGAAAGCCCAATTATAGCCCTTATCGGGAGCCGCACATGGTTGGCAAATGAAAGATTATCCAGCAGAAAAAAACGGGGGTTTACGGTGCGCAGTCTTACGGGTCACAATCCAATCGCAGCCGAAAAAGGACGCGCCTGCCAATGTCACGTCGTGTACTGTAAAAATGTATTTTTCTCAAGGTACAGGGTAACTGCATAAATTTTATAGCACATTTGCTGTGAATGATATGAGAGATTGCCCTTCTCCCTTAGTGAGCTGGTGTCGTAAATTAATCCTGCAGTGAAGTGTCCCTAATGGTGAGGACGAAATGAAAGGGATTCCGGTATCATAAAACCAGGCACAGGCGCCAGGAGTGCAGAATTGTGAAGGAATTTAGTTTTTTTTTTATTGGATAGATGCTGTAAAAGCGTGCAATACGAAAAAAGCACACCCTTAAATTGATGCGTGGCATTTAATTTACAGTTGGCATTGTAAATGGTGTGTTAAAAAATATTTAAAGGGTACATTTCAGTCAACGAGTTGATTCCTCATATGATATCGTAAAAGTAGCACGTTATATAGGACAGTATGCCCAATAACTGGCAGGAAGTCTGTAAGATTAGCAAGCATTCACGTATGAAAAGGGCAAGAGACAAAAATTCTAACGACACCAAATCTATATTATCTTTTCTAAAGGGATTTACAGTTAATATTGTAAAAGCATAGATCTTTTTTGTAGGCTCCTTAGATGAAATGGTGAACCAAATTAGTTGACATGGGAACAGCTCAGGAGAATCAATTACCATTTTTTGTGAAGTTACCAGATCATATTGTCATAGCAGCCGTTGCTATTGTATGCGACCTTTCAAAATTCAAAGCCCGTGTTTATACCTAAAAATTACGCTCTTACCCGAGCGCTGACAGGTCGTGTACAATATCATCGGCTTCGATTACAATATCATCTGGTAACTTCACTATGAAAGGTAATTCATCTGAAGCCGTTCCCATGTCAACTAGCTTTGTTTACTATTTCATCTAAAGGAGCCTACAAAAAAGATCGATACTTTTTCATTATCAACTGAAACCCTAGTATTAAGAAGCTATAGAAATTAGACGGTTTTTTCATTAAACTGTTCACTGAAATGTGAATGCTTAAGAAGCTGGTAATATTTTATCAGTACAATTGTATTTTATTTTTTGCTTATGCACAGTTATGTTCTTCATGGCATCGTCAAATAGGGCATTTCGGTGGACAAAGTAGTAGTTACCGTGCTACTTACACGATAGGATCGATTATCATATCCCATCCAGACTGTAAGATTGATTGTGATGCCAGGGGTTTAATACAGTTCTTCACAGAACTAAAGGAACACCTTTTGTTTTTGAATAAAATAAGAACTAAAAGAGATAGCCCAAATTAATATTCTTGTAAGTTGTAAAAAATAACAAAAACACGTTTTGAGTTCAGAAATGCATAATTATATACATTTTTTTACACTTGCTTGTTTGTTTTTGGAAATATGATTTTTTTTTCCATATAACATAAATGTACGAACACCTTAGGGAAGTATTTTTCTTCGCTCATGTAATAGATTTAAAAATCGTAAAAATATATAAATAGTTACAGACAGTCTTTATTAACGTAAAATTTATTTTTAAATTATTTCATTAAAGGTCTTAGGCTCCTATCATGCAGTTCTTAGATTTTAAGTAGAGATTTTTTTTATTAAATTTTGGACATAATTCACCAATCGTGGGTTTACGTGGGTGTAGAAAGACAAAACCCTATTGTAAACATAAGACTGTCTTTTTCCAGAAAGGTAAAATGTAACAAAAAATTTAAAAATATATATAGAGTCATTAAACGCCAAGGCATTCCTCATGAAAAGCAAGGGCCAGTTGTAGTTTCAAACGGCAGGCAAAGTGTCAATTTTTTTAAAAAGTGTCTTCCTCTTACTTATTAGAACACGAATTTTAGTCCTCTTGGAATTATTTTTAGCCAAAAAATATTTATGGTTCTTGTAGTTTAGCCGGGGGCTTAAGTAATGTATTAATGGCAGGCCTGAAACTCGCGAGGCAAAAGAGAAGCCGAAGAGATTCAACAATAGAAATGCCAGGACAGAACGTTGTGCTAAATGTGATACTAATCTTAAATTCCCCTAATGATAGTGTGATGCCATGTGCAGACTTTGCCTTAAAAGTGGTCATTCTTTTAAAGCTTTCAGAAGTCCTTTTTACTTTTCAGTTTAACATTCTGAAACCCATCCCATCACAGATCACGTTTATGTTCTCTGCACGGCTCTGTACCTTCTCCATTCTCCCGGGCGAAAGCAAAACTTGTTTTATTTGCTCGTAAAACATAAACGAACAGCAAGGATATCCTACCAGGCAGATGATTGCCACAAGGAGTCCCTATGGAGCAGCTCAACGATGGAATCCAAAAGCAAAACCACGATTCGTACCGGACGACGAACATACACTTATGCTTATGCTGTTTTACCGACCATGAAACAGCCGTAAATCATTTGGCGAGCCGATGGTTTCGGCTGGCAATAAGCATTTAAACTGAGCTTAGCAACAAACCTCCTCCCCACCGTTTGTGGTCGGGGGCTTTTTGCTGTGCAGATCTCGCAGGATCTCATTTTAACAAGCAAAGCACTTGAGCGCGGATTGATGTTTTATGGTGATTAGTTTTGCTCCTTTTTGCTGAAAGGGCAGGGAGGGTTTCTGTTTTAATTAGTAAAACAGAGTAGCATAATTGCTAACTACCAGCGGTTGGAAGAGAAGAAAAAAACAGGGTTGGGGTAGAAACATAAGACAGCATTTAAAGATCGTTTTAATTGCAGGAGCTTCCTTTTTTCTGAAGCGAGTGTTAACGTTAATGGGAAGATGCAGCTTTTAAAAGCGAATCCTTCATAAATGTACAACTAAATGCCCAAATTTATGCAACGAACAGCCTGCAATCTGATGATTAAACAGCGCCCGTTAATTCATTGCCGGTGGCCATTTCGCTGGTTGCATCGCACGGGCTCCGCAAATAAATTGATCCTCGAAGCCACGAACAGTTCTCGGCGGATAGTCTTCCTTCACTGCAGTCTTAAAAGGATTACGATCTTCCAACCTTCCGCTGTCTGTGATTGAGGTCCCCCCCCCTTCCCCTCCAGACAAGATCACATTGGACGCTACTAATGTGAAGGAATAAATCAAAAGAAAATGAAAATAAAACCTCTAACCAGTGTGGGGAGAAAAAGCTTGCGGAGGATTTGTGCCTGTTTACTTACGGCACCACATGTGCCCAGGGGTTGTCCTTTCACTGTCCGGGGACCCATATGCAAATAGTGGTAATGCGGGGTTTGACTTGATGCTGGCACACAATGCTCAACATTCGCGCCGTGTTGTGGAGCGCAATGGAAGAATAAGAGGATCGTAGTAGCCCGGGATCGAAGCATCCATCCAAGTAGGCTCGGTTTGGCTGTGTGGATGGTTGCTTGATCAAACAGGGCAGTGAAGTGCAAACGACGACGAAGGTAAGCCAGCAAAAGTAAAAAAAAATGCAAATCTCCTTGATTGCCATTTCATAGAGCGTGACACAAATCCTGGCAGAAGGAAGGTAGGCAGATAGGAGGGTGCCCTGGGATGCACCGGGATGTAGTATAATCGTGTGTCCCCGGTGTGAGCAACGTGGAACAATCACGCAAGCGCAGAACAGCGTTCCGTTTCCCATTTGCACAAAAGTGACAAGAAAAGATGTGTTGTGCAAAAGCATCCCCCTCTTGGCTAGAAGGGAATAGGAGGGAAGAGGCGGAAGGTGAAGGGTGGTGGAACAGTGCCATACAGGACAGGACTCGATATGTACGAGCGAGCGCTTTAAACGCTTTCCTGATCGTAGCAAGCCATCCCACCTTCGACGCGGCCCGTAGAACAACAAACGACTTCAACGACTGGGCGGCAGTCTCGAATAACTGCAGGCGACGAACCTCCTCTTATCCGCAACTCCTGGGCTGTTGTTGCATTGCTGCGCTGCTTCTTCTGCACGTTAAGTTCTTGCCTTTTGTTTTCTTCCCCCATTTAACTCCTTCTTCCTTGAACTTCTCATTATCCTCCCCAAAACCCCATTGGTTTCCCTTTTTTATTGCCAGTTCGACACGAAAAACAAGAGCTGGAAATGGAATTGAACATTGTGGTGCCAACTGGAACGATGGGTGCCAACTGGTGCTGGTGCAGGGTAGATGGTAGACATCCGGGCAGGGAAATTGTTTCATTAATTTCATTAAGCATATCTATAAATAATTACTGCAGCCATTAGCAAGAGGGCAAGAGTCCTCTTCTCGTACACCTTCTTGCTGAACCTTGTTGCAGCTTGGTTAGCGATCGTACAGCTCCGTTTTCGCTTGCAGCAATACGCCAAGCAGGATTACCTCTTTGCTGTCCTTGCATGTCGTCGGCAAGATAATCCCGGGGATCGCGCGCTTTCGTTTTCATCCGTTGCACGGACGGGGCCGCTGTATCGATGTGTAGCAATAACTCATCGCTAGGCGATTGTGTCGGTGGTCTAGATAGGAAATAAATCTTATCGCCGCCTGCAACAACGACGACGCAGCTTCGGGCTTTGGGCAGCTTGGGATACTCGGTTGCTTTGTTGCGAATCGGTACGATCGCCTTCGGAGAAGATTGGTTGGACTCGTGAAGCAGCCTTCAACAATGCGCGAGAAGTGGACCTTGAGTTGTCAGTTGGAAGCGATTTATGCGTGAGGAACACCTTCTTGGGGAAACATCCTGAAGCGGTGGCTCGTATAATTTTGCATACGGATGCTCAAGAAAATCGACTTTTGCTGGTACCAGTTGGGTTAATAAATTAAATTTAACCTCTACCGATTGTTGGCTTGTGATGTGGTGGATTTAAACCAATTAGGAAATCCCTTATCTTGCCTAATGGTTAGGGAAACGCCATTGTACATCATGTCAGTGTTTGGTCGGCTTAAGTCAATGGATTAACGAAAGTGTACCGTGTACCAACTTATTGTTTGCATTTCGATTACGATCCGATTATGTTCTGTGTTTTTGTGCAAAACAGAAACCCAAACCAGAAAAAAAGCAGAGCAAAACAAAAGCATGAAATGTACATGCGTTTAACTTGCGGTGTTTTTTTCCGTATATGTACCTCGGGATAACTTCTCCCCCTAAGATTCGCCGTACGAGATATGGCGCTGGTGGGTACGAAAGTTCGTTATTGTGTATCGTCCATATAAACATCCTTCATTTCTTTCTCTGGAGGCTTCGTTGGATGCTCGTTTTGCTGAGCATTGCAGCGCAAAAGAGAATGAAAAAAATCTACAAAAATTGTTAAAAAAATTTAAAACACACAAGCACAGCATCCACTGATCGAAAACGAAACGAATTCGATGTGCGGGCCTGAAAACCTGAAAAGCGAACGATCCGAACGAGACGTGATCGTGCGGAATCAGGGACGTCTGAAGGGAGAAAACCCGTTTTCATTTGTGTAGGGAGATTTTGTACAATAACTTTGACTGACTTTTGAATGTAGAAAAGTATGAAAACAGGTTTTTATCAAAATGAACAACCGACCGAGCACAACAGGGTGGTAATGTTGTGCGGGAAGAGTTGTGTTTTAAAGAAGAGTGTACTGCGGGCAAGAAGCCGGGAAGAACTTCTACAACATACAAACCCATCAAGTGGAGGATGCTGGAATATGTCGGAGAGCAAGAAAGAGAGAGAGAGAGAGAGACAACATTCTTGCGATGAGGCAGCCAAGAAGATATTGGAAAAAAGCGATCATTAAGATGGTGTGTGGAAGAGAGTTGTGGTTGCACGGAGCGCGTAACAGGCACTCCCAGCATCATCATCATCATCATCCCACCAGCTTTACAGACGCACACACACACACACATGCAAGCTACTCAACGACAACAAAGGGTGCAATCTCCCAAAAGGCTTAACCATCGACTGGCCGAAGATCACCCCTAAGAGAACACCCCTTGCGCGTTCGGTGGCCATTTTGTGCCCGGTTCTTTCTTGCGGCACGATCGCACGAGAGCAAAGAGCAAATCTGCGCCACACTCTACCCCTTTCCCGAAGGTCCTGACCACTGACTTTTCGGTACCTTCCGCCTGCTGGACACCGTTTATTACGCTACGAAAGGCGTAAAGGGTGGGTTGGAAAGAAAAAAAAAGAACGAACTACAACAACAGCAACAACCGCAGTCAAGCTGGAGTTGAGGGTTCTTCTGATGGGTGGTGTGTTCGAGAATCCGATGGATCGTCTACGTACGGGGACGAGTCTTCCACAGTGCGTGTTGCGATGCTGTGAGGGAGGGTGGGTTGTGGTTGTATCATTATCTGTTTTTATTCCTTCAGCTCGCTGTCTGGTTCTGCATTTAGGGCAGGGGTTTCCGAGCAATGTTTGGGTGGAGTATTGTGAAATTATTTTAATTGATTTTTTTGCAGTTAACAACAGTTTATTTATGCCCTTAAAAAACTATTTTTTAACTTTGTTTTTATAATGCAAAGCATTAAGTAAATTATAAACAATGTTTCTCTTCTTCCAAATAATCAAAAAGGCGAATATGAACAAAAGACTTCAACGCGCTATTGGCATATGGGTGTGCATAAACAGTAAGCGACGAACCTGCATTGAGCAGATTAAATTCATTTGAATATTATCAAATCTTGACAATGCGACGAAAATCATAAAATTTTTAAATTAAATTAAATATCTTTTTTTAACAAAAAGGAGCAAAGAATAAATTTATAAAATACGGCACTCGAAGGTTGCCACCTTTCGATCTCAGATTTACAAGAAATTTTCAAATGATAACAGTTGATTAGATAGCAATACGATCTACGGTTGTAATAAATAAAAAAACAGTAGGATAAGCCTTTGTGGGGCAGTCCAATAATCGATCCAATAATTCACACGGCAGGATCGAGATTCAACCACATCCAGATCGCCTCCCCGTACGCAGGGCTGACTATCCAACTTCAGGTAAGTTCAAGTCACTGAAAGCAAGACATGGCAGGCCGAGACCTTTTGTGGTTGTATTACTTAGGAAGAATTAGATAAGACTTTGTACTTGCGCATGAATGCTGATGCTGGAATTCCATTTATACGATTTGCAGTTTGCTCAAACCTTCAAGAAAAATCTGCATAGATCTGAAAGCTGTCAGACTAAACAACAGTTTGATAAATTATTACCCAGACTTCAAATTGGACTTTCCTGTCCCAAGGACTAAGAGAATGCTCACAGGAAGGAAATCTTAGCAAGAATTGAGCCCTTTTTTGAAGCTAGCGACAAACTGTACCACAAAAGAGGTATCCGCTTTTTAATCGCTATTTCGCTTCCTAAGGCAGTTTTTTTGAGTAGAAATATTTAACCTGGCAATACAAAAAGGTTTCTTAGCAAGGGCAAAGACTTATCTATCCAACTATCAGCTTAAAATTGTTGGTGAAATACTCTGGCGAAGGTAATTGATTTACCAAACAATAGTAAAGAACGCCCACGACGTTTCAAATACTTTTAATAAATCAGCGGAAACCCCTGCAGTTCTTGATGAAACGATCTGTACGAAGGCACAGAACACTGCAACCAAAAGAGCAAAAGCCACATGAGGCAAGCACTTTTTTTCCTTCTTCTTTATATCTTCCCATTTCAACTTAAAGTGTAGGAAACGCCGGGAAGGTGATGCGGATACGCCTTACGCGATGATGATGATGATGATGATGATGCTACGACAATCGAGCAGCACTTCTTGCAGACCACAGCCTCCCAAACGCAGAGACGCACATATGCCCACGCTCGGATGCTGGCTTTAAGTAGTGATGCTGCGAGCGGCCAGCGTTCCAATCATAACATCATCCTCGTCCACGTTCCTCTCTACCTTGGTGGCGTTGCGATAGGGTTCTGTTCTTTCTCAAGTGGTGTGCTCATAAAATATAAGAACGGTCGAACGTCGAGAACGCACACAGGAAACCGTGAACGTTCGAAAACGGGGAATTCAACCGAAT
Source organism: Anopheles stephensi (assembly GCF_013141755.1). Classification (NCBI taxonomy): domain Eukaryota; kingdom Metazoa; phylum Arthropoda; class Insecta; order Diptera; family Culicidae; genus Anopheles; species Anopheles stephensi. The sequence goes on along the minus strand of NC_050203.1, from coordinate 30,204,808 downwards.
TTTATATTTCATTACTTTCGGTGAGGGTTTTTTTTTTTGCTGTTGTTGCAAAGGTATTTTGTGAGTTGTTTTTCCGTTTGCTGGTGCATGATGCATTGGAAGAATATTCAGCAGCGAAAATATTGTTTGAATGAGCAAACCTTCTATGCTAGTCGGCATTCGTCGATTTAAATTGCATCTTTGGAAATATTACAATGTAATTAGCGTCCAGTGAATAATTATTTCACACTCAACAGAATTTCAACAGAATAAGTTCAACAGAATTAACCATTAACCAAGTTTGCCTTTAAAGCGGGGTTCGTCGCTTAGGCAATACGTGCGTTTTGCACCCGTTGGAAGCATTGAAGTCTTTTGGTTTTGAATCGGTTTTTATCGCTTCTTTTTGCGAAAGACGCTTACGACGCTACGTCAGCACACCATTAGTATGCGCTCAAGTTCCGGCCGAAAGTTTTGGCAACACTCGAGACACGACCCAGTATCAATATTCTCCCAGCTTCCTCGCGCAAACACCCGCTTCACTGTTTTCTGGAACGTGTTCCAGCTTGGCCAAACGTGTTCCAATATCTTTTTCCTTCGGTTTATTTATCGATGTTCAGATTTTAACCCCGTGCGGTCCACCGTCCGCGTGTTTCCGTGCGCATTCAACAATTTAATGCTTGCGTGAGAGCATGAGCAAATAAAAAAGAAGGAAAATACACGCACACACACACGGCCGATTGTTTGCCTATATTTCTTTGCGTGTGTGTCTGTGTGTGTGTGTGTGTGTGTGTGTGTGTGTAGCGTGCGATTGTTTGTCCTGCTTTAGTCACCCCGCCCGACACGTAAGCCCCATCATCCTCCACAGCATTACTTTTGTTCAAGACAAGACAAGATTTCATCTCGTGGGACGCACACTCGGCCGCAACACCACGTTTTTACGACGGCACGATGCGATGAGGAAATTATAATTTTATAAGCCGGCCGGCTCGCCCGGGTTTCTCTTTATGGGAAGGGGGGGGGGGGGGTTCCTTCTTGTGCAAAATTTTGGGCTTTATATTGCCCTCCTCTTGCTGTTTATGATAGCGAGCCATTCTTTTCGCTACGATGCTTCATCCGTAAGCGAATGAAAATTTGGCACTCTGGACCGACCTTTTCTTATGATACTTTGATACCTTCGCAACGTTCGCGAGAATCGTTAGCGCTTGGTATGTCGCACGATCCCGAATTCCCTGGATCGTAGCCCCGAAAGGCCAAGCGGAACACAACGAAATCAATTTAGTATGCTCCCCCCCCCCCCCCCGCCCGATCCCGAACGAGAACATATGAAATTAAAATTGATCTAAAATGGAAATTTCTTGTTATGGCCTTTTTAAGAAAGCGTTTTGGCGGTTTCGGCCGATCACAATCGTCGCGCAGCAAACCGGTAGCACTTTATTCGCAAGATGGCAAAAGATTGGGTTCGTCGCTTGTTCGGGCCGGCGAGCAAAAACCGTACGACAACCAGCATTGAAGTCTTTCGTTTTCGTTTTGGATGGTGGGTTGTTCGTTTTTCTTGCTTTGGGGATTTCGAATTTAAATTCAAACCGATACGTTGCTTCAAGTTTAAGGACAGCATCCGGATATATTCACTTGGAAAAATTGACAGTTAAGGGAAACTGTTCTGCGAAGCGAGAGAGAGAGAGAGAGTGAGAGGGAACGGCCGATTTAATCAGTGCATGAAACCAACGGAAAGGATACGCTCTGTGTACGGACGTACCGAGGCATTAATTCAGCCGATAACCGAATGTCCACTGACGACGACGCGTCAGTATCGGGGCAGTAAAGGGGGTCGAATTGTAGCGCGTTTTTTTTATAAATAACGCCCAAAAACGGGCTGGCTTGTTCGATGACAAAGACGCTCCAACGGACAGTCGCGGCTCGATGCAATCGCGCAGCATTCGACGTTTGGTTCTGATCGCCTGTTGCTAAGCGACCGAACCGAGCAAACCGAAACATAACAAGCCAAACCCCACGATCCCACGCTGTCGTCGTGATCGTATTTTCGAAACGAACGCGGTACGGTGGAGATTATTTTTTGGTCGAACGACGATCAGTTTGGGGTGGGCCCCTATAACAGGCACAAGCCAACATCTTCCAGCATCTTCGACTGCATGCTGCACGCTTTTTCGATACAGTGGAAGTGACCACTGGAAGACAACGACGAACGGGGCAGAAAGAATGGAAAAGCAAAATGAAAAAAACAATCTGCTATCATGTTTCACTATCGCACAACGCGGTTTTCGCGGATCCACTTTCATGGCAAAAATGTAAACTTTTTTTCTCCGCCATTTTGAAACTCGGGGGCCCAGTTTTTTGACAGTCCAGAGCGTGTTGAACCAAAAGGGCTGCTAAAACCCCCGAGCAACGGCAGAAAACCGGTATCAGGTCAGGTAACGACCCTCATCACCGCCACCGTCTTCCTTGCCAAAACCGGATGCGAACACAGCTTAATGTGTGTTATTTATTATGTTTTACCTCGCCAGATAAACGATTTCGGGGTGCTGCTGCTGTTGCTTCCTCGCGGGCACAGCTTCGGCGAAGGAATCCTGGATCCCATCTCGTGTCTTCCTCCGTGTGCATTCTTTAAGTGATGCTGTGCCCAGTTGTTGGAGTTTGGGGTTTTGGTGCAAAAACAAAAAAACGACTTTCCCCACACTCATTGCACGTTGCATGTCTTATTCGATCGAGGATGATACGATTTTCGGGTTTTTTTTTTGTTTACACTATCTTGAGTTTTGTGACACGGAAGTACCGTGGCATGAAATGACAGGTTTTCTTATCCGTCCCAAAATGGGAGGGAAGCTATCGATTATATTGGAAAGATATCCGGCTAGATCTGTCAGAAAAGGGGGGTTTGAGATGATTGGGAAATGATAGTGGTGCGGTTGGAGTCTGACTGTAGGAGATGCTTTAAAGTTAAAGAAAGGGTGAAAAACCGTTACACTGAAAAACTCCTCCATGGTGTATGGTGTAAAGATCTTTGAAGTTATACGGTTTTCGAGATTTAAAAGCAATGTTCGAGGCATTTCAGGACTCAGGCTCAGAATTCTGAAGGGCTTTTGACTGAGGATCGACTATCCGGCTATGTGGTATCAGTGACTCTAGTTTGCTATTTTATTGTAGAGACGGCTCTGCAGCTAACCTAACTGAAGCGATAACAAAATCTATAATTGACACTAATCTTGTTAAATCGTCACGAAAATTCTGTATAATGGATATCACTTAACCGTATAGTTAATCCTTAGACCGAACCCTTAGTATTTGGTAGGATCCTGTGATCCTGTGAAGGTCTCTGACCCTTTACCACTACCACAATGTCATCAATGTTTGAAATAATTAAATGTATTCGCGTCTTGGGTATCCTTCATGATAGCCGTCTTAGTCATAGGCCCCAAATGGGCTCGGTAATTTTCAGACCATTCCAAATGTTAGGACTTATACGACGGACCACAATACAATATCTGGATTCTGTGACTATAAAAGCTCTGAATTAATAAATTGAACGTTCAATTGTTGAATTCACCAGTTTTGTCTAGAAGCCTTCCGCGTACATCTTGTGAATAGATGAAATACGTAATTCAAACTTATTAGGCAACTATTCCTCGTAGAAATCAATACACTTGTCAGTGCGTATCAACTTCATATCAACGCCCCAAAAACGTATCAATGCCTTAACAACTCTATTGATGCTCTTATTGGCTTGAGACTTTAATTCCTGATCTAGTCCTATTTTATAAAGCTATTTAAACATTTAGATATCAACCATAGCCCCACGATCGCGATCGTTATATTTGTCGTCATGTGATTAATTTCGAGCAAAGCAAACCCACTAGTGTAATGTTTTTTGTGTTATCTCGTATCAAGTAATGAAGATCCTTTTTATAAATCCATGTAGACGAGTGTCCAGTGAATATGATTGCCAATAATTAAATAAATATCCTATTTTGACCTTTCATCGGGTACCTTCGCTAGTTTAAAATGAACTAAATGTTCAAATTTAAACTTAAACAGGCTGTCAGTTAAGTTTCTCTATAATAATGTGAAGAATGGGCATTCATTCTGCATTGATTGCTTTGAAATATCACTTACTTCTCCGATAACTTCCCCAAATCACCATACCAAACCAAACGTTCGGCCATTGCAATCGATTTGGACAAAAAAATAACGATCGTGCAGAAAGGATATCAATCCGCCATTCAGCGCAGTTCAGCTAATCCGATCGTAATTCGTAATTCGATCCGCCGCTCACTGCCATTGGAGGACGGTACACATCGGCAATCTCGACCGGGAAACATATTCGTTCCAATCTGCCACTAAATTGAATTCATTTCATTTTTGGGGCCAACAGTTTACCCTCGGGGTGAAACGGCATTTCGGTGACCGGACAGCTCCGTTTTGAGCTGCCAACAGGCCAGCAGATCGGGCGGGGTGGTCCCCCTTATGGATGTAGGAGAAGGCGAAAGCCAGCAGGCTCTTTCCTCCTTTCTATCGGGGTTTATACGTCGGAAAAAGAGTTATAAATAAAACAGCCGGAGTAGTTCGATTGGGTTTTCTGTCGATCTCGACCCGGCCGTAACAACATTCCGGTGTACACCTCCTACAACATCACGCTAAGCTGTTGTTTGGCCTCCTCTACCCTACTCTCCCTCTCTCTTTAGACTGCTTACCGTCCTACAAGAACGAGCTGTAAAGCGGGAAGCAGAACATTCCTAGCAGCAGTTCAAACGCTCAACCGTCTCATCTCATCCCGTGCGCGTTCGCTTCCTAAAGACGTCCCGTTGATCCACTCAAGACGTCAACTTAAAGTTACTCTCGGCATTCTTTACACGGATCCCACTCGCTTCCACGTGGTTCAGGGGTTGGGTCAATCCTGGTAGGCCGCACGGTAAAAGCTGCTCGCAGGGAATGGATCGCTTTTTGGCGTGTTGCTCGTGTTGCGTCGGGTTCGGGCCGGGAACATAATAATGGCGGCGGTGGTGATGGTGGTGCCTTCTAATGCGGGCGGGCATTAATCATTTTCCTCAAGATATAATGGAAGATGAATGTCCGTGAAATCGTAGGACGCGCTCGGTTCGTTTCGTTTTACCGGTCAGGGGCCCCGGTGCTTTTACTGAAGGCTGCGTTGTTTAAGGTGCAAACTATAACCATCCTAAGCGGTGTTTGACATATATGCTTTGGAAATTGAGTTGTTTTGATTGTAAAAGGTAACAAGTAACAAACTTTAAAAATGGTCCTTTGTTGGATAATTTTGAAATTAAATTTAATTGTATTCTAGTGATTCTAGCCAAAGAAGAACAGCAATAAATCTCAAACTATAAATCAGCTCATTAGACAAGAGGACACATGCAAAACCGGACAAAAACCTACATCGCCAGATAGAACATGCCCATCATTCATTGTCCCCTACCATTTGCACATAAATTTCTATTATTTCTCCCTCACTTTCTCACTCTTTCTCTCTCGGTATTGGTTTTGCTTACAGTGATGGACAAAAAAAACATAGGACCACCCTAATATCTGTTTTTAAACTTTTGCTTTTGATAACTATTGTAAAAATGTAAAAAAGTATCAAAAATACAGTGACTGGCAATACAACATTAAAAAGATACTCAGAATCGGTTTCTTCAAATATTAGCGACATTAGATGGCCTCATTCTATCGCCCGTCACTGTAAATGCCTGCTAGAGTCTATCTAGCTCTGGCAGCATCCATCACGCCACGTTGACGCATGACCCGGGTAGAAGCTGGTGTGACCCCACGCTTCAGATGGGCAATCCAGCTCATCCCGTTCGCGCATGCCTGGCCCCAATCATTCCGAACCGCCTCAAGGGTCATCCGGTTCGCCCGTTCGTTAGGGCCAGACAAAGCGATCTCAACGGGGCTCGTGCGTGTGTGCGTAGGCACGAATTGAATTCGACGACAGACTACGACTCTCCTTCGGAGCTTCTTAAAGATAGACTAGAAGAATGACTCCACTGTCGCGATCTCGGCCAACGTAAACCATTGCAAGGCTCGGCAATCGTAGGCGTTGATGAAAAGGTTAACGATTTGTTCATTAAGTGTACGATTATTTTCTTTTTGTTATCTCAAAAAACCGCTTCGGGCGATCTGAGCTTTGGCAGGAGGGAACTACTAGCTAGCCCGGATAGATAGACCAAGTGCCTAGCTAAATCCCGCGCTTATACACACGCACACATACACGCAACATTTCCTACGTCCTAAGCACGACGCTACGGAGGGAGGGGGGGCCTTGACAATGGCTAGCACAAGCGCTGGTAGGAAAAGGAAACCCCACGAATTCACCAGAATTCAAGGTCCTCGGTGAAGAAGCTGATCTCACAACAGCACACACGCACACGGAATAGTGGCAGATCGCTCTCGGCGTTAACGATGGCGTTTATAGGCGCAGATTGGTCGGTAGCGCTAAGCAAGCGCGTTCGTGCGTACATTAAGTGCCGCGTTACAGGGTTTCCCGCATCGCCATGCAGAGGCAGCAGAGATTAATTGAACAACATCTGTGCGCCTACCAGCCACGAGTGCGGTTGTGGAATGTAGGCAAAATTAAAAGGCAAAGGAAATGAGAAACGAGCAGAATAGTTAACAGCAAAACAAAACAAAAAATCCAAAGGCGACCAGGCGGGTAAAGAGGATAATGCGGAACTTATCTGAAGCTAGATATGTGTGTAGAGCGAGTGCGTAGAGACCGTTTTTTTGTTGCTCCTGTTGCTGTTTGTTTGTTTCCCAGCACGCACTTGCAAACCGCACCGGACGGACGTTACCGGGATTGGACTGTCTTGGAATTGTATGTAAATTAAGCCCGGCCACAGCTCCCCCGGGGTTTTCCCTTATATGGAGCGGTCAATGTCAGATTCGCCCGTTTCGCCCCAATTTAACGCCAAGTGCCCCGTTTCGGAGAATGAAGTTGTTCGGTGATGTCTTTTGTTTTGATGGTGCTGCATTCCGGTTTCGGGCGTGCAATTAACGGGGCGGGTAATGTAGTTATGGGGTTGAAAAAAGTCCAATCAATTTTTGAGGAACTGGACTGGAAAGAAAGGTCTCTTTATTTGAATTGCGTTTAATAAATTAGGATAAATTCAAGTGATAACTCAATCCTTCAATAAAACAACGGTGTTAATGGCTTAAGAAAGACAAATTAATTTAATCTTTCACTCCATCGATCGTTAAAATAAACGATTAAAGCCTTGCTCACAGACGCAACGCCCTACCCGAACCCGATGCATCCCGTGTCGGTGCAATGTTTGTCAACCGTGTGTCGCTGTGTGCGTGACTAACGCACCGGCAGAAGAATGCACTGCGATCGAGTGAACGATCGGTAAAATAACATTATTTTCTCCACTCCCTCCGGAGAACACAGCAAGAACACAACAGCAGCAAGGAAAATGCTTCAGCCTTCATCGCCCTCACTGTGAGCGCAGAGTTGCAGTACTGCCCGGTCTTCCCTGGACATACACATAAATTTTAGCACGACCATCGTAAATTGTGCCTGTAGTCGATGCAGTTGATTAAAATTTAAAATACCGCTCACGTGATTGCGATTCTTGCGGGCCCTTTGCTTTGGTGGCTCCACGCTTTTTTTCAACCCTTTCAAGAGAAAGAACCGTAAGGAGTCCGTAAAGAATATACGAGTTTAGGTGATTCGTTCCTGGTGGAACACTTTCCAGTTTGTCCCTGCTCGTTTCGGGTGCAATTTTACAGCTCGCACGGTGAATGTTAATTAAATTGTTGCCACACACTTCAATAATTGCTGTCACTGGGAACGGTGTTGTGGTTGTTGTTGCAATTTCATCGTCGCTTTCGAACGTGTGAGAAACTTGGCCAACGGGGCCCAAAGTGTTCTGAATTTTATTGCATTTTATCCGTGCTCTGTTCTGCCGATTCTTCAGCTGCTTGCCGGACGCGCTGTTTGTTTTATTAAAAGGGTTGAGGTGTGATATTTAAAAGGCAAATCAAATACCTTTTGCTCTATGATGTGTGTGAGAAATAGAGCGACATCTTATTTAGAACATTTATTTCACAGCAAGGCATGGATTTAGATGCCATACCAGGTTACTAAAGCATTGGGCTCTATTATTTACCAGGTAAAAATTAAATGAGCTATGCTTGCAGGAAACTCGAGCTGGTTTTGGAATTATCTGTTATGGATGACAACATCAATCACAGCACGTTCTTATAATGTGGGGTTTGGAATTTTTATCCTTGTTTTTAAACTTTTACTAGGTGTAAGAAAATTAAATTTGGAAATTCAAGGAACTGAACAGCTTTTAACTTAGTGTTTCTCAGAGGAGATCATCCAAACACGCTATAGAAATCGGTGCTCTCAAGTATTTTCATTAGTCAAATAGTTCCAACCTTACAGTTCATCGCTTGTATTTGTTGTCGATAAGATATGTTATTGGGCCTCCACAAGTACACTGACGACCTTTACTTGGATTCAAAGCTGTTGAGAACTGACTATCTATACGCGGGTTTAATCAAGCCAAGGAAGCCAGAAAAACACACCAGGCACCATTGAAGTTATCTTGAGCCACCTTGAGCTCAACTTGAGGTTGTGTTCCAACTATGTGAATGATAGATCAGGATATACTTATAGTTGTCTATAAGGACACTTTACCCATCTTTACCTTTGGCTCAGTTCTTAGACAACCTTTGAGGTGTACTTTGGTAACGACATCCTAATATACCTGTGTCAAGTCTGGATTTACTGCAAATAAATAAAATGTTCTCAAGCCATACCATGGCAGGATTCTTCTGCTTTTGCCTACCACCCTCTTAGATCATGCCTGCCATTTCTGGCTTACTAGACTTAATGATACCACGTTATTGGATCGTCAGTCCTCACTAAGGGTGTCAGGATTAAAGATAAATTTGGCATAAATTTTAGTTGGAAATTTACAAAAGTTATCCACGTAAGATGCTGCCATTTAGGTATGGAATCAGCAGATGAGACTTCAATAAAAACTTGCTAGACTGTAGTTATTGTTCTCGCTTGTTCAACTACATTTTTCAGAACACAATATTGTCTACCAAAGAAAGGAAACCTTCTACCACTTTTCTTACAGCCATAAGGAAACATACTCAAACTTTCAAGATTTCTCAGAGTTAAATTCTGAAAAATTGCAGTGATATGCTCCATATGATCATGATCCTCAAGGATCACGGAATTCAAAAGGAATCATTTTTACAAAAATGGATGCAAAGAGATAATTTTGGTTTAAAACGTTTAACAGAAATAAAGAAAACGATTACTCATTTCCCAGTAACCAAAAAACACAAAAAAATGTAATAAATTGAATTACAAGTAAATCACAAAATAAACATGAACAAGATTAAACTGGAAACGTTCAACAGAAATTAGGCATCAACGTTTAATCTCCTTAATAGCGAAATAAAATGTCGTCGTTGTTTTAAAAAGCTATAAAAATTGCTCATAAAATTTTATTCTTCGATCTGATCGCGCTCTGTCTGCACACTGTTCGAGAACGCGAACGATTCGTACAAATTTTTACTACCAATTTACTACAAATCTTCCCGTCCCAAGGATGTGCTGTGGGCAGTGGCCGTTAATCGTGACTTCAAAGCCATTCAAGCCCGTGAGCAAGCGCAGAGGTTGCGTGCATGCATTAAGAGCCACCCAATGTCGACGACCGGCCCCGTTAATATGGCGCAACGAGCAATTGCACAGCTTACCCGCGCACGGGGGTTGAACCTTGAGTGAAGCTTATGTGGTATTAAATTAAATAAGCAAACACAAAAAATTAAACTCATGTATTATGATGAGAACGGGATCGAAAAAGGGTAGTAAGTTTGTCAACGGTGTAATTATGATTATCTCTCGCATTGAATGTTTATTGTTTGTCGCTGTGTAAAAAAATTATCAGCCTTCATTAAAACTCTTAAACTCTCTTAAAATTATCACACCGGACACCAGTAGGATATTAAAACTCTCTCACTCGTGTACAATTTAAAAATGGCCAACACAAATTCCACTTGCTACTAATGCGATTGTATCGCGCTGAAGTTCAGGCTCAGCTCAGCCAATTTGAGAGCGTCAATCAAAGATCGCTGGTCTGAAACCAGATTTGTTTTTATCCTGTCTGTCTGCATCTGATTTTTTTTTTGTGTACCATAACCGTGGCGAGGACCGTAACTGCTATAAAATATATAGTCCCCCCCAAAAAAAAAAGACGTGTCTCAGACGCTCAGACTATGGTCTGCAAAATTTGCATTAATTAAATTGCCACAAACGGCTAACTGGTTTTGGGGGGGGTGTCACATAGTGAAGCAGGTTTCAGGCAGCGCAGTACGGCGGTTCGGATTTTTTCGGAGTCTTATTGTTACTTCAAGCCATTTGATTTGTTACGTTTATTAGTGGCGAATATGTTGAGCTGATTATTAAAATCAAAGGCAAATAGCAAAAACGGGAAAGGAACATTACAACATATTGTCCTTACAATGGTTCAAGTATCGCAAAAAAAAAGACACAAGTCAGCTTGAGTGTCCTTGGATGCTGTAGCTCAAAAACAAGGTTCCCCCTTAGCAAAGGACTACTGGGCCGTAAAATCAAGCTCAACGCCGGTGGTACAATTAAATTGGCTGCTTTTTGGCGTCTCGCGCGGTTAAAAGGCGCCATCGTTCTACGAAGACTCTCACCCGGCCAATTGCTGCAGGAAACAGACTTTAACGGGGCGCACAACAGCAAACAAAACCAATGCACCCGGTCATTAGCGAGAGCTAACACTCGTCGCCCAGCTTAGCCCAAAGCATTGGAGCAGGGTCGTTAAAGTCGGGCACAAACATCGACAGTGCGTCGGTACAGACATTTCCCCGGAGCTAGCAGTGTTGTGCTTCTTAAACTCCGGATCGAAACGGATCGCCCATCTCGATCTCGTTGACATTCAGTCAGGCAAGTTCAGGCAACCCAACGACGCCTACGACACACGTTTAGCTGGGGGCTTCTTATGTGAAGCTAGCTTTAATTTACATTAGCTATCACGTCACAGCGCGCTCGATCAAAAAGCAATCGTCACCGTTAGTGGAGGTTTGATGGGTTTGGGGCAAGAATTTGGTGGCCGGTTTTTCGTCCACCCAACAGAACCTTTCAACAGGTTTGCGTTGACGGATTAGAAAACCGTTGGGTGATCTAACAGGGGGCGTATTGAATTACGTCAACCAACCCAGAATTTTTGATTGCCCAGAACATCGTGAGCTAGGGGTTTTGATGTCTGGTACGAGCGGGCTCTAGGAAAGTTGGAGCTTAAAATGTTTGTCCAACGATCGTCAGGGCTGAAGCACTAATACGAACATTTAATTACATTTAAGGTCAACCGAGGTGCCTCCATCGTTCGATGCCCAACCAAATCCAAACCCAAGATCGTCCAAAATGTCATTAAAAAAGCTCGCAAATTCGAGGTCTGCCCGGTTCGAAATGGCGCCATAAAGTTTACGATAATCAATATAATTTCTGGTAGTCAAAGTCTTCGTTCGTTTTAAAATGCGCATCACTCCGAGAGCCAAGAGCACCAGTTGCTCCGTGTCCCAATTGACGAAGCGTTTTTTTGTTTTATTACTATTTAAAATGACAGTTTCAATTTTAAGTTCCGTTGCTGCTGCACTTCAAAGCGCGCCCATCGAGTTGCGAGCTTGTGTGTGACAGTTGAAGCTTAATTTTTGTGCTATTTCTTTTCTGCCAATTCTTCTGCTGCAATCAGGTAGGATGCGGTTTTGTGCAGCGTCGTTGTTTTTTTTCTGTGCTTCCTCCACGGTATATACTAAGATCGGCCCCCTGGTTAGGGCTCTTTATTTGGGCAGCTTGATTGTCAAAAAATTCCGCTTCGCCACAAGATAAGTTTGCAATGTTTCACTTCATTGCACTATCCCCGAAATCATCTCTCTCTCTCTCTCTCTCTCTCTCTCTCTCTCTCGTTCGAACTTTTGTTTATGCTCACTTAACCTTCTTTGCGTTCTTCTCGTGTGTGTTTTTTTTTCGGGAACATAAATTTCACATGAGCGCCCCTTAAAACCGCAACGTGTGTGCGTGTGTGGAGCTTTGTTTACGCTTGACGTTTCCTTGACAGCATCCCTCTTGCTGACAGCTATTCTGCATTCTGCAGCCTCTGGAGTGGTGTGCGCGAGCTAGAGTGAGAGGGAGTAAGAGAACTTTCAACCAACAACAACCTCCCCCCCCCCCCCCACATCACCAAAGATCGGTCATTGATCCTGAGAAGCCGTTTCGGGCGATCCTCCCGACATTCGAGGAGGAGGGAGGGAGAGAACACGGTGGAGTACTTCTTGCTTTTTGGCCATGTCATTTCCAATTTTCGGTGGGGTGTTTCAGCTTTTCGGCTTCATCAGCTCCCCCATGCCGGCATCCCCTAACTGGGATGCCCCGCATCAAGAGGACCACGTTTCACTCCCGCCAGCAAGACACACACTTGAGGCTGTTGTGTTTGTGGCGAAATTCTTTCGCAAAATGTTTTTTCTACTTGCGTTCGCTTTTTTTGCGGAGAGACAAAAAAAGTAGAAGGGAAGCAAAAAAGGTCAAGTGTGTGTGATCCTCCGTGTGACATGGACAGGAGAGCGTAGCAGCAATAGGTAGTGGAGGAAGTGTTGTTGGATCAGAAAAGGTTCGCAACAACAATTCTCCAAGCCAGAGATGTCAAACCCACTTTGGTTTAAGGGGCGAATTACGTGCAAAAAGTGCTCTAAAATAATTTAAAGGAAATTGAACTCATCTAAGTGTTGTTCTTCTAAAAAAAATAATCCAAAAATTAAAATAAATTAGTAGCAAGCGGAATTTGTGTTGGCCATTTTTAATTTATTTATTTATTTTTGATTTATTAATTGTTATTGATCGTTTAGACCTTGCTTGCAAACTTTCTTAAGACTCTAGCGTATAAATCGAGTTAAATCTCGTTGGTGGCTTGTCCAATAATAGATTTCATAGCATCAGTAATTCGCAAATCATTGGCATGATCCCTGGTTTGAGTCTAGCAGAGTTTAACCACAAAATCTTGGTGGTAATTTGTCATCTGCAGGAGATACTAGGTGTCCTTCGTCTAGTGTATTAGCGTCTAAGGCAAATAGGACAGAATCTGTCCAAAAACTAATAACGCGTACTGTGTCCTGTGTCCTTCACTCCGTCATGGCGTCATATAACCTCTCGTCCTTCGTACCATATTCGTTGTTTCTTATTTGAATTAGACACACTCGCTAGGAGACGGGATAATGTCCAACGCATCTGTATGTCTAAACTCCTCATCAGTGAGATGGATGCACCTGATATACTGGTAGATGCGAAAGCGGCGCCTGTCTTTACACGGCAGGACCGATGTTTAAACCTCATCTGGACCGTTCCCCCTGGATAGTGAGGTCTGACTATCCAATTATGTGGTATCAATAAGTCTAGTAAACAAAAAAATGGTCGGCATGTCCTTAAGAGGTCGTTAGGCCAAGCAAGAAGAAGAGGACAGCTGAGATCATCGCCCAGGAGACTCATCCCTGATTGGTAAGCCAATTCATCGCTGGTTGGCAAACCAACCCGATGACCAAGTAATTTGGTGGACCCAGTGTGGATTGGTCTTGTTCCGAAATTAAAAAATTTTAGTTTTTAGCTAACCTTTCCATCCAGAAATAGGTTTCGTTGGTGAAGGCAAGCAAATTTGGAAGCAGTTTCCAAATCCTGGTCCAAAACCTTGTCAACCAATATTAGGTTTGTGATATTATTACTTAAGCTCCTGGGTCAATTGGATCTGAAAACGGACCAGATATGCTATTTTATGTGAAATATTGCTCTGAAATGTCAGAGCTCATGTTTGACATGCCTGCCTTACGCCAAGCAGCTCGCCCCAAGATTCGCACGCACTCCACCGACGCCATCTTCAGAGTTCTTTCCAGTTTCGCAAGAAAGAGTTTGTGTTGGTTATTTTGTGCGTACATTTTTTCCCCTGCGTAGTTCTTCATATCGATTCGTTATTTTTGTGTCTCAAGGGGATTCCTTTATGTTCCGTGGTCCATCACTTCATACCAACCGCCCTGGTAAACTATGGGCGAAGTGATCGTACGTCATAACGTCACAACTAAGTCGCTGCAGTATACATGGTCCCTTTGGCCATACCCGTCCCGGCAATGATGAGTCTTTATGCCGACGAATCCTCTTGACTTCCATTTCGCAAAGAAAAGAAGGATTGTGCCGCACGGTCACATAAAGCAAAGTGCCGACCAACAGAACGACACAATCTGATCACGGGCTGTTCGCAATGGCTTGGTGATGAGGTGTCTTGCCGTCGACAGGCAACATTGTTGCGAAATGGAGGGCTCGAGCATTTTCTTCAGCACCGCCGTTCATCGGCTAACCTGCCTCATTTGGCTGATGGCAGCGAAAGGGAACGCGTTTCGCCACTTAATGGTGCTCAATTTGTGTTCAATTGCCCTTTGTGAGAAGTCTGCTCGGCCCCGTTTGCTCGACGTTTGTCCACCACTAAGGTGAACCGAGGCTGTGGAGCGTCGAAGGGGAGTAAAAATTGATAAAATCAATAGAATTATTGAAGGATGCTTCAAGGAATTGTCTTGAGGCATGAAGAAGAGCCCTTATTCTTGGATACTTTGGTGCTTCTCCGTTGCTTTTTTGAAGAGCTTAAAAACCTCAGAAATGCATTAACGTTACAATCCTTCTTCATTAAACATTAAAAGAACGTTTAATGTGTCGTGTTACTAAATAACTTTAAACCATGTACTTAAACCCCTAACAGCATCACTTTACCACAGCGAAACGTTAACGATCGATTAAGAACGAATGAGCATACGCAAATTAGCGTTTATATTATTAGCCAACAGAATGGCTCTGTTTTACGAATGCAGTAGGTCGGCTCGCTTTACCGCAGACCAACACCAACCGTACCGTCGCCCATCAACGAATGGGCGCGATTGGTGCGCGATGCTCGTAACACTTTTACAGATGACTTCAGAGCAAGCCATCAAACGACCATAATCGGCAGAAACACACACACACATTACTACTTCTGCCCAATGAGTCGTAGATTTTGATGCACAACAAAACTGCTCGCTCGAGGAAAAGGTACTCTATCGCCACTCGGACGCTTCTAACGTAAACACAGCACGGTTCAGCCCGGTGCTTTGGAAATACCGTCCATGAGTGGCCCAAACAACGCAACGATCGCTTGTCAAGGGAAAAAAAACGATCAAGGAGAGGGGAAAATATGGCAAGAACATCATCTTGGATGCAAAATGAATGAAGCGACGTACGTCGTTGTTGTTTTGCTTCGCCCCCTTTTTTTTTTTTGCTTAAACTTTTCAATGTTGTGGCCGAATAAGAAAGCGAACGAAAAACTCTTCTCCGCTGCTAAAGTGAGAATGATGCCTTCGGACTGGCCGCAGGGTGGTACCTGGGGGGGGGGGAGGTAAGAGCCAGCAAGGGGGAGGTGAAAAATTCCATGCCATTAGATGAATTTGCGTCGGCATAAAGAGGCGCATAACCGAAAGCGGCTGCCCAAAAGAAAGATACAGACGGCAGACGGCTAGAAGGCATTGAATTGAGCATGAAGACGATGATGATGACGGGCACGGGTATTGATGAGCAAGCAGGCTGCCCCTTTCCTGCCAAATCGAGTCAAGATCAAGGATGAGAAGTAAGAAGGCGCAAAAAATTGAGCATCATTCATTAAGAGCAGCCCCAAAACATCGGTCCCACCCGAATGTGTCCATTTGCTGGCGGATGCGAAATTTCCAAACGGGCTTTACCTTCACAAGCAGTTAGTGCTGGAGAGCGTTTGCAGATCGGGGAATGATAAATCTGTCAATGTGTGATGGGGTAAAAATAGAGATCCTTTTTGCCTATGATTGTGATCACGGGCCGTTTGATGTAATAAGCAGTGTTGAGGTGAAGATCGTATTGCAGTTTGGTTCTTTTATGGTTCGGCGCATTTTATTCTAAATGTAGCGAGGTAAATGATCTGCTTAGCATTCGTTGGCATGTTTATATTTTTTGTGAGATTTTTTTATCGAGTTCTTGGTGCTCTGAGCATGATAGTTGACAATTTGAAGGATAATTAAAGAGTAGAAAATGTATTACATTTTACATGCTAATGTTGAGAATTCCTTCTCACAATTAATTAATTTTCTTCTCACATTTAAACACTCGTTTAAAACTATTTTCTTCTTCTTGTGTGGCTCTACAACTTCGAGAAATTTAGGCTTGCCAACTCTGGCCTCCCGTGACTTGATTTTACCCGCAACTGGATAGTCAGTCCTGCGTACGGGGAGGTGATCCGGCTGGGAGTTGAACCACGATCCTGCCGTGCGATCTATCCAATGTTTATGGTTTTGTCCCGGTTTTATGTGGTTTTCCATATATTATTGATTTCGTCACGTGGTTTTTGAAGGTTTTCCAATTAATTTTGGGAGTTTTATTATATTTTTAAATATCCTTATATTTTTTTATAAGCAGGAATTTTGTGCTGAATGAAAAAAATACATATATTAATTGTGTTTAAAATGTGGAAAAATGATGTGCAATTCTATTGTTATAACACTACTTAAACAAAGTTATTCTATCGATCTCTTAAAGTTTTATACTTTATTCTAAAAGGAGAACAGATGCTTCGAAAAATATTAAGACGAATTCCAAAATATTTGAGAATCTATCAAAAATCAAAAACATTTAGTTTATTCCTTGCTACCATGAATTTTTTGGAAAGCATTTAATTTTTATGTATTATGGCTTTCGTTGATTTTCTTGAAAACGGATTGTGTTGAACTTTATATTATAAAATCACAGCACTTAATAGCCTGCCATGCACTGGCACAAGCGAGCACGAACGCCATAAAACCACCAAACCAAAAGAAAAAAAACTATATTCAAAACCCACAATATCGTGAAATGCTGCGACAGATAAGAGACGCAAACCATCAGCAAGAATAATGAATAAAAAAAAAAACCCCACCAGGAAAGCAAGGCAAAACAGTAAAAAAAAGCCGCAACACGAAACCCCCGGAAAAAGGAGCGGCAAATCCGGCCGACGATAAGCGGAGAATGCAACAGTAATGCAAACAGTATGTTAACTTCCACATTCCAAATGCAAATCGCGAATCCGTTCTTTTTCTGTGGACGACGGCAGAGGGTTCGTCGCCTGTTTGCCGGTTGCTGTCTTTCTCCCGCGCCAAAGGTTAGAGAGCACGATAAGAGATATGTGCCTTCACCGGGCGAGTTTTACGCTTACATTTCAAGCTAAACCGAGGTAAGGAATGGAATGGAAATGCAAAATGAACACACACACGAAATCGAACGGACGAACGGGAGGACGTACGGAGCAGCAAAAAAAATAAAATAAAACACGCGATTGCGTTCAATTTTAATGGGCGCACTGGGTGTGCACATGAATAAAAAATTATCTCCCTTTTTAAAGGAAAAATTCTCCCTGGATGCTGCTGTCGCTCCTCGGCGACCTGACACGTTGGAAAGTTTGACTCGAAACACGGGGGGACACGAAAGTCTAAAGTAATAAACGTTTAGGCACGGTGCGAAGGTGTAGTAGTCGTCCTGGTCCCGCCACGCCACAATCCGTGGGATGATAGGAATGGAACCAGGTGACAGGGAGCGAACCTGGGGGGGAGGGAAACCTGTCCGAACAAAAACAGAAACAATGGGTCGCCTTTTCGGTGTCGTAGCGCGAGATGGGACGTAACAGTTCATTCAACCTCCTCCACACCTAGACACAAGTCACAACGAACGCCGCTCGATCGAGCTGCTGTTCGATCTGAAAAGCCGATCGGGGCAGGTAAAACGGATGGATCATTTATTTATGATTTCGATCTCTCTTTCCCACCACCACCACCAACACGGGCCTGGCTGGGAGTCGGTCGGAGCGGTGCAGCCGGGGAAGGAAAAACTGAAACGATTATGGTAACGACTTTGTCAAAAAGCTGTCAGAATAGTTTTAACCATGCAGGGAGTGTGGATAGAATTATCTTTTTCCTGTCCGGCGTTGCTGTGTCCCGCTCGTGCGTGTGAGTGTTGCTTATTTTGGTTTCCTTTATTTCCCCCATCTGAATGCCTTCTCATTTGGGTAAGAATCAAAATTGAAAAGGAAATCTCGTTCGATAAAATGCTGGAAGAGTAATTACGAGAGCAGAATTGATCATTCCTAATAAAAGACTTGATTAAGGGTTATACGAAATCGAACGGGTGCGTGCGAGCGAGATAACCCACATGAAAGAATACTTTTGTTTTTGATCTTTACGAAAGTTTATAAAAAATTCACCATCCCAGGTAATGATTTATTACACTCCAATAAACGTTATCGCGGCGCGAGCGTGTGATGATTGGGATGGGGACGGAAGAGCTTATTTTTCTTTCAATTTTGTATTCTGTTGTTATTATCGTTTTCCTCCGCAAACCAGTTGCTGAAAGCCGTGTGGACATTAAAAGTCGATTAAAGGTTGTCCCTTCGGCTTTTCGAGTCAAACTGGCTAGTGGTGAATGGATTGTTATTATTTATTTTGAATTAATTATTACGTTTTGTGAAGTAAAACTGTTTTTTACCATTTTAAAACTATTTTAGAGCGATGGTGGAACATATTTAGGGCTACGGTCGCAGATGATATCACAATAGCAACACATGATTCTGGACAGTTCATACAGTAGCTTCAGGGAAGTAAGTTACTAGCATGGGTTGATAGAGTTCGGTTATTGTAAACCTTTGTCAATTATGAGTTATTTTAGATATTTTAGTATTCTTATTTCAGCTGAGTATGTTTACTTAGTAGTATTTCGTCAAAACAGTGGTAAAGTTTTATTATTATGAGATGATGCAAGGATCGGTCGGCTCGTGACAATTTTCATTGCAAGCCACTAAAAATCTGTCAGAAAACCAACGTACAGTGATGGACGATAGAATAAGACCTTCTTACTTTCTTTGTTAGAACAAAGTGGTTATATTGTCTATTTATATACCTAGTAATTTGTAAATTTTGATCTAAAGATTCTTTTGAAATATAGAAGGCAATAGAATATCGGATATAAAAGTGGTTTTAGTCTATTGTCCATCACTGTATATGGAGAGAATCATGATCAGACTAGAGCTGCATACAACTTCTAGAGCCAGATTGAATACACACTTGATTACCGTAGTCCTTAGTAACTCCAAGTGGATCGTTCGAAGGAATTATTTTCTCTCTTTGAATATTATCCAATGAGTAATCCTATTCCTTAACGAAACTATTATAAATACCGATGCTGACTCTATTGATCTCAAAGATCACTTCATTCCGTTAGTCATCTTTGAGGATGTTCTCCAGAAGTTTAAGGTTAAATTTAATCGCAAGGTATTTGCCTTGGTGGCCTTAAAGAGATTTGAAAAAAAATTGTATTGTCACTGATCTTAACATGAATTACGTATTGTACATCGGGATTTTTAAGATCGAAACGTTCTCTTGCAACAAGATGTATCGCCACTCAAAGAAGACTTAAGGAAAAGAAGAATTTTTGATCCATAGATTTGGAGATATGAATGAAGGCCCCTAACACGTCGAATCTGTTGACTGGACCAATAATAAAGGGCAACTGAAGATATTACACGAAGCCTCTTATCGGGTTCGAAGCCCTGAAAACTCCCAAGACCCAAGCTTATAGGAAGATTCCCCCTTAGGATACCCCTTGAAACTTTGGAGCCACAGCATCTTCTTGGGCTTTCTACGCTTTTACTATGATCCATCATTGATCACCTAGAGGCACAAAATCTTACATTTTTACACGCACATGACAATCGAAAGAAGTGTTCTTGTCTTGCCTTGCGTTATGCTTATAATATTATTGGTAAAAATGAAGGTCACAGGGAGAAAATATAGTCTTGAAAGGATCTCCCTCACATAAATGAATTGCTATTGCCTAAGATGTCGATATTGTTGTACAATTGTCCAGGACAAAATGTAAAAAGGGGGTTTAAAACAGTTTTTGTATATGTGCTCAGATTTAATATAGCAACCACTTATCTAAGAATTGATTGGGTACAGCTACAAAAAAAATACATACATAAACGAAAGGCAGCTCTCCAATAATGATAAGCATACAAGTTATACAGCTCCCAAAAAAAAACACCTCTCCTCCTCTTCCAGTTCCAGGGCGTACCATTTTATATTAATTCATAAATTCATAGCCACTCGCTCGAAACTCCCGTCCCTGTATTTAATGCACTGTAATTGGAAGCGGCCATGTTTCGCGCGCCACACGTATAAGGCAAAGAAAAGTGGCCATCCTTAATGGTGAACCGAACGAAACCTGCAAAAACAGCTACCCAAAAAGCCTGCATCTCGCAAAACTGCATCTCCTTTCCATGTGCATCTTCCGAATGCATCCGCCGACCGAAGATAACGGACATGACAATCGAAAGAATGGCAGCAAAAAAAACAACCACACTCGGGCCATGAAGACAGAGCGGCAGTGCGGTGGAAGGAAAATTTATTCTCCTTCAAAACATTATGCCGCGGCCGGCCACATTTCGTGCCGAAATTGTACGAAAAGCTTTTGTGATTTTTTGTTTTGTTTTTGCTGCCCTTTCTGTTAATGCCTTTTTTCCCTGCGATCCTTCGTTTTCGTGCCCAAAAGATGCACGAGAAGAGTGTTGTTGCTGTTATCCTTTGCCCCGATCCACGGCCAAGGGTCTCACAGTGTCCGGAACCATTCGTTGGCTGCAGTTCGTTTATTTTTGGAATTATGCACTTGGTCCTGCACTAAAAGGATGTTCATGTTTTGGGCATGAGTTTGGCGTGCTTGTTATTTTTGTCGGGCCCGTGTTTCCTTGCCCATTGCGAACCCTTGGACACGGACCTCCATTTTCGGGCGTTGTTTATTTTTGGCCACAGTCGGTGCTACACTGCTTTTGAGGCAATCTCTTGCCGCGAGACCGTTTCAACGTCGTGTAAGCGAAACATTCGAAAATTGTAAATTTTGTGCGCTACATATTTTATCGACAACGACAATCGGACGCCCCTGGGTCGGCCATTCTGCCAACGTTCTGGGGAAAATGGCAACAGCAGCAGCAAGCAAAAATCACTGACAGCAATCGGGACGAGAAACACTCATCTCCCGGGAACGCAAGAGGTCATCGGGTCGTGTCGAGGAATGAAACGACGTTCTGCAGCACATCCACTGCTTCTGACCTGACCCGACCCTTCTGGCCACTCTAGACCTCGGCTTCTCGCTCTACCAACATTGGCAGTGGCATCGATCGAGAATCCGTACTTCCGAGACTTGGGACGTGTTATTTTTGGCCCTTTTGCAAAGGGGTTTTCGAACCCCGATCCGTGTCTGTGTTTATGGCTGTGGCCTGAAGGTTTTGTATTTTATTTTCCTTTACACCTCTCGCTTCACCTGCCTACCACACCATCTACACCCCCCCGGGAGAGTGATGTACAACCGGGTTTTCTTCGTGGGATGTTTGTCTTGTCTGCGCTTGGGCTGCCAGCCAGCAACCAGTCACACATCCCGGTGTAAGCGAAGATGTCGCGCGGTTTCGGAATGCTACCTCCCGGTTCGTGATCGGCCGTTAAAAGTTCTAGCTGCTAGCTTGGGGTCGTCCAATAAATATTTACAACCCCTTATAAAGAAAGTCTAAACATTCGAATGGATGGAGGCACAACACATGAAGAAGAAGAGCTCAGTTTTTCTTCTCAACTCGCTCTCTCTCTCTCTCTCCAGATTCCAAGTCTTCACTGTTAAGGTGTCGATCAGATCGTGAGGACTTTTTAGTGGATGCTTTCTCAAACGGTCAATACATAAAGAACAAGAAATCGGATAAGCTTAATACATCTCTTGCACTACGCGTCGCTTATCGATTCCCACCTAAAATCACCGATCGATCGTTGTGCCCGTGTGCGATCTACTCCGTACTACAATTATGAGGTACTCAAAGCCCCATCATAAAATCGCACCGCAATCGGGTTTTAGGTGAGCAAACCGGCAAAGTCTCACGATTTTTCCATCCGCGGTTTTTGGGTACCTCGGTTTCTCCAAAGCGGCGGAAAGTATTAATATTCGATCACAACCGGATTCGCGAATCCGAAAAAGGGTTGTGAGCCAACAGCACCCCAAACAAAAACCGACTCCAAGAAAACCAAGACACAAGACACGTTTAATTTTCGAAAACCCACCAAAGAGCTGCTTCTTCTGGTTCTTCCTTGCCTGGCGATGAACTTGTGTCCCCGCGGAATCGGCCAAAACGGCGAGGCAGTTGAGGTGAAATTTTTCCTCATTTATTTGCCGGCCGGCATGGCCAACCGAACATGGCTTCGTGCAGAACTGCCGCAGGCTATAATCGTCCTGTTCGCTTCGTTCGACGAACGTTTCCTCGTGCGCTCGGCCACAAACTTCACCCCCCCCACCCCCCCCCCCCCCTTTCGCAACGGGGTGCGGATGATGATAAATTATATAATGAAACCGTAGTACGGAGGTGGCGCGAAGAGAGAAGAACCCCATTTGTGGAAGCTGACCCATCCCGTTCCGTCGTCCCCCGAAAGGCCCTGAAGGATTTGGCCCTGACCGTGATGAGGTCGGTCCGTTCCGGGGAACGTGGTACGGTGTGCTTGCACCACAGAACTTTGGACGACCTGGACACTGGACACTAGGCTGGGGTGTAGCAACTACCACAGGGAGTTTTGGGTAACGGGATCGGTTTTTCGTGTAAGGGGAGGGGGTGGGGAGGTTTATGGAGCCTGGAAGAAGATGCTGGCCGGGGCGGCAAAGGTTGGAATCGAATTATCATTATTTTGTTCCTTTTCTTTCGTTGCTTTCCGTTTGGTTATTTTCGTTTAATAATGATTGTTGACGATTAGTATGATTATGTGGCTGTGCTGCCTTCTTCCCATTCTTCCACACCATATCTTGCCTCCTGCTCTATCGCTATCCTTCAGATGAGAAGCTTTTTTTCGAGTTGGGACCGAAGTGCTTCGAATAAAAAACGCCGTATCCCAGAATATTCTTCCAAAAACTGGATTTTATTGCTCAGCATGCGAAGGAAACGAAGCGGAATTGGATTGGATCGGAGAGAGAGAGAGAGAGAGAGAGAGAGAGAGAGAGAGGGAGAGAGATGGATGGAGACTTAAGAACTGGTCCAAAAATAGTGCTGCACTCGCAGCATCTTTAATGCCTTTTGATGTATGATCAACCCGGTAGAGGTTTGTTTGAACACTGTTGCCTATTGGGTGAGGTATTATTGGAAAACAAAACGGTAAACATTTTGCTGCAGTTTTGCTTTGATAACTTTAACGCCCCATACGCCTCCCTTTCAATTTGCAACCCAAGCTAGATGCTTGATGCTTGATGATCATCATTTATTGTAACCAGAGCCCTGGAGTAATCGCATCGCAAATGGACCACCGGACCGGACATTCATGCTCATAGATTTTTCACTCACCAGCCGCATTTAAGCCCGCTTGGATGTCATGTTAGGGCGTCGTAGCGTGTAGCTTATGATGCACATTCGTTATACACACCCTTTTATTGTACCTAGGACAATTCCGTGCGCGTTCGTTGAATGGGTTAGTGTGTACCATCCAACGGGCAAGCATAAATCCCGCCAATGAGCTTAGTGCAGCTCAGTCCGGTCGGTCGCTTGGAATTGTAACGGCGTGCTGTAGTTTGATTAAATTCTCTCCGTAAGCCACAACGACAGCGGCATTCGGTTACACGTGCATTTCCCGCAATGGCGAGCCGCGATCGTAAAATGACACTCGATCGGATCGGCCATAACACGGTCGAATAATTTATGCACGCAATAGGCTAGGCTAGCGCCCTCGACCCGTTAGAGAATGGGGCTTGTTAGTGTTTTTTTTTTGTGCCTGACGGTCTAGAGGAATCGAGCTTTATCTAACGAGGACACAGTATATCCGCGAGTGGCGAGAAGCAGCTGGTTGCGTGCCAGCATGTTAGCATAAGAGGTTTGGATTGGTTTGGCTGTCCCAATGTGAAGCACAAACGTGTCGTGATAAATGGGGCCCCTTTCTGTGGCCAGGATGTGCGATTATTTGCCTAATGAAGGAGTTTATCGTGGCGTCTTTTATCCGTGGGCTT
Source organism: Anopheles stephensi (assembly GCF_013141755.1). Classification (NCBI taxonomy): domain Eukaryota; kingdom Metazoa; phylum Arthropoda; class Insecta; order Diptera; family Culicidae; genus Anopheles; species Anopheles stephensi. The sequence continues at coordinate 30,180,690 of NC_050203.1, read as the reverse complement.
TGGGGAGGAAACGGGCGTACTCCTCTCATACGTTTCCTAATCGCGTGCAGAATGAGTGGCCATTCAAATCGGAACATACGATCGTTTATCATTTGTCAAGCAGTGGTTGTCCCACTCGATCGATCTATATTACTCACCATTTGCTATTTTTTTAAACGCACATAGCTGGCCTAGCATTCCTTGAGGATAGTTTAAAGATTTTGGGGTATTTTGTTACCCCAAATGTTAAATAGCTCTTGTAAACTTCCCACTTGTTCCCCCAGCAGTGAGGACTGACCATCTAACTACGCGGTGTTATTAAGTCTAGTAAGCCAGAAATGGCAGGCATGACCTAAGACCAAGAAGAGAGAGATAGAGTCTTTCTAACTGTCCAACAAGGGAAGTTCATTACTACAAAAGAAATGAGGACAACAGTTAGTGCAAATTTAGGGATATTTCTATTGATTGACGTATGATATCTGAAACACCTTTTGATCATTTAAAATTGAGGAATGTGTGTGTCAGACGCTGAACAAAACTCCAACAGCAAATAGATATCGAACCAATAGTGGATTAAACCCCTAGGAGGTTCTTGTAAGATGACGAAAATAAAACTGGGGGTCCTTATCACCTTAATTCTGCTATCAGGTGGGGAGGTGCTTTGTGAATTAGGATACCTTGTGAGTTATCCGCCACTTTAAAAAAAAAGTAAGTTGGATATAATATGAGGACATCATATAAAATGTTCGAGCACAGAGGTTTAAATTGGAGGACTATAACCATTGAAGGTATTTGACACAAGATTGAAAGGATAAATAAGGATAAATTGAATTTAGTTACTCCTAGAAAAATTTGCTGTTGATCAGAACTATTTTTTAAAGAAATTCTTGACTTACTTGTGAAGAATGTAACGTTTGTTTGTCCAAAAATATCCAATAGCCTCCAGCCACGGAAGAATTATGTGTGATTAATTATCATTTTGGATATGAAATCAAAACTTGTTTAAGTTTAGCAACACTTTGTTTAGCATTGCTAAATTCAGGATCAACAACGTACACAATTAAGTTGCATGATGTGCTAAATGTGAAAGTGATCTCGCAAGCAAGCAAGATATTGGAAGCACTCGTAGGCCATTTAAAACGGGATGATTCTCCAGAAAACGTCCTAAAAGATTCACCAATTTGTAAAAAAAATTACTTCAAGTAAACGTCCGTGAATTGGTTGTGCTTTAAGGATATCAACATTTACTGGAGTAACATAATGATCACTAAGTAGTTCCCCAGCTGATTTGAAAAAGGGGGTAACGTCTTTGCCCACAGTTTGCCAACAATGTACTATAAGAAGGATGTTTTGCATTAGAATGTAACCCTGGACGAAACATGAATCCATCACTCTAAAATTAAAGATTAAAACATCATCAACTAAGTGGACAATACTAGATCAGGAGGTAACTTCAAGAGGCAATTTCGAAGCCAAATTTGAAGGTATGTTAGGTTGTTCCATAAAAAAGTACATCAGAATTAGAACAGCCATTTAGGGTACGCTTAGATCGGAATTCTCAACTACTGAATGACTTGTTACGAAACTTAAAGTAAGCGTCAATATATTGCAATATGTTTAAAAGATTGAGCATTGTCCCTAGTTTAAAATACCCTTAGCTAAAAAGGGAACGATCCTGTCGAGATCGAAGCTCAATCCGTCATTACTGGCAGTACTATTTAACCTCCCTTATTGCCTACTAATCGGTTTAAATTATCCACGTGTTTTCTATCTGAACAAAACTGCAATTTAAGAACCCAATTTATTTTTAATCCTGTTTGATTGTATTCCATTCTCCCTTTTCTTAGCATACCGCATGCCAATTTGTTGCTCGTAAAATTCGAAATAAAGCACACACATCAACGTGCATTCGTTATCCGTTAAATTTAAAAATGACGTTAGTTCGCGAATGCGTTTGCCGTGACCGCGAACGCGTGAGCGAATGGCACAAAAATCTGCACAAAAAAAGGTTCACTCCACACCAAGAAACCTATACAGTAAGGCGTGTGTGTGTGTGTGTGCTTGCTTCAAGGAGTCACGAGTCATGAGACGATGAAAACCGTGGTGGCTCAATCGAACGGCATCGATACAGGCCAAATAACCGGTTATCGCCGGTGACCAGCCGAAAGAAGCAAAATCCCCGTGCACCCTAAAAACAGGCACAGCCAGCATCCCCAAAAGCGGTCGTTTAATTTACATCCACAGCATATTTTCGACCGAAAATGCGTCGAGTTTTTGTTCTCGGTCCCCCGAAAATGTGGTTCCGATCACCTCTCGCTCGCTCTCTTTCGGTGCTGGATGCTGTCGAACCGGTTCGCGGATGCTGGTGATACGATCCGTAAAATCAAAAAACCAACCAGCGAACGGGCGCCCCTGGCCTACGGTGGAGGAGTGGTCGCGTCGTTTTTGGGGACGCATTGCAAAACTTTTCCACCGCACCGGCCACCTTGGCACCTGGCTCCAATTACCAGTGAAACAAAACGTGTATTGGCATTTAGAGAAGGCCAAACCATGCAGCCCCAACAAGCAATGCGAAATTGGAAGGAACAACAAAATGTGAGTTGGCCAGAAGAAACAAAAAGATTGGGCCCTCCTTTCGGCGCCCAGGGCTAGGTTCAGCTTCATCTATTTTACACGCACACCCTCAAACTGTTGCCATGTGGTTGATGTCTCCTGCGCTGTGGTCGTCGAAACGCAAAAATGATCGGACAAAAGCGCGCCAACCAAGCAAAGCTCCACACCGCGACCGCGCGGTTTTTTGGCAGCAATTGGAGTGGAACCAAGCGACCAAACACACGAGGTCTCAAACGAGCTTTGAAAACTGTATGATGATCTAAGCGTCCGGGGACTGTGCGGTGAGTGCTGGAAGCCCATGAAAACAAAACAGGATCTCTACGGTGTCCCGGTATGCGGTCCGGCAACAGGTTCGGTACGTGCACGGTGGTGTGTGCATAGCAATTTCCAAACTTCGAACCGAACCGATGTTCCTTGCCTGTCGGATTCTGCTTGCTCATTGCCGAAACGTTCTGCTTCGGCCCGGGGTATTGGAATTTTGGGGTCTGTTGTGTGTGTGTGTTTGTGCTTTGCTTCTGCCTCTTCTTTAGGACCCTTCCCTCACATCCTCCTCGTCTGATCGGTTTTGTGCCAAGTGCTCAGGCGGTATTCGGAACCAGTCGGTTTCCGAAGGACGAGGAACGGCAGGGCAGGTGTGGAATGGGACGGCCGCCTTAGGGAAGGATGGATGCAAAGCGAAGAAGAACGACACCGGTACCTCTACAGCGATGTGAAGGAGAGGGAAGCATCCGAACCGACCACGCTCTACACACGACCACAGAGCGTCCACACGATCGTCCCCGTGTAAAGGTATGCGTATCTCCAACTGCGTGCGATGCGCGGTACACTCAAACACTAAGCCACACAGCCACAGTTTCCCTACACAGGTGAGCCAGGTAGTGGTAAGCCAAGCCCGAGACGGGCCAGTTTGCCGGTGGTGGTGGTGGTGGTGGACACGGATGAAGGCGAAGACGTAAACCGCACGCGTGGTTGCCAGCGTCGGCGACACGGCACTGGTCGTTTTGCTCCGATCGGCCGGATCTGCTCCGGTGTGAGTCATTTAGCTGTTGGCTGTGGCTAGGTGCGCAAGTGCTCGCTCGGTTCGATCCGACCGCAGGTAGACGGTGTCAGTCAGTTAAGTGCTGTGAACGAACCAAGGGACAAAGGAGCAGAGACCTCCTGCCTCGTACGCGGGATCCGGCTCAAGCGTTCAGTAGTGTGCTGTCGTCGCGCGCTGCCCACACGGCTGCTTCTGTGCGTTCCACCAACGAGAGCGACGAGCGCTTGTTGGGAACACTTTAGTGCATTATCCTTGTAGAGACGATCGCTCTCCCTCTGAGCTCGGTTGGTTAGGTTAGAAAAAGCGGAAGTGTATCGAAAATCGCCCGGCATTTCAAAAGTGATGAAATAGTACGTAAGCAAGCTTTAGGGTCGTTAGGTGATAGAAGCCCAGGAAAGGAAGCAAAGGTATGAAACGCTTATTAAGTGTTCGGCAAAAGATAATTATAATTCTTATTAATGATCAAGTTTTGTAACAAATAGGGAGTTTTTCGGGAAGCTTTTTCTCAACCACGAGGCTAGAATAACTTGCCAAATGTGTGTAAATTAGAGCGTTCGCATCATCACCACTAACACACACACCATCTTGCTTCCTATAGTTGTGCGGTGTGTTAGAATGATCCCCGCGATCTATTCTTCATTTGCGCGGCCATTTTCAAACGCGCGTGATGGTGGTGCGTCTGTTTGTCCTACGTATTAGCGCGCCATTTCCCGATTCCGATCGTCGAACCAGTGCAGCTGTTGTTTTTGGCTCTTTTTCTTTCTCGGACCGTTTGCTAGGGAATAGGCTGGGGAAGCTACGAGAAGCTGGTGAGTGTGTGTGTGTATGGGTCGCCTGGTCGGATAGCTAAAACAATAATAAGCGTACAGCGACGAGAGCAGCACCCCCCAAAAAAGAGCACTTGCCTTGTACGTCATTAGATGTGGTCAAGAGGGGCCTAGGTCAGCTTAAGTTGCTGCAAGCGTTAGGCGTATCGGAACTTGAAGAGGGCGAAAGAGAGAGAGAGAGAAATCGAGAGCTTCTAAAAACGGCTACCATCTCTGAGCGTTAGGTACTTCCCCCCCCCCCCCGCCCTGCGTTTCGTTTGGATAAACTATTTGTTCTATCTCACCGTGTAAAAAATGGCCGGATGAGATAGGCCAGCAGAGGCCGACCGAAACGCGGTTTCAAGCGACTCGAAAATGTGTTGATTTCCACTTCCTTCATCCGTAACCCATCGGCACAAACGCACACACAGCACGGGGGAAGAAACACGGTCAAGCGTGCGGTTGTGGCCTTAGGAAGCAGGGCAGGAAGGGAGGGAGGGAGGGAGAGCGAGTGAGGCAGAAAGGCAGGAAGCTGGTAACCAAAATGTGAGTTTTACGCTCGAACACATCACCACGATCGGCCGCTTCGATGGTTGGCCAAGTCTGCCAAGCAGCGTGAGGCGCTCGCCAACCGGAGGAGGAACACACAAAACTTCGGCAGTACGTACACCACCACCCTCCATTAGCACCCAAAAAGGTGAGTAGAACCTTTTTCCACTACCTCTCTATGTAGCGCATCGTAAGCATGTGGGTGGAGTGCGTAGGTGTGCGTGCGTGCATGTCTGTAGGAAAAGATCGGGGCCTTCAAAAATTTCAAATATCGAATCCTCCTTCGAACGTTTCCTCTCGACTATAACACCATGCGGCGGTCTGCCGACAAAGGCGCAAACAAAAAACACGAACAGCCCCAAAAAGTGAGGTTGTGGTGCCCATCGGACGGAAGTGCACCGCCCCTATCGAAAGAGGAGGAGGGTGGTGGTTATACGATAGGAACGCAAGCTGTACATGACAGAACGCTTTTATCGAGTTTTTCGGGCAGATGATGTTGCGATTGATTCTTCAAACATTCAATCGAATGCTAGATAGCGTCAATAATGTGAAGCTTCACTGATAGGGAGGGACGGCAAAAAAGGAGCCGCACTTTATGGAGTGTCTTGTTGGGTATACCTGGAGGAGGAAGAGTGTTGGCTTGCCACGCGGGTTTAAGAAACTTCCATTTTAGGGTGAAGATCGCCGTCATTTCAACGGTTGAAATAGCTGCGATCTAGCCTAAGGGCAAAATTAAGCCAAGGAAACCTTAAATGTCAGACCAAGAGCACTCGAGACAAGAAGCCGATTCCAAGCTCGCCAATGAGGTGTTGTGAGGCCATACCGCCGATCACACTCATTGTGAGGTTTCCAAAATGGCCACTCGCTACATCTGTTACCAATTTTTCACACTACCCCACAACGGCCTTGTCCTATAATAATGGATGGCGAGCCCGCAAAGCTCGGCTCAAGGATCGGTGCCTCCGAAATCGATCGAACCGACAAGACGTTGAGGTACGCATAATGCGCACCAGCGAAGTCTTGCTGCAAGGTCTTTATTAAGCCACCTAATTGGTAATTGTCCGGCACGCCGGGACATGAAAAGCCGACGCACAACAGTAATCGGTGTGCACCCAAGTGGTAGTGTGAAGTAAGAAGAAGACCAACAAAATGCTGCATCACTGCTTGCTGCAAGGTTGCTGGAAGCCACAAGGCTTTGAGTGGCTCTTTCCCACCAAAACCACCTTGACGCTGGAGGCCGGGCACCGTATGATCAGCGCCTTTTTTTTTTTTTTTGTTTGGCTTCGTTCGAGCTTCTGGTACATTAGAAAGAGCGAGACGGGCCCTGGGCGGCAAGAAAGGCCGCCACTCGATCAGGCTCTCGATCGGATGATTGATGAAAATTGGTGCCTTTTTGACGGCCAAATTTCGTACTGCTCTGTACCACCCCATCGTCCACCAATGTACCAAATGGAGACAAATGGTCACATGATTGGAGATCGATTTTTGGTTTAGTATTCCAACCGTGGTGTGCTGGTCCGCGACTTCTCCCAGGTGCTTGTACATATTGAACGAAAGCATCGCGCGAGAACGCCGGTGGTGGGACACAGAGTCTGGGACGGAAGGAGTTTCGGGCATATGGTTACGCCATGCGTTCGCTTGCCCCCCCCCTTTCAGGCACGGATTTTCCCGCCGGCCGAGCGCGCGATGTTTGCGTAATGCAAAATATTAAAGTGGAATAAAATCTTCCACAAGTCAGCCGGCCAGCCGGGCGGCCCAACCCAAGCCAGCCAGCCTGTCCTCATCCGGAATGCATAATGTGTGCTGCCTGGGGACGTGCCCTGCACAAGATGTGCCTTTGACCGTGCCTGCCCGTTTGTGTGTGTGTGTGTGTCTGATACGGTGTACTGAGTGCGTTTTGGCGGGTCTCGATTACGATTCCTCGCCAGCGATTACGATTCCTCATTGTCAATGCGAGACGGTCCTCCATACATCTTTTATGAGTTGAGTGAAACCTGAGCAGTCATGATTTCTGAGCTTGCTTTGCCTGCCAGTCTGTGGTGCGGCATCGACCTACAGCACCATTCCGGTTCCCCAGGAGGCCCAGCGAGAACCCGCTTGATGCTAGAATGTGCAATCGGTTGGCAAGTTTCTGCATGCCAGTAGTGCACAGCTTTCCGAATGCCGAATGGGGTGGACTTTCACATATGCAGAACAATGCAGAAGGCTGCTGAACCCACCATTTCGTTATTTCGGTGCAGTCCCCCCGTGTCCAGTCTGTGGAGGCGCATGAAAAATGAGCTCTCTCGGCGTCGTCTCCGGTGCCGTTTCACCTGTACTCACGCACCGGTACACTCTGCGTGAATGGAATGCGTAAACCGAGGGCACAAACAACAAAAGGCGTTAGGGAAGAACCGAAGACGGCGAGATGCTCGCCGTTCCCAGAAAACACAAAAGTGCAACACAGGATGTTGACGGCTGTCTGGGACTGCTAGCATATAAGACCGGCAAAACGGAGGGAAAACCCCCCTGCTGGCTCACAGAACAGTGCACATACCCTCCGATACACCTAGCCAACGACCTAAGTCCTTCAAGGACTTCCCACAGGTACATAACACCGACGCGAGACTGTGCTTTTGTATTGCAGGGTAAGGGAAAAGGTAGTTTCAGGTTCTCTAATGGTTTTCTAAAAGGGTAAAAAGTAGGAACTCCGCTCAATGAGAAAACATAACAAAAGCGAGGGGCGACTATTACAGGCCTAACAGACCTCTTGCAGGTCTCCTTGCGTTCGCCTAACAGCAGAGGCACACAAATCCTTGAGGGATAGGGAATTGGGAAATGGGCGAAAATTAACTTTGTGGTGCTCGAGAGCGAACAGGTAGAATAACAGCCGAGCATCATTAAAACCTCACACACACACACAGGAATCATCGTGATCGTAAAACAACCCTGTCTTGTGCTGCCTGCTGCTGCTGCTGCTGCTGTAAATCTGTACGATCAAGATCACCCTCCGAATTTTGAAACGTAAGGATGAGAGAAGGGTGTGTAGTTACGTACCTGATCCTTGTTTTTTTTTTCGTTATTCCGTTTTCGAAAGTCAGTTTTGATTTCCTTTCGGGATGGTGGGGTACCTTCCGTGCGAGAATATTCCTGGAACTCGCTGGCCTACAGCACATCGATCATGGTGATGGAAGTATACAGACATTCGGAAGGTTTCTTGGGAGGGTTTATTACCTGGCCAATGCTAAACCTGTGGGTAACAGCAAGCGACAGCAGGGATACCTTTTAAAAAGGGATTAGATTTCTTCGCGCTGGTCCGATGATGACTCGTCCAGATTGGTCAGAACGTGGTCTGTCCCGGCACGACAACTAATGATGGGCCTACAGATCCTGTGGAGGTGACTGTTGATTTTTTTTCCCAGGATATGTGTGCTCGTAAGCCGGAGGACACTTCTAGACGACCAAAAAAAAACGCATTTGATTGATTCGTTGCGATGAGCTGACACTTTTTGCTTGACTTATCGTTTCCCTTCCAGTCAGCCAGCCAAGCGCTGATCGTGATCGTGAGATATTCCTCGGACTTCCTGGATTGCGAGCGATACGCGAGAAGAAGGTACAAGAAGAAGTAATTATTAAGGAGTTTAAAGGTGTGGTTATTGTACGGATAAACTCCACAAAACTTTGACTATAAACTGTGATCAGTTCCAACTGGGTACATGATTCCGTGAGACCCGTCGCCATATGATGAAGAAATTCTAACCCGTTGCGCCCAACCAACTACTGCGTCTTTCGCATCCGAGTCCAATGTCCATTGAACCTGGGTGGTGAACCGTGGTGTGGTAAACGACCCAGGTGGTCATAAATATATTGCCCACCTTGCCCTCCCCCTTCGGCCACTTCTCGGGACATCAGCCTGCGTCGAGTCTGTGAGTGGGTTTGGCCAAAAGCTGGTACCGTACGGTGTGCAAACTCGTTATAAATGAATAGAATGGACTGGAACGATGGAGTCTTTGGTAGCAGCGTACTTAACGGACGCGATATTAACACAGCTCGGTCGGTGGAAGGGAGAAGCGGCAGAGCAACTCTCTTGTGATCTGCATACGTAAGCGTAGCCATAGACGGTGATTTGCAGGAATATCAACTGCTCGGCGGCCTGGCGTGTGGTTCGAGGGGCACACTCAATTCGTGACACGCCGCACTGTGGAGGTTCGAGCAGAGTCGCCCACCGCATTTCGAAAACACGGTCGACCACCGTTCTTAAGGCGCGCGTGGGCTTAGCTCGGAGGGTGATCATCGACTCAGTCTCGTCGCCGCATGTGCTTTGGCAGCAATTAAATCCATGACGAAGATCGTGCCAAATGGCCAAATCTACATTTCAAGTCCACTCGATCAATCACACCGTTGTTGTCGCCGTCGTCGTTGTCCCCCCCGACGGTGACGGTGGCAGTCAGACACCACTGACCGTTTCTATGTGTGAGACGTGGTCACCTGGTGCTTAACCAACGGTGTTCCTTTCGCTTTAGGGGATTTTGTTTGAGCGTGTTCAAATGGGCAATTTTTTTGCTTACAAAATCGCACTTCGATGATTTAATCCGCGCCACGCACCCGGCTGATGTTCGATTGCTGCTGCTTGGTGGTGGAATAATAGTGTTGTAGTCACATTTCGGGGTCGGTACTTCATCGCAACGATGTGTGAATTCGTCACTCGGCAATCATTCCAGCTTAGCCGCCGGAATGGTGCTGACAAACAACACCACAACGCGCGTAAGTTATTCATGAAGCCTGCTCCTCAGAGATCCCCATTCACAATTTCCAGGTGGGGGGAGGAGGGGGGTCCGTACCTGGTTGGTACCAAGAAGTACTGTGCGAGACGTTGGTGACCGCCTTGGAATGGTGCCGATTCCGTGTAAACGATGACGACAGCTGTTGAATCTTAATTGCTCGGCAAGCACACAGTGCACTGGGATCTTCCTGGGCACATCATCATCATCATGATCGTGTCGTGGCCATTTTTGTAGTCTCTGCGTACGAACCGGTACCTCGCTAACCCGCTGACTCATAAAACGTGTGTGCCGCGTCCGGTTTCTCTGCAGGTCCTCTGTCCCGGTGGAACCATATTTGCGTTCCTCCCGCGAACGTATAAGGCAAGGACAAGTGCAGCCGACAGCCGTGTCGTCGTCGTGCCGTACTGTTTCCGGGCACAGCTTTAGCCACATTGTAGTAGCGATGCACGCTGCTATCTGGCGCCACCTGTGGAACTTCAACAAAGTCGAGGTGACAAATGGTCAGAATATTCATCCGTACGGTTTCCCTGTGGACCGGGCCCAAGAAACCTGTCCCGTGACGGTTCGAGAAACCAGTCAATTAAAAAGCAGTCAAGCGTTCTGGGCTTCTTCCCACAGTCCCCCTCTAGGCTGACATTCCGTCGGTCGGGGTTGTTTCCCAGTGACAGCAGCAACCTAGCGGACCCGGTACTACCCTTGCTGTGGGGTAATTACATTCCATTCGTGAAAGTACCCACCACACACACACATGGAATTTTCGGTGAGCTATTTTGTTCTTCCTTCCCAGTCTAACCTTTTAATTTTAGCGGCCCCAAAAAAAAGAAGATTGAGTTTCGGGGAGGAGGGTTTTTTCTGATGATGTGATGGCTGGATGCGATCGCGGGGTCGTGCGATCTCTTGTGTGTGTCAGCTGTGTTCGAAAGGGGTTGTTCTCACGTTCCAACTTGAATCGTGTGTGTGCTGGGAAATGTGGGAACCCTTCTTTGCGGGGAGGAGGGGTGGAATTAGAGGGTGGAATTTGACCCCTCGTCGCGATCCCATTTTAGACACACTTCATGCCGCGTTTTTCGATCAATTTCGCTCGTAAGACTCCGGTGGTCTATTGCTTCAGGTGGCGTTGTGGAAGTACAGGAAGTACAGCCTCGATCTCACGTGCGTGTTGGTGGGGAAGTGTTACCGACAGAGGCAACAAAGACTGCAAACAAATCGAGCCCGTTGTTCGATTTTGGCCGGGATGTTAAATTGAGACACAGTTTCTGACTGGCCCCGCGGGGAAGGTTAAAAAGGCTCGATCGATCGTATGAAACAACAATTAACTACTCATTTTCTTCTTTACAGGTGTGTTCCGGTTTGAGGAGCTAACGATCACTGCAGGTAGCTTCGATCGAGTGTGGTCTAATGAGAAGCTTTGCCATACGCATGTGTGTGTGTTGTGAATACAAAAAAAAGCGCCTCATTACATCTTCGTGATTTACTCACACAAGCATTCCCGGCGGTATTCGTTCTTCGCGTTCCTCTAACCCGGATGTTTTGTACCGGACGCATGGTGTGTGTGTGTTGTAAGATTGCAAAGTGATCGTTCCATAAAAGGAAGAACAAGTTTTCAATTCACTCGCTCCCCTATATTTCTGTTGATCTTTAATTTACATACTAAGCTGCGAATGTGCAAAGTAGCATTACAGAGCGCTTGTCGGTGGTGATACGAAGCGAAATGAGGATTATTATTTTAAAACAATTTTCTAAATCAAAATCTCTCTATCGTTTTAGGTGAAATCGTTGTAAGGATCAACACCATCTATAATTAATTTGGAAAGCAACCCCTGAGGGGGAGGAAAAAGCCAATTTTTCGCGTCTGGTTCTGGTTCGCCAACACCACCACCATCACCCCTACTCTACCGTGTCTGATTTTACGCGTCAATTTATATTTGCTTTTATCGCGACACAACAAAAAAAAAACCTTCAGCAGAAGTAACATTCAGCGTAGCGTCGTGTGGTACAAGCGATTGCGCGGCCCCGGCTATGGATGATAAGTGTGTTCGAAAGACGCATCGAGAGCACGTGGAGGGCTTGGTTTTTATCAGTTTGACAAGGGTTTTTTTTTTCTTCCTTCCTCCCAACCTTCCAGTGTACTTTTTCTACACACGCACACCGCATCCATCGGGAGAGAGCGAACTCGCGAGCGCGCGCGCGATCGTATCAGCAGAATGTGGGGGTGAAACGGCGGCTGGAATGGGGCTGGAGAATATTGATTAGAGACAACACGGCGGTGGTAATGTTGTTGAGCGCGATAAGACGAACCAACGACGACGACGACGACGATGTGTTCAATATCTATCGGTTCTCTGCCTCCGTGGTTGGTTGTGAGTGTACTTCAACGTACGTACAACACACACACACGCACAGGTCCGAGTTAGATGGGAGACGGTTTTGGCAACGTGTCCACCGCACGTTCCGATCCAGACGCGCTCGAGCGACGGATGCGAAAACCGGTAACACTCTATTAACACTTATTGACTAATTCCTGCATAGTGCGCTGGTGAGACACAGTGGGATCGTATCAGATCGTACCATCCAAGAGTTGTAGCGTGTGCATGATAGTTCACCTTTCTCAAGTGATTCTCGAGCGAACGAAAATCGTTGTTGTTCTAATCGTCTTGATCGCCGATTCCGTTCAGCTGCAGCTTGTCGATAAATTGAAATGTAAATATTGATACAAATTGGCACCAACCGAGAGAGGGAGAGAGAGGGATCGACCTTCTGATCCGTCCATCCGTTCACCCCGGTAAGTTCTCATCGTGTGATCATCATCCCTCGAACGGATGGACACAAATCTCAACAGCGAGCTAGCCGGAGGACTACACCAATCGGTCGCTGAATTACCGATCACTGTAACCGCTTTTTTCGTCAATGTTCTCTTTGGTTATCTAGCTGTATGAGTGTACTTTAAACGTCATAAAGCTAGCATACCGAAGTTAATAATTGACTGATACTCATCGATGGGTGGCGAGAGCGCAAACATGATGGATGCTACTTAGACCCGTACAGTGTGTGTATGTGTGTGTGTGAAGTGTGTGCGTTTATTCGTGGCGTTTTATACTAAGAGGAAGGTTTAGCTTAAAGTAACGTTTAAGACAGATGAAGTTGCACTGTTCTAGTGGAGTTCTTTCATACGTAAATTGATTCGATTCCTCTACGCGGTAGGAGAGTTATAAGCAAAATGGATCAAAATAGGTGATATTCAGGCCGCTCCGCACAGGAACGGGGGTATTGGGTGTATGACCTAAGAATAACTATATCGTCAAGGTTATCGTTTTTCTCTAAGGAAAACTGAAAACCACATAAATATTCATCCGAATAAGCCTAATGACGGTTGACGGATCGTTTCAGTAGCTCCATGATTAAATTGTTTCTTACTGATCCCACCAATTAATGTACAGAGTACTACCAGCCTGGCATGAATATAACTGGAAAAATATTATAAATATTTGGATATGGATACAATGGTGCAAGGAATATACTCGAGAGATTTCACGCAAATACTGTTATGCTATTGAGGGATGTCCGGCTACACTTTGTCCGAAAAAGGTAACAACATTCATCTATTACCTTACCTCTTTTAGGATAAGGACTGGTTCATGTCCTGACGTGATCTTCCGTCACTGTAGATATATTGGTGAGAATGCGTGACCACAATTCCACCTCCAATATAGGATCTGCATTGTTTTCAGGTGCAGGGAAACATACCACGATGTTAGTAAAGCTATTGCACAGATTATTGAAATAAAATATTACAAGGGGCTGGTTATTGATGTATGTTCGAAGAAGTTCGCAGATAGTTAGCCGGAATTGTTGAATAAATAATATAAACTAGCTGACTCCTGCTTTTATTTATTAATTAAGGACGGCTTGACGCCATATTGATGACTGCTGCTGCATTATAAATAAGATTAGCAATCACAGTATTGAAAGGGATTTGTTGATTGAGAATAGTTACTTAATTGTGCACACATAATAAGGCACCACTAACGAAATAAATCCATTTAAATACAGCCGGTTGGTAAATAAAATAAATTTTAAATTACATTAACCCTTCACACATGGTCCTTCTACCGCCCGTTGTGTGCAAGTCGCTCTGTTGCATTCAAGATGGCACGCATGCAATAGAACCGAACTTGCGTACAACGCTCGCAGCACTGTCCGACCGCAAAAAACAGGGTAGCAACTCTTCTTTCCAGACGACCGTTGCGCCCTCACAGCAAATCAGTTTATACAAACTCTTTCGGAATAGTTCGACCACTATTACACTTTACTACAGTAAACAACATCTTATAACATTTTTGCCGCGTTGCGTGATATTGATTTGCCTCACAAGATCGGTCGCGTCTTGGCACGATCGACCTCACACCCTGAATCTACTAAAATCTTTGTAAAAACACCAGCAACACCAGTGGGAAGGAAATCTCGCGACAGTGTTCACCCCACCGAAGCCCCGAAGTTATTAAATGCGCTGCTCACCAATAAATGCTACTATACCTTTTAGAACGGGGACGGCACGTAAATCTAGCTGTGTTCGTGACCGTTGCCTTATGGAGCCTTCTAGAAAGCTTCTCTCTCTCTTTCTGATTCTACGCCGCTTTAGAGCGAATCCGGAAACCGGAAAAATAGCCTACAACGTTCACGGAACGTTTTCTGCGTTCGTTCCCGAATAATGTCCTCCACGCTGAGTTCCGCTTGCAGTAATCGTAGCTAAAAGAAAGAAGGATAGTTTGTGAGGTTTATGTACAACCCAGGGGCCCCTGTTCCTAGCATTCTCTACTTACTTTCCGTTGCTCCGTCTTGAACTGCTTGTTCAGTGCAATGTCATCTTTGTTTTCCTCCCGTTTGTCTTTGAGCGTTTTGACCGTATCGGCGCACACGACGATACACTTCTTTATCGCGTCCTGCCGGTGGCTGTAGCCTGATTGAAGCTCACCGTGCAGCTCACGACACTTTGCCTCAGCATCCACCTGACCCTTGAACGATTCCGTCGGTATGGATGTGTTGAGTGCGTAGATGATTTTGTCATCAAGATCACGCATCTTTTTCAGCTGCTCCTGCAAGTGTAAGCCAACAGGTGTAGTAAGTACACGATTCCGGGACAAAACCGGGCAGCGGATGATGGTGAGATTACACAATCTTGGTAACCACGAATGCCTTTACATGATGACGGTACGAGACCCCTATGTTCCCTTTGTTTTTACCTGAAACTGCGAGAAGTCGGCACATTCATACTTGAAACTCATTTCCACAGATTCACGGGCAGTGCTGGGAGATTATCGGGGAGGGTTTTGGGTTAGTAATTCTGTTAAAAATTGATCAAAAATACAACAATAACAGAAGCAAGCGTGCGCTATGCAACTCGCCGACCAAAACTTTCACCTTCGTTTGACAGCCGGTTTGACAGAGGGCGCTGAAAAGCTCGAGGGTCGCTTCTACTCGGTGGTTCAGTTAAATTTAATTAAAAGATAATAGACAATAGATTTAATATTCGATAGTAAATTCCTGCTCTTGGTATGATTTTAATACTCTATCTTTTTTATTTACTTTTTATATGATCAGCTTTCGCAGAGTGAGAGGATTGCGTGAAGCAGACAGGCCAAGCTGCAAGCTATTTATTCCTATAATTTTGATAATGTTGCCCAAGACACCGCTTCTAGAAGGTTTGGTAGTTATTTTTTTAAGAAAACACTTTTTTCAAGCGATTTTCACAACTTTATCCAATCCGAACGGCGCCGGGTGGCATGGCAACCATAACGTCACGTGTCCTGGTGGCAAACCACTGTGCAGCTGGCAACAAACGTCAATAGTCGCGTTTGGCAGCTCATCTGACAGGTTCTGATGAACGTGAAAGTCGTGGTGTAAAATTTTCAGATTTCCTACGCTAATTTTGCAGCGAAAGTAAGTTTCCACGGCCATAAATCGGCATTTTCCGGCACGATTCCGATGCCCATCTATAGTCCGTTGCCCCAGCCAACTGTTCAAAGTGTGTGAAAGGCACCGCGATTGCGAAACACGAGTGTTGAGATCAATCCGTGTGGAAAACGATTTCTACGTAGCCGTAGCGCGGAGTGAGTGGGGTTGGCTGGCAGCAAGTGTACCGAGAAAGGACGAGAAGGAGCGATATAGAAAAGAGAAGAGAAAAGACGAGATTTACTAATGTCACACACGGTGCACCCCACCACCATCTGACCTGCAGTGCCCTGTCCCGCTAACGCGCTAAATATGGGCCCTTGCGAAAAAATGCATCTGCAGCAGCGAGAATCACTCAGCTGCCCAGTGCGCACCGTCATCCCGTCTGCCCGTCCGTCTGTCCGTGCGTCGTGACCATACCGTCATCGCAAACGGGCAAGTCGCGTGTGCTTGCATACGTTCGCGCGAGTGTGTGTGTGTGTGTGTCCGTGCGCACACGGGTGATGGGTGGTGTTGTGTCATTTGGCGACGGCCACTACTGCTGCTGTTGCTTTGAAATCAATAGGGCAGCAAAAATCGCATTTCGTAAATTAATTTACCACAGTGCGCTGTGAAACTAACGCTATCGGTGTGCTCTTCTGGTCTTGCAGAAAATGTCCAACACAACGCATCGGTATCGGTATAAAAATGTTGGCCTGGACTCCACAGAAATGCGGCGCCGGCGGGAGGAGGAAGGAATCCAGTTGCGAAAGCAGAAACGCGAACAACAGCTGATTAAGCGCCGCAACGTCAACGTGGCTGACGAGATCGATCAGGAAGCAATTCTTTCGGTAAGCGAATAGTGGGGCTCGAATGCTCGAAACTGGGGGCTTTTCGGCACAAACTTAACATCTCACACGCGCTGACTTTCTTCTACCTTCCGGCAGGATGAAACGACATCGACCGACAACCGGTCGCTCATACAGCCGGCCGTCATCGAGGCACTGTACAGTGAAAACGTCGAGGAACAGCTGATCGCCACACAGAAGTTCCGCCGGTTGCTCTCCAAAGAGCCGAACCCACCGATCGATATGGTGATCAAGCACAACATCGTGCCACGGTTGGTACAGTTTTTGGGCAACTCGCAAAACTCTACGCTACAGGTAAAATGGAAGAGAGAGAGTCAACACACCAGTATGTTGGCCGATTTTTTTTTCAGGAAATCAGTTGTTAATTCTCCCCCCTTCACTTCCAGTTCGAAGCTGCCTGGGCACTCACAAACATCGCTTCCGGAACGTCAGAGCAAACGAGCGTAGTGATAGCGGCCGGCGCCGTGCCAATCTTTGTCGATCTTATGAAAAGCCCCCACGAGGATGTGCAGGAACAGGCGATCTGGGCGCTCGGTAACATTGCCGGCGATTCGCCCGAGTGTCGGGACTGTGTGCTGGATCACGACGTGCTGGAACCTTTGCTTAGGTAAGCTGCGATCTTGCGGGTTGTTGATCGTAAAGGATGTCTGTTAACGTAATTGAATGCTTGCAGCGTATTGAGTACCTCTCGCCGGCTAACACTAACGCGCAATGCTGTCTGGGCCCTGTCCAACATGTGCCGGGGCAAGAACCCGCCGCCCGACTTTTCGAAAGTCGAGAAATGCCTTCCCATCCTTTCGCAGCTAATGTTTCACAACGATGTGGAGGTGCTGGGTGATGCTGTGTGGGCCGTTAGCTACCTGTCCGATGGTTCCAACGACAACATCCAGGCCGTCATCGATGCGGGCTGCTGTCGGCGTTTGATCGAGCTTCTATCGTAAGTGTGAATAATCAGGGCAAGAATTGGGTTTGCAAATGTGTTTCCAGCGTTTATCATAAGGCGATGTCATCGTTTGATTTTGGATGGCCGAACACAACGAAGCTCGCCTCGTCTGTTAGGATGGGATGGGATGGGTTGTGCGGGAGAAAAGGCTTTATGATTTGCTAACGGCAGTGAGTTTGACATCCCTGAATTATTGGTTTGTTTTAACGTAGATATCCATAAACCAAACCAAACGCTAAAGAGGTACTCACACTCAGATTGGATTTGGATGTGATTATTGATACGATAAACGTATTAAACACACCAACGATTTTGATACTAATCAAACATAATTTTACAATTTTGATAATAATTCTTGTAATTGATAACGATCTTTGTCGATGACTCGCCTGTTTAAATCTAGAAGCATTTTGATAAGAGGCGTGCGTTGAAATGATTGATACTTTCTCAAATGGAAATCTGGTCACTTTGCTTTCGCCCCTGTTTTCGCAGGCATAACCACAACAACGTGGTGTCCGCGGCGCTCCGTGCCGTCGGCAACATCGTCACCGGCAACGACACCCAAACGCAGCTGATCCTGAACTGCAATGCCTTACCCTCGATCCTGCAGCTGCTCAGCTCGCCGAAGGAGGCGGTCCGCAAGGAAGCGTGCTGGACCATCTCGAACATTGCGGCCGGCAACCGGAACCAGATCCAGGCCGCGATCGATGCCAACATCTTCCCGAGCATCATCGAGCTGCTGCAGAAGGCCGACTTTAAAACCCGAAAAGAGGCGGCCTGGGCCATCACGAACGCGACCAGCGGTGGTACGGTTCAGCAAATCAAGTATCTGGTAGGTCGAATGTATTCTGGCAGGTCGAATGTGTGTGTGTGTGTGTGTGTGTGTGTGGAATGTGACTGCTTACTCATGAATTGGTTCTTTCCCGCTCCTCGACAGGTTGACGTCGGTTGCATACCGCCCATGTGCGAGCTGCTGACCGTGATGGATCCGAAAATAATTACCGTCGCACTGAACGGGCTGGAAAACATTCTGAAGGTGGGCGAAGAACAGCGAACCAAACCGAACCCGTACGCCGTCATGATCGAAGAATGTTACGGTAGGTTGCAGACGAACCGCATCGCGCGTGCAGCAGCGGCGTAACGGCCCCCCTTCCTTTTTTTTTTCTCCCCTGTGTCCCCAGGTCTCGACAAGCTGGAATTTTTACAATCGCACCAGAACAATGATATTTACGAGAAGGCATTTAGCATAATCCAAAAGTACTTTAGCAACGACGACGAGGATCTGGCGGTGGCCCCGACCACGGATAACAATCAGTTTCAGTTCAACGCAGACCAGTCGGTGCCAATGGATGGGTTCCAGTTTTAATGTCCCTCCCCCCCCCTCCCTTTCCCACTCCGCCCCATTCTGTCTCTCTCCCTCTCTTTGGCTCTCCCTTTCTACACGTAAAAACACGTCGGCACACATTTCGAAGGGCGTAGATTAACATCCCAAAACTGGACAAGAGACCGTAGAGGTGGAGAGGTTCAGAGGAGGGACAGTGGATGCACGTGATGCTCCCCACAAACCAACCAGACGAATACAAAAACACAAAAACGCCCACGGTTCACTCACACACACACACACATATACCTACAAAACACCTTCGAAGCTCCCATTTTCCTTTGCAGTGTTAAAGCACTGGCGTGGGAGAGTAGTTGGTAGTTTTACAAATTATAAATATAATCGTGTAAAGTGAAAAAAACAAACAAAACAATTAACGTTAAAACAGACACACGCAAAGGTCGTTACACGGCAGAGAAGATAGTAGGGATTACGATAGCATACGAGGCGCGCGCTATCCATGATGATGATGATGATGATGGAAGAAGGAAGCTTATCTAATTTATTGTACATCCCCCGGCCTTAACCTTGGTGAATCCTTCCCTCTTAGGTCCTCTTTTCCCATGCCCACCCCGTCCCTCCCCTGTTTTTTTTTGTACATCTGACGCTTTGCAGAGAGACCGATCTTCCAGTTGACCGATCGACTCCGAAGGAAACCCACAGCAACTGTGTGGGAGAGAGCCGCTAAGAACAATAGGACACGCGCCGTCTTTCCCAACTAAAAAAGCGATATAAGGAAACGCTCTGCGATAGATGCTGTATGCTTAAATTTAGATCTTTTCTTAACTTAACTAAACATCTGCCGTCTTTTTGCCTTGCCTGCCTAACCCTTTCTTAACGCTTGTTGCGTTTTTTTTTTATGCGAGCAAACAACGATCCTTGTTGCAGGTGGATGCCTGAACAACCGATTTGCTCTCATGCTCTAATAAGGACACCGTTTCAAATTTAGTTAATTTGTGACATTTTTAATCCATTATTAATTAGGAAATGGGAACAACATTCTCCGTACTCAAACTCCAAGAACTACTCTTCGCTATAGCGAGGAATCAAGCAGGAATTAAAAGGCAGCGGGCCTTTTTGAATTGGCAGTTAGTTGGCACACGCGCGGTCAATTGCTTTTGGAGGTCTGTTTTTTTTTTAGGGACGATTAGTAATCGTCGTTGGGGCGCCGGTCTTCACACTGCAGGGCCGGTCGGCAGTTCAAGGGTTCAACTCCCATCCAGACCGCCTCCCCGCACGTAGGGCTTGACTACTTTACTACGGGTAAAATTAAGTCACAGAAAGCCAGAAATGGCAGGCCCGAGACCTCCGAGGTTGTAATGCCAAGGAAGAAGAAATCGTCGAATTTTTTGCTCCAAATTGGGGAGAAAGATCGATGGTGGTAGTGTGTTTGTGTGCACGACCGGAGGCTCTTTATACCAAAAAGAGACACTTTGGACGAAGAGGATTCTTCGATTTATAATCATTTTTTGGTAGATTACTCTTCAAGGATTCTGCGCTTCTTGAGGTGCATCATGCAAAGCAAAGTTTTTCCTCTGAGAGGACATGGTGAAAATGGTGTTTGTTCAAGGAATGTGAATTAATTACAACTTGCTGGAAGGGCACCAAATCTGTTAATCTATTGTCCAGTTGCCCAATGGGAACTGTATATGAGCATATGATCTTTTGGCTTGCTATCTTCACAACCTCAGAGGATTGGATGGGTACCATGATGATAGGGGCAGCTTGCCAGCATAGGTACAAGAATCGTTATTAACCATTTACTCTGATTCTGGGAGGAAAAATAAAAGCAGATAGCATTTTTTCGAGGAAACATTAAACAAAGTCATGGAAATCTTGAAGTTAAAAGCTGGGGAAATTGTGCAATTTTTGCTTTTCCTAGGCTTAGTGATCCTCTAATGGAATTTGGTTGTGCCTGTCGTATATCGGCGCACTAGACTTATGAATATCCCGTAGTATTCATATTCTGGATAGTAAGTTCTGGCTACAGAGAAACCGGAAGTCCTGTTTCATTACCAATTACGACGTATTAGTATTTGTAGACTTCTGAAGGGCTGAAATGCGCCTGTTTTGGGGTTTCTCTAGAGAGAGCGAGAGTAGTTCTTGGATAGCTGAGATTCAGAGTATAATGTGTTTTATGGTGTCAACTTGATGGCCGAAAAATCAGGAACGATATATAGGACGCTCCGGAGAGGATGGTTAGGCCGACCTCTGTCTGCTTCGTAAGCTATTTAAGACGATCCTTAGTACTTCCGTTTCCTCTGTCCTTTTTTCTTGCTCTTGTTGTGCTCATCGCTGACTCATAGATTCCTGGGTGCCGCACAATAGACTGCCATCCTGGCAAAAACCAGTGAACCCGGCGGGTATCAGTTTCCGTTTTATATTAGCATCATGATAAAAACCAATCGAAACTCCCTACAGGAAGGAAAAAAAAAGCAGGTGGCAGGGGCTGGTTGGAAGATACCCACTGTTTGCACCCAACCACACCCCCGGATGCGCGTATAGTGTGCGTGGATGGCTGGCGGAAAACAAAAGGAGAACAAGAGCGCAGAGAGAAAAAAAACAAAACCAAACCTAAATTAACAATAAACTATTCACCATTTATCTCTTGGAAAGCTGGTGGGATGTGAATTTACTTTACCACCTTATTTTATTTTATTAATACTTCCCACCGTTTTCACCTTCATCTGTTGCAGGCTCTTCGGCGTCGGGCCCACGTTCAGCGTAATGTCTTGCAGCACTTGCCCTTTCGGTACCGGCATTCGAAGCAACCGTCGCAGGCTTTTAACGTGCGCTCGTTGCCTGGCTACGCGCAGCTTGGTGTCCCGGTTTTCCATCGCAGCCTCCTCCGATTGGCTCTGCAGCAGCACGTACAGCGCGTACTGTTTCGCTCGCCAAATTCGTAACGAATCGCGCACGTCTAGTCGCTGCTGCATCTGTTCCGGTGTCGCTGCTGGTGGGTAGCGGCGTGCCTTTTGCTTGTTGTACGTGTGATGCACCTCGATCGGTCCGGTTACCGAGACGGCGGAAAAATACGTTGCACGGCGTTGAAAATCTTCCGGCTGCAGTGAAATCGTCCACGTCTCGCAACCATCCTCCTGCTCACCGCCGTTGATCATCTGCTGGAGTTTGGACACTGAAACCGTGGTATTCGTTTTTGTGTGAGTGTGTGAGTTTAGTGTAGGGGGGGTAAGGGCTCACAGTTTTAGGGCCGAGATTTACTTTGGGGGTGTGGAATTACGTTCCCTGCTCGATTTTGGGTTTGCTGAAGATTGTCCGATTGTTAGTGGTTGTTTCGCGTCCTGTTTGCTGCTATCCACCATATGCGTAAGCCCTTCGAGTTGCAAAAGGGCGTCCCTGTTGCGTGTATCAGTCGATCTAGTACCGTGCTTGACAGCTTCATTGCGAAGTGTGCGTTGCGAAAAGGGATCTGTCAAATTCTCGGAGCTTTTTCGTAGAATTGAACAGCTGTGAACAGAGAAGAGCGTGCAATGGGGCCGAGAGTTGCAATTGGTGTATTTTTGGTTGTGAGTTGTAATATTTAGTAAAAATTCATGTTGAGCAGGTGATACTGTCCACAGGAAACGTTTGCCATCTTGGAGGACTCCTCACAAGAGAAAAGGCTTTGCTAATGAACCTTCAACGGCATCCGGAACAGCATCCAATGGCAACTTGGATTGTGTTGGCAAGCTCCCTGCTGCTTTATTGTGAGTAACTGTGTGTGTAACTAGGACAACCACCAGATTCGATTCCGGTGGTCGAGTGCTGCACTTTCTATAGGTAGAACTGGGTATTGAGCTATCTGACTATCCAGCTTCGCTTGACCCAATAGATCCGCAAATCATTCCACCGTTTTGATATACCAATTTTCAAGAGTTATTCGTCTACCTTAGGCTGAACAGAGGAGATAAAGCGATGTCCGGTGTTACTAAGAACGGAAAAAAGCGTTGTAATATGATCACCCGCGCGTTCTTCATTGCACATACCCGGTACACCTCTCGTGATCACAGTTTCCCGATGCTGAATCGCAAAGCGATAGTTCTTGTTACATATGCACGACCTTACCTCAGATTGTGGATCGTTAGATGCTCATTTTTCGCACTGTTCAACAAAGCTACCATGATGATTTCCTTAGATAGAGACCTTACAATGGGTAGAGAAAATCTAAATGCTGTTGGAAAGGAGAAGACCTCGTTCCCATGGTTCAAACGAACTCGATTTCGGCATGGTTTAGATAGCTTAAGTTATGTTCAAAACCCTTCTTTAACTGATCCAGCTTGTAGCTGTGCTAATGCGGACCTTAAAGCACAGTCTAATGCAGCGATTAGACCTCTGAGTGGAATCTAGAGGAGTTGATGGTTGGATGGAATCCATTGCCATTGGGGGAGTTTTTACACCACTAACCTTCTGTTGGTGTGGAATTTGTTGGAGGAAAAGTCTCAAAATAGTAATTAGGATTTCACGATTTTTTTCTACTCATGTTCTATAAGGCCTTTGTGATTTTATTACCGACCACGCAAGCCCTTTATTACCTTGCGCGTCTGCATTTCTCACCCTACCACTTATGATTTAAATTGTTTTTAAATAAAATTAACGCTTACAGCTCTCTAACTGTTGTTTCAAAATGTAACGATTGTAACGATATGTAACGATGCCGATTGTAACCCTTTCGCGTTACCGAGCGAAGGATCCAACGTGCGACGCGCCTAGAAGGCACGCACCTAACCGCCTAGCCATTGCATACCTTTCAGGCGCGCCGATCAAAAAGGCTTGAAAAACGCACGCGTTCGCTCGTTGTTTCTGGACGAAATCTGCGATTCGGGTAACAGGAGAGCATACCATACCAGGAGGTAGCCTGTTCGCGCATCGACCCGAACCAGTCCGCATGGTCGCGTGTGCGAGAAGAGGATCGAGAGATAGCAAGGTGGCCGGAGACTGATAAGCCATCGTCGTCGACCGGGACGACGCGATCGTGATCGTGTTTCATTGTATGCGTTGGTGCGGTGCTTTTATTTATTATGGCGCATGCATTTAACGCTAGGAGGAATTGCTCATTTCGGAATGAATTGCTGAGTAAATCATAGCTTTTTGTTTAATTGTAAATTTATATCCACAGTAAATATTACACTTTTTACTGATAATTGTTACACTTTTTAACGATTTATAAATTATGAATTTTCAAATATCTCTATGACACTGGTCAGATTGCTCGTAGAGAAATCAGGCCAAGATGATGATTCCAGAGACCGCGTGAGGCCCATTTTCGAGGCTTCTAAACTTACTTCTTAATACACTTTTTTGTGTTACTTTTCGGAGTGTTTTTTTTTAATAAAATTCCACATTTTTTAAATATTCCATTGAATTTGATATCATCATTTTCCTCTTTATTACAGTACACAATACGCATAACGCTAGAAAGCAATAACACAGGATCATGCCTTTGTTAGCCAGAGTAAGTTATGGTTTGTTTTTTTGTTTTTGTTTTGTTTTTCCCCCAATGTACAATGCTGCAGTAGTTATTTGTTTTTATATTAGGACTATACTTGATACTCGTTTCAATATACAGAAAGGCCACAGGTTGTGTTTTGTGTGTGTTGTGCTGTAACTGCTTTTTAATGCTATAAACGTACACACCATCGCTATATGCTAAGCATTTTGCCACCGGGTTGGAGTGTTCGAAAATGGAACAAAAATAGCAACAACAAAAAAGGGAATTAGGTTAGCAATCGAAAAGGGATAAATAAATAAGGAAAGCCAGATATCATGCTGCATAAGCTGCTAGTTTTCTTGATAAGCCTTATAAAGCCACTTATTACACATTACTTAGAGCATTCTAACATGGTTCCATCGTTTACTTTAATGGTTAACTTGGTACAGAGAGAGAGAGAGTAAGAGAGAGAAAGGGGTTTGCTCTAAATTTAATTTTAAAATAAAATCACCCGCATCACATCGTTTGTTAATTCTTCAGAAGCATATAAACACACGTTTCAGTAGCTAAAATCGAAAGAGAAAGCGAGAGAGAGAGAGAGAGAGAGAGAGAGAGAGAGAGAAAATTGAAAAGGGGCGATAGGGAGATAGGGTTTTCCATTGTTTTATTCGTTTTTTTTTTGCGGCTGTTTCTTGTTCTGTTTCGTTTAAGGTTTTTTTTATTTAAAGATTTATTTTATTAGCTTTAACTTTAGGTGTGTTTTTCGCTCGTCTCTGCTCCATTCTAATTCTTCGCACCGTTATATGGGTATAGTATATTGCATATGATGTTATGATGATTGCCGGCCCCTCGTGCCAGCTAAAATCCTTCATGTTGTTAACGAATAAATAATTAAAAAAAAACAAAACAGACGCTAAAGGCGCGCGCGCTATTCTCCCACCAATCTGCGGAAGGCTAACCTTCGGGATATAATTTCGACTCCTTTCCTTCGCCCTTTTCTGTATACTGGCATATCAAATTTACACAGCAATTGATGCTTCCGCTACTTCGTTGATATAGTTTTTCTTCTTCCACGATTCTTTTTAAGAAGCGCTTAGGAAGCGCATAACACGGATAGGTTCGGATAGGGTAAGAACAGGATGTGTTACACGTCGTTTCGGGGGCAAACAAAGAAAAAAAACGTACAAGCGGTAACATTGTGTGGCCATCTAGAAGTACCATAAAACATGACTAAACGCATTTGCCAGTTCCGACGGTCCGTTCTCCCGTAAAATCGCGAACATTAATATAGTAATTTCGGCTGCTTGATTTCTCTCTCTCTCGCCTAACCTAACCTGACGGTTGGCCGCAGCACTGTTACGTGTGTACGTCGGTGTACTGTGTGTAATATTATTTGATAGTTAAAAAGGCATCTTCAGTGAATATAGGCCGTTCTGCTACTACTGCTACTACTCCGCATCCTCATCATTGCTCGTGCTTTTCTTTCCTTTCTTTCCCACATCATGCAACTCACGCTCACACTCATTTCGTCCGCTCAAATATTCCCTCCCATTTTCTCTTTACCTTTTTCTTTCTAACTACACACACACACACACACACACACGCACTCCGCACCATTATCTTACTACGCGCTCTGCAAAGCTTTTTTTTTTGTTTTAAATATGCTTAAATATGTCACCAAGCGTGTGCTCTGTCTGTCTGTCGTCTCTCTCTCGCGCACGAAACATTTCCAATTTCTTCCTCTTCTTCTCGCTGGGGGGGAGAGGAGGAAATTAAGGGGAAAAAAGGGAACAACAAATGGAGTGCTAAAACTCCCCCTTTCCCTGTTTTTCTTTAACGACAAAACAACAATTTCTCCGAATACTTATACTTTGCCATATAAAGTGCCATAAAGGCAACATCGATCTCAACGAGAGAGGAAAGAAAGGACGCAAAACAGGGCAGGATAAATAATTTAAACGATCGATGATCATCATCGTGTCGTGCTGCTGCTGCTGCTCCGGCAGGCAGGACTTCCTTCATGGATGGTCGGCTTCTCTGCTCTCTGCTCGCAGCAGCTGATCCATTCCACACGACGATATCGAGGATGAATGCTGATGATGATCTGATGACGGTGATGGTGATGATGACGGGGTGATGATGGTGAGGATATGGCGGCGCCGCTTTACATCAGCTTCTGCTTGGCGCACTCGGGACAGATGACGTCCTGCTCGTCGGTGATGAAACCGCGCCCAACCAGCGACGTTTTGCACATGGCACAGATGAAGCAATCGTTGTGCCAGTGGCGATCCTCGAACGAGATGAAGCGCGTACCACCAATGCCTGTGCGGAGAGGAGGATGAAGAAAACACACACACACACACAATTAGCGCAAGCGTTTCTTGCTGGCGGGGAACAGCAACCCGACCCCGGGCACTTACCAGTGATGGGCTTGGTACAGGAGGTGCATCTCTTCGCGAACAGCTCACCGAAGCATTCGGCACAGTACGGCTTTTCGTCGCGGCTGGTAAAGCGCTGGCCGGCTAGCGATACCTGGCAGTGCGTACACGTGAAACACTCACGGTGCCACGGTTCGTTCTTGTACGTTACACCGCCGCTAGTGATGATCTGAGTGAGAGGGAGAAACCACAACTGTTAGCTCTCTCTGCCTCTCTTCCTTGGAAGCAATCCTGGGCAACAAAGCCATTCCACCCCGCGACTTACCTTCTTGCATTTGATGCATCGGGTGGCGTACTTCTCCTCGTAGCAGCCGGCACAGTAGATTTCCTGCTCGCGAGGAATAAACGATTTCGTGCCGATCGCGGTTTTGCACACGCAGCAGCAGAAACACTTCTCGTGCCACTGTCTGGTTTTGTACTCCATCTTCTTCGTGCCTGGAATAGAGAGAGCAAAAGTGAACAAAAATTAAATGACGGGTAAATACAATGCTTGTTAACATTCAAATTGAAAGAAAAGTATTTACTAAACACAAGCGGCAACAAGTATAGAGGTACGATGGTTTGAAATTGATTGAACAGATTTTCTTGTACATTCTTATAATGATCAGTTTCTATGGAGTGCAATATTTCGCTTGCTCATTTTCCAACCATTTAATTACAGTGTTTAGTAAGTATTCCATTGCCCAGAAACAACTACGACTAAAAGATGAGATGTCTGGCAAAATAATGTTATAGCTAGTGAGACCTCGTCTTCCAAGGGAGCTTAGACTGCCAAGAGACCTAGTTATCCAGAGCACTACGAATATGAGTCGTTCAATGTACTTCCAAAGACCTCTTCGTCTTACAGAACTTGTCTGTCAAAAGAATACTTAACTAATGTGAGCCTCGTCTTCAAAGGGAACCTCGACTACCAAGAGACTTCATCGTCCACAAGACTTCAAAAATTAAGATACCTTGCCGTTCAAGAGGCATCATCGCCTCAACTACAATATCTCCCAAGAGCCGATATAATTAGAGTGGTCCAAGCGATCACGGCGTCTACTAACCGGGATTTAAATCCCATCCAGATCGCATCCACCCGTACGTAGGGCTGAATACTTTGCTACGGGTAAAATCAAGTCACAGATAGCCAGAAATGGCAGGCCGAGTCCTTTTCCAGGTTGTAGTGCCAAGAAAGAAGATTAAGAGAGAGCTGCAGATTCGAGTGTATATATACCAAAAGAGCTCATAGTTGAACGATCCTCTGAGTCGAATTGAAGGTCTACCGAAGGACCTCGTTTTCCTGGTTTCATCTACTAGGAGATCTCTTAACAAGAGAGCTCTCATCTTTAGAGCTCATCTAAGATAAATCTGGATACCCTATCGAAGGGGCCTATTTGACGCGAGGACATCGTCCTACGAGAGGTCTAGTTAAATAAAAAATAGGAAATAAAAGGATTATTTCCTTCCAGCAAGAAGTCTTGATGTCTACTGGCCTTCAAAGGATTACTTAAGCCACAGACCTTCTTAGGTTTGGTCTCGCCACTGAGCCTGCCACGGGGAAACCGTCCGTATAGGATTTGATTACGGTCCTTGTTGTGGTTTCCATTTTGTCCAGGGGCTCCGTAATTCTTATATTTACAATTATGTTATTTAAATCATGATAATCATCTACAATCATTATTGTAGATCACTAATGCCCACTTTTGATTATTCTTTCTACACTTTCTCACGTGTTAAGGTTGATATCAAAATCGCTTTTCCGGCTTAGCAAACTCTTGATCCCTGGTCGAGATAAGCGAGTATCAACCGGTTGGATAAAGTTTTAGCTATTTCTAACAAAGAACTTCTTCTTTTCCTCTTTAAACTTTATCAACTCTCTTTTTTGCCCGACATTTAATAACTGATTCTAAAAAAAATCAAAGAGGTCTTGTAAGTCATTCTAAAAATTTTGAAAAAATATACTACAAAACACTAAAATAATGGTATAAATTTTAATTACTATTTTTTTAATTCACAAGAAAAAAAATTTATGTTTGTAAAAATTAGCCCCGTGCTTATAATTATTTCCATAACTGTGCAGTAAGATTTCCCGCGTAAAAACAAGCTAACCGATCCAACCATCTATTGCAATTCATTCTAGACCCTGCCTATCCACCTTTAATGCCACACCTGCTCCACGTGAATCAAATAAATGGACACTTCAGAACCATCGCTTGATGCGCAAATACTTCAGCACTGGGCAGAGGCACACATTTGAACGACCACCCTCTGTTGGGGCCTCCAGCCGACGGACGGATCGTTGACAAAGGTCGCACGTGGTGTGTATTCTGCACCCATCCCGAAATGGAGTGTTGTTGATTTCGTCACAAACCAAACATCAATACACCACCTCACTCTGATTATGTCAACAGTGTTGTACGGCGCAGCACGGCTTATCTTGAGCGTGCCGTTGGGGCGCCTCCATTAATCCGCAACGCAAGCAACATTTTTGTTTACCATTTACTCGCCCCAATCAGCGAACGGTACCGGAATGTATGGTCGATCGACCGAATGGTATTCGAAACAGAACCTCCCCAAAATGACCAATTCCTCCGTAAAGGGAATCTTGAGTTGCGTGCCAAGGGTTAATCTACCTCCACAAATTAAATTCCGGGAAGGGATTCGAGGGATGATTCATCGTCATACCGTAAAAGGAGTAAAAAGAAGCGCGCTAGCGCCACTTCCGTTCGCATCATCACGGGCTGGCTGGGAAGGGCCAAATAAATTTTGCCCGAGCGCCACAGCAGGGAACCAATGATCCATTCCGCGGCTGTGTGTTGCTCGTTCGTCCGGGGTTTGATGTTGCCTCGTTGGCATTTTCTTCTCTCACGAAACTCAGCGAGCGCGTGGGCCGTTGGCGAGGGTTATCCGGCACAAACAGCAAGCGCGTGTCCCCCAAGAGGGTGGCACTCATGCCCATATCGGACGGCAGCAGGCAAACGCCGCTGTCTGATCGCTGGGAAAGCGAGAACCAGCGAGCCTTTTACGGTCGAAAGTAAAACCCGGTGGCGTTTTACTAGTAGTCGAGAAGGGGGGGGGGGGGGTGGGGGGATAGTGGGTGGGCGTGTGGGGGCGAAAGCTTGCCAACTTCCTTTCCGGAGACCGGCAGCGGCAGCGACGACGAAGGCCAATCGATGTCAAATGGATGAATAAAGGCAATGTATTGATCTTATCCCAAGGGAGCGAACGAGCGCGACCGTGCAGCACTGTGGATCGTTCCATCATAATTATGTGTCAATAAATTATTCTCCCATTTGACACACTAATCACAAGTTGTGTGTTGATATTTACCCTGCAGGTTAGCAGCGAATAAGGAATGGAAATTTCTTCATTTTGTAACGAACTTTTCGATTGTTTTTGCTAGGCGGTCTGGATCACAATGCACCAGTATGGTAGTTCTGGTGGACAAAACAAAAGCCAAATATTTCCCTCCAATTTTTATGCATAAAGGACGACCTGTCCGGCCGTATTACCTAGATAAGACTCCCTTTTTTAAATATTTTTTTGATATTAAAATATATTCGCTTTTGGATGCACATACATTAATGCAGCAATTCAGTGTAGATGATTAAACTTTTCATAAGAATTGTTTGGAACGAAACCTTCGGCATAACAAGTTTTTTTAGTCTAGCGTCTTCTAATATTTGCAACTGCATTGAAAATAGATTTATTTTCATATTTTCTTCATTTGAAGGTGTTCTTTAACAATCTCTCAACAGTTGTTAGAATACCTTCAGCACACCTTTAGCCAAGAAAGTCGAGCAACTCTAATTTAAAATTAGCTTCTACTATAACATTATCCTTGGGCGTTGGGATCAGTGACCAGCAAAGGGGTAAAATCACTTAAATTTTGCAATTTTTTGTTTTTTTCCTGCCACCCAACAGTGTCGAATGACTCTTTACATTCAGAAGAAACTGAAGAGGAAAAGAACGGGTTGGAAATTTAAACTACCATTGAATCTCAGCTAAGACGTTTGGCCACACTCTCTAGAGGTCGTAGGGGAGTAAGCAGACAGTAGGCAATTCGCATTACATACAACATCGTTTTGTTTGATCTCAACCGATCGGATCAAGCTAAACTAGATTGCTAGCAGCTGTTGAATCTCTTGACGGATCTTGACGGGGTAGCCGAGAATGAACACTTTCCCGCATTCCACTGCAATATATCGAGCCTTAGCTGCATTTTTGGTTCCTTTCTCATCTATCCTCCCGACAAGTGTCCTAACATGAACACTAACCAATTTTGGGTTCCATTTCCCTTCTTCAATTCAAGGTTTCCTAACAAAAATTCAAGGTGTACATTGAAGAACGTCACCGATGCCAACAGTAATAGGCAGATTTTTTGCATAAACCTCAATCGGAGAACCTTACTCAATTATGCTATGATCAAGATGGAGGATCGCCTGATTGTCAAGGCGAAAAAGAGCCGAAACCATGTGAACGATTTAATGTTTACAAAAGTCTTTGTAAAAGTGCCTCCTAAAAAAATGCCCGAAAAAGGTAATTACAATTCCTTAAATGTAAAAATGATGCAAAATCGATTGCATTAAGTTATCTGTAGCGGTTCTACTATTTGTTTTGCCATCGATATTGTCAACACAATCAAAAAAGTAAGTTAAAAAAATATTCAAACCATCCAACTGTCCACACACTATCTCACCGTGCGATCGTACAAACGCCCAGCGCCACTAACTCACTACCTTGCAAGGTTGCTGATTTGGTGTTGTTTCGCTTACAAGCGTTCTGAGCGTTTGTTTTGCGACACGGGGGGGGGAGGGGGGGGGGAAGATTAATTAGCCTCTATTGCATATTCAATCGATCAATCGACCAAGCTAAGGCGACGACCTCATACTCCTCGTCGCCTCAAAGAGCCCGGAAAGAAAAAACACATGTAGGCGAGTTTGTCACCAGTTTAGTGCGTTGATTTATACGTGCGTCCCCCATCCATCAAAAGCAACCACCATCCGATAGAGGATTTGTTTTATCTCCGTCCGTCCGGGAGAGGATGTTTAACAAGATACTTTGTGATGGCTTTGTGGCTTGCCATCCAATCAATCCCGAACAAACAACAAGTTGAATCAAGTTGTTAAACCCGACGTCGCCAGTCGTTAATTTTTGTTTCTGCACATTTTTTCCCCGGATTGTGGAAGGATGTTGGGTGCTATTCCGTTTGGCGAGCGAGTGTGTATGTTTATTTAAAAATAAAGAGGCAATAAATTATAATGTTATAGCACGCCGGTCGAAGAGCTCGAAACGATCGTAGCCGAAAACGTGTAGGATGTTTCACAGTCATATGGACAATTCTTTTCTCTACCACAAGAAATATGCCACGGAAGAAATTCAAAAAACCCGGCACAAAATGCCATTACTCTTATGGCCGATCGGCCGTATCCCCAAGCATAATGTTTCCCTTTTCTGTAAACAGTTAAACTACACCTGGAAAATGGGGAGGGGCGATAAACAATTGCCTAACCTCTCCTAGACCCGACCCGGGAGCTACATTTCTAGCCAAAGCAGCCAGCACGAGGAACAGCGAGTTGTAAATATTAATTGATAGCTGCAAAACTGCGTCACACTTCCTTGTTTCTGGCGTGTGTGGGCACCGAAAAAAAAAAAAATAGCATCGTCTCCATTCCGGTCTGGTTTTGTGATAAATGTGCATCCATTAGCAGCGAGACCCTGATACTGCTGTCGGGCATGTGGGAGATCTCCAGCAGCAATCTGCGATCAGTTGTATAGCGCATTCCATTCTAATGAGCGATCCGGTCCTGACATTGTGTGAGTGTGCGCCGCCGCCTTCCAAAACATACAATCGTAACGATTATGTGAATCCATTCCATTCGGGCCAAACGGGCCCACTTGATCGAAAGGCATCGACATGCGATCGTAGCGATCGGAGAAACAAATTATGGAACAAAACTATAGCCGGGGGAGCTATAAACATGTCTGGTCACAAATTGGCTCATTTGTGCATTCAATGTGCCAAAAGGTGATCATTTTTGGTTACTTTATTGGCCATCAATCTGATCACCACGCAAATTACATAATTAAGATGAAAGCATGGAGGAAGATGATTCTCTGCCGTTTAGAGTCTTTGGAAACATGAGAAGAGAGCTTCTGAAGTAGCTAGTAGGGGCGTAAATTATTTCGTTAACGGTTTTACTAAAATGGCATGCATCTATAAAATGCACAAATAAATGAGATGAGTATAATGCCTCGTATTAATAATAGGGATCTCAAATATCAACGTATTGTGTTCACTAGCTGACAATTTGATTTGCAAATCAAATCAAATTATGGAAAACGTTAAGAATAAAAATATATTAATTGGTAAAAAAGGCTATGAATAATGGTAATGTTTTGACTTAGTAAAAACGTGCAGAAAAGATTAATTTTGAATTTCAATTTACAGTACGTCACATAATAATAGGAGCACCTCTTAGTTTTTTTAAGTTCATATTCTGGAGCTATATTTGGAGTCGTTTGCACTGGTTTTCATAAATTTCAATATTTTTTCATTTTATTTTCTCCTAATTCTTGAAAACAGATTGTGAATTTATTTAATTTTATTTTTGGTATTACGGCTTGACGCCCTATTGTCTAAACCGCATTGTGAATGTAATTTATATAAATTGCGCCTATTTTTATTTTTGGAATGGCTCCTTACAAGGCGGCATAAGAATAAAAAACAGATCTTTGACATAAGATGGAAAGTTTATATAATTATGGTAACATGATCAATTCACATAAAGCTGTATGTCAGAGTCAGGTGGATTTCAAGTATTTCATTTTTTTGCAACTTTCAAAAGGGACGAATGAGACGCCTAAAGCCTCCATAGTAAATAAAAAAATGTGGTTCTGAAGAAATCATATAATATTTTGTCTTTTTATGAGTCATAAAATATTCAGAGTATTATATTTTTTAATTTGTTAAGAACAAACTGGCCTTTTTCCTAGCTATATCCATTTGGCACGTTTTTGAAAAAATCTCAAGTATTTTAAAACTATTTGCATCTGTGAAAAATTATTAAATTCGACAACCATTATTAAATATGTGTAATTGTGTGTCACCCGGTGACAGATCAAGATCAAGTTTAAGGTGGATCAAGAAAAGTTGGAGGGCTCTGACACGTCAAATCTACCAACGACTGGGATAAAATCAGAGGCCAAGTTGAGATACGAGGTCCCTTATAGAGTTTGAGGCACTCTAAATTATAGAGGCGCTCAGGACCTAACAACCTGTATACAGGAAGATTCTCCTTAGGGCTCCTTGAAAGCTCGGGGCCTCAGGCATCTACTTAGTTTATTTTGATACTACGATTCGTTCTCGGTGTAAATATTATTTAAAAAGTTATTTAAAAACATTTAAAACAAATAAAGTTTTTTATAAGTAGTTTTATGGTAGTACAACAAGCAAAAATGATGCCCTCAATAACTAAGTAAAGACATTTTTTGTGGTATGATTCTACAATTGAAAACCAAGTATTTCTATAGCTATGACACACACTGTATTTTAAATTTCAACGAATGTGTACCCATTTTGCACAAAGACCTATTATTAGACCATGTTTGACAAATAATAATACCAATTTGACTGTATTTTTAAAACCACACAGTGTTTACTGAAGGAAGTTTTCGATAGGAATAAAATTTGTGATTGGAATAGAATATTTGATATTGATCAACATGGCTCAAGTCCGCTTAAATACATGCTAAAAATATCAGCACTGCTATTTGCTTGTTTGCTAATTTAATGGAGTGCTGCAGCCCAAAATAAATGACAGCTTTTAATGTCAACTGGGCCAAAATCAATAGCCCGTCGGTCCAGAAATCATGATGCATGGTTTGCAGATATTTAGCTTTGTTTGCACGGTCATTCCGTTCCTCTTTGGCAAATTCTCGTATGCATCGCCAATTTGGAAGCAAACAAAAAGTCCCCCAAAAATGTAGTTGGTGAATGTATCCTACCCCGCGATGAAGCAATTATTGGATTGTAGCTAGACTACCTCCCGTTGGGTTACAACGTTCGCTATAAATCTCCATGTTTTGCTGGTTTACCAACACCGCGCAAACGATGACCCCGGAACGGCTCCCACGTGCGAAAGCTTCTGGCACTGGCTACAAATTTTGTCGATCGCCACTCGTTTATCGAGCCATCTACGCGCGGCCCACACTCACCAGGAGGACATTGAAAGTGCGTTTTGGAACCACTGTTGGCTACTAAAAAGTGAACCGCACACGCAATTTTAACCTGTCGAAAATCGAACTCACCTCGATTCCGAGCTCCGTAAGGTGTGTTTCATTTTTGCACCCCGACCAAACAAACTGAAACCAAACAGACAACCAAACGAACTCCTGCGCAGTGCAGTGGACCGTTTCACCCGCAGGCCAAGACAGTGAAGGAATTTTGCATAAATTTAGCGAATGCCGCGTCTGCGGGAGACGCGAGACATCATTTAAAAAAAAACCCGGCGAATGATTTATACTTTTGTCCAACGAGAGAGAAGGAAAAGAATAGCCGAGGTGTAGGGGGAGGATACGGTACTTGACCCTGGGTGATTGAGTGCAGAAGAAGTGCACTCGTGATCGCAATGTGGCGCAGAAGACGAAGGAAAAGATCAACAACAGTGAGCGGGATGTGGATGAGATCATAGTAATTGCAGAAACCGAACCGAAGAGGCTTCCTTAAACACCTTCGGGAGTGTTCGGCACAAGTCTCAACGGCACATTCCTCAGTTGTCTAGACATGAAGTCCATAGACTCTTTAATATTGTAAGTTCATGAGATATGCGGGAGTCAAGTCGGGCGTAGATTATGAGATCCGTGGATACTACGGTTTAGACTTGAACATATGTAAAATTCAATCTCCACTATCCTGATGGTTCCTTAACGGATCCTCATAAGTCGAGGACTAACTCTACTCAATTTGTAGTTCATTCCTCAACTTCCTCACAAAACAGTAATAAAGAAAGCCCACCAACACCTTCCAGCCTCACAAACTCACACGACGCCAAGGCTAAAAAAAGCCAATAACACACCAATAAACGTTCCATTTGCATTCACGATCACCCCACTTTAATACCCCACAAACACTACTCAATGCAAATAGCTTCGAATCGAACCATTTCCATTTCTTCCTGGCATCAATAAACCGCCTGGCGCTACTTATGCCACTTGGGGAGAAGAAACTAAAGAGCCATAAAGGGAAAATCAATCCAGTCTTGAACGAAGGCGCGGGCCGTAAGAAAGAAGACGTAGTGGCCACCTTCCCCATACAATGTCTCGATGGCTTTAATGGCGACATTAACCCTGTCTATCGATCAAACGGCAAGCCCTTGGGGCCGGCACCAGCATCGGACCGACTTTTTCCAAACCCCGGTGGTGCGTGCCTCCTTGCGCTTTTTCACGAACACCAACCAACTAACCATTGCGCTTCGAGTGACAAACACGCGGCGAGCTTTGGCGGCAATTATCGCGCGCCCGTTAATTGGACCTAAATGGACACGGTGAACAGCGCTAACTCGGCACCATGATGAGCCTGTTTACCTCTGACCGTAGATGGAAGTAGATGGCAACGGAAGCGGAACACACACACAAACACACGAGCCGAGGTGATAATCGGTTAGAGTTAGATACTTCAATTCGAAACTCATTCATTGCCCGTAGCCACTTAGACTCCCCCCCGCCCTGGTTGATGTTTTCATTAAGGAGGAGGCTGTACCTGGCGTCGTATCGCGACAGTCACCAACGCGGCAGTCCATCCCGAGATGGCAGCGGAATTTTTCCTGCTCCTTAGCGGCCGTTGCCCCGGGGAGGAACATACTCAGGATGGCTATATCCTCATTGTTATCCTTCGCACGCTTAATCCGTTCGCCGCCGATCGTTTTCGTCTTGAGCCGGAGCCGATTGTCAAAGTCGGACGATAGGATATCCGTGGCCATCGTTGTCTGGTTTGTGTTGAGGAAGATGCTGCTTCGCTGTCAGGAGCCTCACTTTACACGCACTGACACTGGATAGAATTTTTTTTGTTGTTGAGCTCCAAGAATTCACCAAGAATCGACACAAGCAACTTGAATAACTTCTTCTTCAGTTAAACGCCAAAATCACTGCGTCCGCAGCAAAACGATCAATATAACGCTTCTCAGGGCTTTCTGGTTGCGCACCGCAACACAACACACACACTTCACCACGCAAACGCACGCACAGAAAACAACAAAACCGTCCGATCGACTTACGACTCGCTTGTCTCACCGGGTGCGTGTGCACTGGTCAAACGTTCATTCATAACTGAGCTCCAGCCTCGAACCGGCACCGGGGTAGTAGTACTTATGGCGTGTGCGAGCAGTCCGTCCCTCCTTTGCGAGTTGCGTGAGTGGGGTGGTTCTAGCCGCCGTAGAAGGAGTCGCGGAAGAAGGGGGAGAGAAGTCGATTGGAGGTTGGAAGCGATTCCTTCCATGGGTTTCTTTTGTCTTGTCGCGCTCCATGAACACAACGGCGACCCAACGTTAAAGTCTCGCCGACTCGGCTGTCGTCATCTGGAGGAAGGGATGATGGTTTGACGGGGGTTTGTGCAAAAGGTTCTACCCTTGCGCCTTTCTTTTGCGAGGCCGAGGTTTAATCAATCTTTTAGCTGCGGCGCTCGTGGCATTGAGTCACAATTTTACAAATTTATTTCGAGTAGCATCGCGGATGGGCACAACTGCTGAAGTCGTAATTCTGCATTTGATGACTCCCTGATGTGATCACCATCTAGCCACAATCGAATGGTAAAACGTATGTAGAAAAACAAAGACTTCGCGTTCCTTAGTGAACTTCAAGCTTCAAGAACCAGCGAAAAGCGAGTCAAGCTTCTTGGGGGAAATTGATTCTGACATGCAAACATTCCGCGTCGGTCGGTCCTTACAGCAGCAAAAAAGGCTCGCGTGTCCCAATGCTTTCTCGCCTGCTAATAATGTGAAAACAATTTCGGTGCCGGTGCCGATGGGAAACACTTTGTTTTCGCTTACGGTAGGTCTTGTGTTGTTGTTGAACCACGCTCAGCTCCCCTGAATTTGAATTCGAAACGTCATTTGTGCTTCCCGCCCTTAGTGAAGCGTAGAAAGTTAGCTCAACTCCTCCTCAGTAAAAATGGGTGGCACACGCATGCATTTGCATGCTCTACGGTTCCGTTTCAGTGTGCTTATCGTCACCGACCGCAGACCCGACAGATAACGTGAGAATCTGAGGGGTCCAAGTGGTCGTCGTGGTCGTCGTCGTGGCTTCAAAGTGACATATAAAGGTGTGGGAAGAAGGAAGTAACATTTAATTTACAAAAAAGAGGGAAGAAAAGCCACACAAAACCCACAGCGACGTGCAGTCGCGCTCAAAGTTAACCACTTCCACCAGGGGTCTATGCGAGCGTGTCTATGCGGATTAGCATTGGTGTCTGGCACGTAGGCAAAGATAATAAAAACGGGCCAGTGTGGGTTCGGCTAGTTGAAGGATTCTACCGACGACAGAAAAAGCACATCAGCAGGGTGTGAGCGCAGAAAAAAAAAAGGGAGTAAACCCTTTTCTTCAAGAAAACTGGGTTAAGCTCATCCCGTGTGCGTTGTGGTCAATTGTTAACCTGACCTGAAAATGATGACTCCATAAAAGAGCGGATCATCAGCAGCTTCGTTAGAACGAAAGCTCCTTGAAATTGCAATTTATCAAACCCAGATGTCCAATTGTCCCCCGGGGGTGGGTTCGGTAAGCGACAATTCTGACCAGCAAAAACCCAGAAGTTTCAACTGTCGATGAAAGACAAGCTTAAGGGAGAGCTCACATACAGCGACTTTGGTGGGCCCACACGCTTTTGTCCGCGGTGGATAGATTCGTAGGAATTACGATTTCGGGTTTCGGTTCGCATAAGACCTTTGTTCCTGACCTTAACCCTTCCTACTAAACTCCCCGAGCAGTGGAACCGCTTGCCATGGTAAGAAGGTATAATTCTGTCAGCATTGTGCCCCTACCTACACACGAGTTTTAATGTAGCCACCAAAAAGGGCAAAGGCTTTTTAAAAGGGCCGTTGTGTGAAACGATCCTCGCACGAATGGCAGCTAAACGAACGACGATCCTACCTACCTACATTGTGATGGATCAGTTCACACATAATTCAAACTCAAATTAGTGGAAATTGTGGACCATTGTGGACGACAAATCATCGTGGCGGAAAAGAAACTTCGCAAAGGAAACAAACAAACAGCTTGAAATTTTATTAAGAAGTAACAAACTAATGAATCCATAGCGACGGTGATCGCGATCGTTAAATAATAATTAAACTTGTTAAAAAAAATGATCAATTTCCGGCCATGTTTTTTTTTTTTTTTGATGACCGTTAAACAAAATTCAAACTGCTAAAAGAGCGGGGGTTTAATTAATTGCTTTATCTGGTCTATCTAATATTTGTTTCTCACCTTCCTCTTCTTCAGTGTAGGCAAAAAATAAATAGAAGGGGAAAAAATCTAGTTAGAATTCGAGTAGTTTGATAAATCAATACAGGAAAACTTAATCTCTTTTTGCTTTCCTGAACGACCACAAGTAAATAATTAATTGCAAACTCACTTTGGTCAAGGTTTGGAGAGCAAGTCGATAGTTCAATATAC
The DNA here is from genome assembly GCF_013141755.1 of Anopheles stephensi. Lineage (NCBI taxonomy): Eukaryota > Metazoa > Arthropoda > Insecta > Diptera > Culicidae > Anopheles > Anopheles stephensi. The sequence goes on along the minus strand of NC_050203.1, from coordinate 30,141,306 downwards.
ATTGATTAGGACGGGATAGAGGAAATAATCAGACATCTCATTCTTCGCTTCTTCCGCGAGCTTGCATCCCTCACTGATGAAGTGGCGCAAACGCATCCGATGCATTTGCGATGCAAATGTGCGCTCCACAACCCACCTTGCATCTTGCGCAAAGAGGAAGGTTCAAGTTGCAGTCAACCCAACCCAATCAATCTTCTCATCTCACACTGTCGGGGCTTAGAGATGTAGAAGACCTCTACTCCAACGGGGTTATTGCGCTCACGTCTGACAGGCCACATTGTGGTGATGGATGGCCGGTGGTGGTAGACGATGCGTGATGCGTTTGTATCAGTTTCAAACGCTTCATATCGTGAATCGCGGGTGTGACGTGTAGAGCAAAAACCCCTCAGCCAACCACGGCTAATCGGCGAAGCAGGGCGTGACGTGTGGAATGAGCAGTGAATCCATTTTCTCTCTCTCTTGAGATGCTAATTCTTGGCCGATGATTCATTGTACCACGCGAACTGGCCGCTTCCGCTTTTCTCTGTCGTGTACAGGAGGGATGGGATGGGATGCGTGACAAACACGCGTGTCTCTAACATCCTCCGCACGAGGCCACGGGGAGTTCGTCATCAGTCACAGCATAAAACAAACATTCCCCCCCATACAAAGCCATCAGTGAGGGTGGAGCTGATTGCTACTACCATCCACCTACGCACTTGGCGCAAGGTGTACTCCCCAGCTAGTTCTCCCAGCTGGTGCTGCCCAGAGCAATGACAAATCGAACTCCGATCCGAACACGAACGGACGAAAACACCACACACGGCGTTCACACCGACTTTGGTCCACATAAGATCTGGAGCTGGAGATGGACTCCCACGCGCCACTCATGGCATGACCCGCGACTGTCATGAGAAGAGACCACTCGAAAACTGCCGCTTATGGGGCGTTCGTTCGAGAGCGTATCAAGCTTTACGGTATTGAAAGTGCCCATAGATGTCGCATTCTGGAGCGCGATGATCGTATTCGCGAAACCCATTATAGGCAAACGGTCTATGTCTTACGGACCTTCCATTTACCCATTTTTAATAGCTCCACGTGGTGCTCCATCAAAACCGAAATTTTACTTTGAAACACACTGAAGGTCAGCAGGAGCAATTCTGAAACAACGGGAAAGAAATACGACGCTTACTGACATCTTTCGGATTAGCGTAGTTGTCCACAAAATTGTGGCGTTATTAACTCCACACAAGAGGCGTTCCACCCCAGAGAGACCCCCAATAAACCGGTCAGCTTCAATGTGAATTCTCGGACGGCCAACCAATTTGCCAACACAAAGAAGAAACTAGCGAACAAATAAAGCAACATTATTACCATGCCGTACCATTTCTGACAACTCGACAAAAAGATGCAGCAATAAAGTTCGATCGTACGATGCCAACTGTAATGCCGCGGCCCGCGGAAACATGGGTGATAACTCCCGAAAAGTAACGCAATTGGTGGTCTTGCCGAGACTCTGGACTCTATACAATGTCCATTGTTTCATCGGGTGGGGGGCGGTCTGTGTGTTAAAGAAGTCATAAACAGTGTTGAAAATCAGAGGCCCACGTTTTTAGCACCACCGACCATGACCATCCGGTGGTGTCGGTAAGCAGAGTAGTGAAAGCGCAATTCGCAAACTGGATGTAGTGAAACACACTATCCAGACGGGAGTTAAACTGCGAACGAAAATCGCCCACATGCGCCAGGCCTGCCCGTTTTCAATACGCCGAGGGTCAGCATCTTCAATTGTAACATGGGTCCGTGTGCGCTTTCCGGGTGTCTTTACCTTGTACCGGAGAAGCAATAATGGCGGGATCGCTCCAGCGATTGTGCCCGATTGTTGGTGATCTGCGAACGTGAAGGCTAATGGGGCGCGCGAAAGGTGTGATCTCTTTATTTGACTAATTTATGTGTCTGTCAGCGAACCTTACTTGGTGCAGAGTGCGGTGTAATGGCCGCTTGGTAATAGGTTCACCAAACAAGAGACACACAATTATTGTGGACACCATTCGGCTAGACACTTGTGCGATCTTGTTCGGATGGGCGCATCACAGACTGCTTAGGTCATTCTGGAGCGATGAAAGATGAGCGCATCGTCACGACCGTTTGCGTGTTTCTTTTTGTAGGTCACAGAGAAAACGAATAGCAGCTCCACTGGGCTGAGGAGGTTTTGTTTAGTCCAATTGAATTTAATTGTTCCGACGGTCACAACAACGGCCATGTCCCTTCTGGAGCCATCACCGAGGGTCAGCTTTGTGTGACTTGTGGCTGCGGATTGGATTACAACAACCCAAGGCAGATAGGCGACATTGAGACAAAACCTCAAAAAAGAAAGGCTGAAAAGGCCTCGCCGTCACTTGGTGAACACGTACCCTCAGCTCAGTACAACCGCTCGGTTTCGTTCGTGTTGCTCGATGACAACCTCTCAATGTGGTCAATTCATCATCGTTTTACAACAAGAAAATGTGTGTGTGTGTGTTTTTGAAGTCTTGTTCGTTATGTCACCATACCGCCACAGTGGGCCTTAATTTATTGTTTCGCAAACAAGAACTTCACCGCAAAGACTTCTGTCTGAGACAATGGCAGGACGGAGTAGTACTTGACTTACTACTCCACAGTGATGACGCACCCCCCGATGGGGTAGTTGAAGATCTCGCACGAGATTATCGTTGAGCTAGCTTTCCCTGGCATCTACTACCAAACGCACCACAAAAATGTATATGAAACAATTCAATCAATTTAATCCCTCTTGAGCCGAACGCTGGCTGCCGCCACATTTTTCATGTACGTGACCTCTAACATAAATAAACCCCCAGAGCTAGCTGGTTCACTCTGGTTTGCATAGCCACAAAAACGCTCAAAGTGGAAGGAAAACCAGATGGCTTTCTTTTTCGATTAGACCAAATCAATCGTAGCGCAATTAGCCCGCCTCCTACTCGCCCGCCCGTTCTGCCCGAGACGAGGCGGGACTGTTTTGAATAATCATCGCCAACGTAATATGGCGATGGTCCAAGGAGCACACTCTTTGGGTTGCTTGAAATCGATCGACTTGTTACCAGCTGACGCAAATCTAGCGGCAGAGTCCTACGACAGCCCGTTCACCTACCTGCACGGAAGATTTCACCGCAACCATCGCAACGGGACGCAAACTGGGCATCGTAACAGTTGCCACAGTAGATCTTGTCCGCCTTCGAGCCAAACTGTTTGTCCACCAGCGAGATGCGGCATTTGTTGCACAGGAAGCACGCCTCGTGCCAGTGCTTATCCTTGTACGAGAGATCCTGCGGATGATAACCAACAACAAACAGAAACGTACAAGGTTTAGGGAAGAAAATTGCGCTCAAAGGTCAGGTCTGGGAGATAGATAGATAGCGTGTTGCTGTACCTTCGAGTCGATGCCGATGGTCTTGTTGCATTCCTCACACACGTTGGCGAACACGTTCTCGTAGCACTTGATGCAGTACGGGTGCTCGTCCCGCAGCACGTACCGTTGGCCGGTTAGGCTTTCGTCGCACTGCCAGCAGCAGAAATGACCCGAGTGCCAGTCCTTCGACATAGCTTTGGTGTACTCGCCACTGAAAATAAGCTGTAAAAGGGAGAAGAGAGTAGATAGTTTTAATATAAAACCGGTAAAATAATCGTAGCTGTTCAGAAATAGAAGTATTAAGTGGGTCAAAATGCAAATAATTCAATTAATACGATAACTTCAAGGAGAATAATTGAAGATAAACTGATTGTTTGAATAATTTAATTTGTTGTGTGTTTTTTCTACTCTTTTAGTCGATCTTTCAGTTGTCTATTGAAGTGCTTGTTCACTGTTTGTTCAATGTTTATAATTCATCGTATAGATAAATTTACCATTATGGTTATAAAAGCTTAAATTCTTTGCTTATGTCTGTTCATAATTATTTTTAAGTGTGTTTTTTTTTATTATAAGGTAAATTGAACCTAATACTCATAACATTTTCAGATCCTTTTAAACCGTTATTTTTATGTTTCATGATTATTATTTATTGTCTAAAAAAATTATCCATCATTGTATGCAACACCTTTCAAAATTTTCAAACTACTACTTTTGATATTTCTTCAGACATAATCATACCACAATAGAAATACAGCCAGCACGATTAGAATTAAAAAAAACACAATAAAAAAATGGAAGAAGCATCAACTACATATTTTATCTACAAAATCATACTCGACCTAACAAACGCTGACTTTTTGAATTACAAAATTGTAATTCAAAGAAGAAAGTAAGAAATTATCAAAAGTGAAAAAGTTTTAAATTTGATGGATAGTCTTATGTGATTGTATAATATTTGGCCTTATCTACTTTAAACTTGAAAAAAGTAGATTTAGAAAAAATGCTTGATTGATCGAATAATACGATCATCATCCCAAAATCTTCAATGTTTTATTTATTCTAATAGAACAGCCTGACCTTGCATTGCTAAAAACTTTAACAAATACTTAACAAAACAAAAAACGATGTCGGTTTGTTCAATACAGGCAACAGAATCTCAATTTTATGATTAAAAAAAATGGTCTTGTTTTATTGACCGTCACTGTATGCTAAGTCATCTCAAAAAAAAAAAAAAAAAAGAAAGCGTACCGACATAGTGGAATATAAGTAAATAAAATACCTTAAGTTACGTTTAGAACACTGAATAGACCATCATGCATGTAGCAACTGAAAAGTCTATTTACACATCATTTTTATACCTTTACAAGTGCTAATTAATTATTTGTAAGGTATTCTATTGTCTCATAGCCTTAATAGGACATTATTCAGTGTTTATCAGTGTTCGTCATATCATGGTTGAATCTCGAACCGCATGACACCTGGTTGGCACGGTCTTAAACAAACACTGTAACATTTATAGAACACATTTATAGACAGTTTAAGATTATTTCAATAACACAGTTGACTTTTATAATTTTTTTCAATGTTTGGTAATATTTCGTTTGTTCTAATATCTTAATAGTCCAAAAGACTGAAGACAACTTCTGATGGTGTGTTTTCAAATCCTTATTACTAGTTGTAAATTTTTCAATTTTGTTTGAAATAAAATAAACACATCACCTAGAACAATTTACCATTTTTTATAGATTTTTTTCTGCTTAAATCCTAATTAATTCTTTGGTAATTCTTTGCTAATGTCTGATCGCTATATCGACTTCAATACCTTTAACAGCTTAAGATTGTCATGTAAACAATTTATCATGCCTTACGTAACGCATATTAGGTCAGTGTCACAAAAAACGAACAGCAAAACGTCTTAAGCCAACTCATGTAATACCTTTCAATTAGTGCAGGGATAACGAAAGCGCGAGAATGGCGTACACATATCGGCGTTGGTTACGGTCGCTGGAATCATCATCATTAATCACATTCGCCCACGTTCAAACATTCCAAATCCTTCCAACCCCCCGAAAAAAGAGCTCCCACTCCCACCCCCTACCCTCTCCCATCCACACCTGAATCTCCCCCCCCCCCAGGAAGCATAACATTTTCACCACACCAGTTGGCAGAGTCCGTGGCAGATTTGTTTTGAATCAGACTCGGAGCACTCAGAGCATCTCGCCGCCGCTTCCACACCCCCACACGCTCGAGATGCAGTTCTGATCGTCTTACGTTATTTTGTGGGGGAAAGAAAAGGAGGATCATACTAAAAATAGTCGGCCCATAATACACACACACACACACAGACCATAGTGGAGTGGTAAATTCGGTCGGTTGGTGCGCAACCGAAATTCGGTCATGTGTGCGGGCCGAGTGCAAAAACGGTCAATATCGGTCCCGAGCGCGATATGATCATTTTCCATTCGAGTTTTCCGCCGTTCCGTCGGTTGTATCTCAGGAGGGCGCATCTACAGCAAAAACTTTGAAGAAAGCCACCAGGAAGACCGATTTTGAAGGCAGAAAAAGAGACGATCAAAGATTGCATACGGTCGAGCGAACACTCATACTCCTCATTTTGGTGGAGATCTCAACAGAGAGTTTTCAAGTCACAAATGCATCATTCTTGAAGCAAAAAAAAAAGCGAGAGAGACAGATTCGTTGCAAAACTGGATGGAATTCACACTTTGATGATATTTATTTTTGGCCAGCGCCACCCCACCGATCACACTTGTCCCCTTGTTGCCCGTCGTCTGTCGTCTGCCTAGGAATAGGCCACGGATGCAAAATTCTTCACACTTCGCCCGAATGTCATCGGGCGGGCGAAGCGGGGTTTTCAAATTCTGTTTCCATTAGAAGGAACCAAAACGAAGCATGAAAAAATACGTAAACACATCGATCCGGTGTGAAATGTGGAGCGTTTCGTTGGCAGCGAACGAGCTCGGGCAAGCGTGGTTTCGGCGCGTTCTTTTTAACTGTGCCAAAAGCAGAAAATAAAAATGCTGATGCTGCTGATGATGGGAAACATAAGTGAAAAACATTTGGCCCGGCATAATATGGTTCGGGGGAATAAAATGTTGTGCCATACCAACTTTTGGGATAGGGGGCCATCCCTATCGATTGGGCCCAAAAATAGAACAAATTTTAATTCTTGGTAGAGAATTTGGAGAGTACTCAGATATACTTATAAAGGAGTTGAGATTTTCTAGTTATAGTAACAATATCCTCCCTTTAAAACAGGAAGAAAAAGGAAGCAGGCCTTTTAGAGGTCACCGGTCACATTTCGCCCTCAATTTATTCGTTCGTATCCAGCAACCTTGGTAGTAATATAAGGCGTTGAAGAGAGAAAAAAAACGTAATATTTTATCATTTCATGTGCATCTTCTGCGACTTGCACCGAGGCCACCACCAGTCGAGTGAAAACCCATGTCCCGTGATCGTGGAATCTCGCGCACACCCGATGAGGTCAAAAAGATATCGGATCTGGTATCTGCGGCAAGCGCATCAGACCGGCGCAAAGAAACACGCCGATCGTGCTCCGCAACTCATAACTCATGTCCGGCCATGTTTACGAGCCTGACCTGACGCGCCTAATTTAGTCATTAGCGTCTGGAGGTACAAAGTAACGCTCCTCTCCGGACGTGCAAAGTAATAAACACGGGTGCGAGAATCATCAACGGGCCATTATTTGAAGCTCGATCGATTACATTGGACACACAAGAGCGCACACACTTCCACACACACAAACACTCTTCGGGTAATCCGATTAACCCTCGCTTTATAAGGGTTTGCTCGCCGTTGTTCACACCCTGGAGCGAAGCTGGGCCGAGTTTTGCATGGCAGGACACGGAACGACCCACACAAAGCCCAGTTAAACTCCCCAAGACACCAAGGACGACCAATGATGATTTCCACCGACCACCGATATAGACCCGCCGCTTTCGTTACCCCTGCTTGTCCTCCAGCGCGTTCTGGTTCTGGTTGACGAACTCGGACTGCTCCATCTCGGTGATGGTCACCTCGCCGGTCTGATCGGACGACTCGCGGCGTTTGGTGGTGGTGGTCTTTTTCACTTTGCGCGTCTTCTTCACCTCGACCGTCTGCGTACGCATTACATCGACGTCGGCCATTGTGAAGCTTGCTTGGGGTTTCGCTTTCTGGCTCAGGAAAAACTGGAAAACTGGTGCGAGGGCCACGCGGTTCACGAACAAATCTTCACTTCTATCTTCAGACTTAATTCAAATCAAATATCGATTTGAAAGTTTGTTGCTTTTGGCAACTAATTTGGCAGTAAGCAGCACTTGTTCGTCTCCGGCGCGAGGAAAGAACTATTTCGTTACTATGTTTAAGCTAAGCTGGTCGCGAACTGTGTGAACCGTGCGTGTTCTGCTCACGCCAGACTGCCTTTTTCGTTGGGGTGCACAAACGGGTTCCCCTCATTCTCACCCGTCCCACCACATCCACCGACTCGGTTAAACGGAAAATACGGTCTCCCCCCCCCCCCCCCCCCCCCCCTGGGCCTCCTGTTCTCCACAAACGCAACGGGCTCGGCCGTTAAAGGCAGAGAGTGTATATCGAGCTGGCTCAGACCAGAGTGAGTACGCCGTACAGTTTTCCGTTTTAAAATTTTGCGCACGTTTTGGGGCGTTGGTGATCCTTTTCCACCCGGTTCAATGGTCCGATCAGAACATTTTCATCGGGCGTTGTAGTGAGTACCGCACGGTGAAAATCTCCATCCGTTAAACGAAACTCAAAACGAGTGAGATTACGGCGACGTCATGTGGCGGGTTAGCGGAGTCTGCGAACTAGAGTTTGCGCAGACGCATTCTCGGTTGTTGTGATCGTGCGGACGTGGCATGGAGTGAAGAAGCAGAAGCAGCAGTGTCTTCAGTATCTATAGCAGTTTGCCCGGAGTGTTCCAGCAGTGTTTGTACGTGAGGGCAAGAATGGGAGCGACTATGCCGAAGAGTAGCACCGCGTTTGTGTAGGATTAAGGTGGTGATGGTGATGAATTTATTTTGCCCATTAGCGTCAGATCTTGAATATTTCGAAAAAGTCATATCCCAAGTAAAATCTTGTTGAAGAAATATATTTTAAATTACGGGTATGTTTATCTAATAGGGATTTTCAATTGACAATGCTTGGAAACATGGAAGTTAAATTCAAGAAGTGTAAACAAAAAGTTGAACTATGCCTTTAGGAACTATGAGTTCAGAAGAACTATGAGTAATAACGATCAAGAACAGATCTATATAAGGCGTCCGAGGACTTGACTGAAGACCGATGACTTGACCGAGGACCAATGACTTGGCAGAGAACCGAGGAATGGACTGAGGGCTGAGGACTCCTCCGAGGATTATACCGAGGACCGAGGACTTTACCGAGGACCGAGAACGTGATGACTTGACGGAGGACCAAGGACTTCACCGAGAACCGAAGACTTCACCGAGGACCAAGGACTTCACCGAGGGCTGAGGACTCCACCGAGGACCTCACTGAGAACCAAAGACTTCACCGAGGACGAAGGACTTCACCGAGGTCTTCACCGAGGACCGAGAACATGACCAAGAGCCGAGGATTTGACAGATGATCGCACATTTATGATGGGCAAGTATTTGTCTAAGTGCAGCTTTTGACTTATCAGCTGATAGTATTAACTGTATAGTTAATAATCTACCACCATCGCCTTAAGAGTTAATATTTTTGCTTTATCAACTGGAAACCCATACAAAAACTGCGCACTAAACTAACCCAACCCAAGTAAACAAGAAACACACAAAACAACATGAGTCAGAACAACAAATCAACAACGCAACATTATGCTCTCTCGTGTCCATCCCCCTCCCCCCCACCACCCCCCTCTCAGTGCACGCGTGGAAAAGCGCAGGAAAAACAGACAGAGATCACGCGAGCAAACGCACGCAGCGAACGGGAGCCAAAACAAAAACCCGGGACGTGCAAATGTGTGTTACGTCCGTTGCGTTATTTTTAGTCGGCGCTCGCTTTGACGGATCGGAACGCTGGCACGCGCCGCTAAACGGATTTACGCCCGTTACTATTAAAAAATTGATGCTGATGATGCTGCTGCTGCTGCGCATCGCACGGAAACGTTGTAACGGAGCACGAGAGTTACAGCAGACCGGCTCACGGGCTCTCCCATTTTCTCGACGTTTCATGAATGAAAATGCACCGCCTGTCCTGCTTCACGCTGGCCTCTGATCTCTTTCTAGCGCCCGTGTCGGAAAAGGGGAGCAAGCTTTCCCCCGACTCAAGAGACGGCGGCGGAAGACGGGTTTTCGTCAGCCGGTGGCAATAATTTCGTGACTGCACACGACCCGAACAAAACTCTTTCACCGTGCCGGGGGGCTAGGTTTTTCCTCGAGATGTTGAGTTTCCCCCCCCCCACCCTCCATTGGTGATCCTCGTGTGGCGTTTTAGCGTACACGGGGCAGACGGGTTGAGTTTTCGTGGCGCTGGGGACAATGAGGTGTTTTTTTTTGTTGTTGTTGGTTGGGCGGAGAAGGATGGACGTCCGTCGAGCAACAAGAGGTCAAAGAAACAATTGGCCCTCGTGCTGCTGTCGGAAGGAGGGATGGGGGTGAGATGAAGAGGCAGGCAGGAAAACGCAACAACAAAACTGTGAAGTGATTTTTCCTTCAACGCATCCCGCACGTCTGGTCATGTGTGTTCCATTTTCCGTTTTTAACCGCCCTCATCATTTCGAACCCGTTTTACAGATAGGAATGGGGAGTGTTACAGAGGGTGGGTGAAGGGTGTGGGTAAGGGCACTTGATATTTTAAATGTTGCCGGTCGGGGTATGTTGCTTTGTAAATAAAAAGTAACCGGCATAATTAGACGAGCGCTAGCATCGCCGCCCGACCGTTGGCAGCTGACATAGGAAGGAGGAGAAAAGTAAGGAAAAATCAAACACACGCTCAAGGAGTTTAATGACCGCTTATCATGTGGTGTAAGGAAAATGCTTGACAGCATCCGTCATAAGGCGGCTTCTGTTTCTGTCGTATTGGTCCTTTGATGTGGTTACGCATTTGCGAATGGAGTGTCAAAACTAATATTTTAATTCATTTGTATCACTTAAATTCAGCTATTTTACTTGACCAACCTGGGGACAAACAAAAGAATCTAGTGTTATTCACCAGTTTCATGCAGATATTATATAGCAAACCCCTCACTTAAGCAATCGCGAATTGATCTCAAATCACCAGATCTGAACAGAGCAATCATATTCAAATAATTGTACCAAATTAAAGGTTGCAATTGTGATATCATCTGAAACGGTCAGCTTAAATGAAAGCTTGAAATGAACTGCTTTGCATTTTCTAATTTGTGCAGCTGTTACCAACCATAAACACCCTTTCCAGAAATAACCAAAAACATTATGTATCAAACATTTATCGCAAGATAGTTGAAAAACACCACCGAGCAAACTGTTTAAAGTAACAGACAAAATATCCCAACAATCCTCACTCCAAACAGAGGGTCCGTCCCTTCAAGTGAAAAAGACACACTCGAATCCTCCCATCATCTGCCATCCTTGCCCGAAACATGGAAACTATCAGCCCAACCCTTGTGCGTGTCTGGTGCCCTTGGAGCGTTGTGCTGCTGTTGGATTGGCGCTCGTCGGACAGTGTTGACGACGACGACGACGACAAACCATGCTAGAACTAGAGTACTTCCCGCTGCATTCGCGGGCTGCAAACACTTCGCCCCAGTGGACCCTTCCGGGCGCACAACTTGGCGAAAATACAAAAGCAACCTGCTTGTAATGTGTCGACATGTTTTACCATTTTTCAATAATTACGAGATACGCGGCCCCAAACTGGGCGGGTGAAAACATTGCCTAGATAGCGAGAAGTCGTGCAGTTGGTGTGTGTGTGTGTGTGGGATGGAGAACGAGGAAGGCAAAAAGCGGGAACGACAAGGCGACCCTGTGTAATGAAACACCCTCGTGGGCTGATGGGTGCCGGCTGCCGTGATTTGGCATCATTTTTCAAGTGCAATCTCACGCCGTCATCGTCCGGAGAGCGCTGTCGATGGTTGTCATCTGTACAGAATCTTTTTTTGGTTAGATTTCTAGGAAGAGCTAACTGGTGGATCATGTTCGAAAACGGCAGGTATTTATATACGGAATGGTTACGGATTGACAGTTGGATTTCAAAGTTCAAGATGTGCAGATGTTTGCAGATTTGGTACGCGGTCTTCTTTGAGTAACCTATCTATTGGAGTAGACGATCAACAAGTTGAAGATCCTGCTCAATAATTATTTGGTTTATTTTCTATTTTTTAGGTACTGTTAAAAATGTTCAAAAATTGATCCAAAGAAACATTCCGGAAATTGGGATTGAACCATTTAAGACTTAGTTTCAACAGTTCCAACTATTTCTTCTTTATAGTACGACATTAGGAAGTGTTGCCTGTCATATTCCAGTAGGAAGGCCAGGTCGTTAGGACGTCTTCCAATTATTACATCGTTGATTTGTTTTAAGACAGCCTCTGAGCTAACATTGAAGCCAAGGGTATTAAGCCTTATGCAATGTCTGTAAGTTACCAAGAAACATTATCGAAAACAGAGATTCCTTCTCGGTCCGCTCTAGAGATGGCTATTGGCTGATACATAGGTTCGTTAATCAGATATAAAAGTTCAAACCATAGTCTGTTCCGCTTCTACAGTTTAAACTTCATCCCTTTTATAAAGGGAATGAGTTAAGTTAATGGCCCCGAATGTGTAGAAAGAAAATGTAGAAGCCACTATGATAACGAGCTCTACGTGCGCCGTACGCCAGTGGTCTGGTCATGTTAGGAGAATGGCATCGGACAACCCAGCCAGTTAAGAAATTTTAGGCCGTCAACATGGACAAAAGTGTCATGGTAGGCCCAAATGAAGATCGAGTCATGATGTTGATGCTTCTGCCAGACGACTGTGCTAGACTGTGACAGATCCGGTGGCTTAGGCAATACCGGCGCTGGTCTTCCCACGACCGGATATCGAATCCCATCCGGACTGCCTCCCTGTATGCAAGCCTAACTATCCACTTACGGGTAAAATAGAATCAAGGGAAGTCAGTCCAGGCAGACGAATACCTCTCGAGGTTTTAGAGCCTACAAAGATGGAGGAAGCTAGTAATAACAATAATTTCTAAATATTTGTTACCTTTAGTTACTCTCGTGGATTTTTAAACCCTGCTTGAGAATTAGATCTCAGTGCAGATTTATAATTTTAGTTTTTACTTGCTTAAGGATTGAAATTCTTCTAAATCATCAAAGAGTTACAAAAAATTAACGATCATGATTCTAACCAACAAATTCTTCAATAAGATCTCACTCTCTCAATCTCTCTCAATCATTCAATCATTTAGGAATAAAATCTTCCTAAAAGAAAGCACCACAACTTCACTTTCTATTTATGCACAATCTAATGACATCACTAAAGAACACTTATTTCAAAAACAGTTCGTTTACGTTGCCAGTTTATGGTTACTTGAAAAGCCAATTAAATTAAAAAAAAAACCAATGCCTCATTTTATGATGCCCGCATGGAAGTGAGTGTAGTTTAATTCGTTGTAGATCAAGCCAGACCCCCCGCGACACGATTAGAATACAACACACCAAACTCCTTTTATTTTCGCCTTTACGTCATCGAGCATGTTTACCGCCAGAGTGCTGGCTGGTTATCTGCGTCATTAATTTAACAATGAATTTCAAGACGGAAAAATACGTCTTCTGCGTGCGAGAAAAACAACAAGCAACCGGCAGGTTCGTCACCGTTATATCGGTATGCTTATTTTCCCGATTGCGATATCAATCCCTCACAAAAAAGGGAAGGATGCACATCATAACAACAACAACAACAAAAAAACTCCCTCCTCCACAGAGTTACACCAGCGGGATAACGTCATGGGATGCGAAAATTCGACAACTCAGCCAACGATGCTGGGAAACCGAAAAATTCAACACTTGATGGAGGCGCATGGTGGTCACTGTTGTCGCTCGGTGTGCAGGGGGGTTGTTTTTACTAACCACCGTTAACGGTTAAGGTCACTTTTGCGCTCGTTACACATCAAAACGACTTCATACGTCGTGTCGGAAAACTGGTGGAAAACAAGCGTTTCCGAGTAACAAGCCCAACGCGTTGTGTATCTTTCTATCGAGGAAGGGAAAAAGCGTGGAAAAAACACACACGTATCGCCACCCCAGAGATTCATGGTGTTTCGAAGAGAATTGATAAATTTTCACACGTCACCTATAAGGGGGGCGATGAAGGCGAGGCGACATAAAAAAAAACAGAATTCAAACACATTGGTATGAAGCAATGGTTTATGGGGTTTTTCTTCCTACAGCGTGCACTAAAATAACAGGCTGACTCATATTTAACCACTCGAAGACGGATTGAAAGGAATAATTGAACCTTTTTTAAAAAAAATGATTGACCAACCAATCACTCAAATCGGATCATCATAACAACGATTTGACAGAAGCATGTCCCCAAACCCCCAACTAATCACGCTTAATTACCAAGCAAGCGTCTGGTTTTCTTTGTTTATCACTCGCCGAATTTGTCAGGCTTGCTGAAAGTGGCGAGAAAAAATGTTAATCCCTCGAAGGATGGATAATTTATTGAACAACGGTAACGAACGTTCAACACTAGTAGCGCTAATATGCTACCAGCACAGCACCACCCGAGATGATCTCGTGGTGGATAAATAAATAATCTGCCCTTCCGCACGAGGCTCATAAACGCTGGGGCATAAATATTATCCCATCCCCGTCTGCGTCTGCGATGCCCCAACCCCTCTGCTGTTCGACATTCAGTCAAACGCCACGAATGGCCACTTGTTTTTCGCGGGGGAAGTTTGCACCAACGACCGGCACGGTTCGCTATCGGTTTCGGTGGCCCAACCGTGGGTCCGGGATAAGAATTTTAAGCCAAATAAAAATAAACTCAACTGGCTGTGTGTTGTGAGGGCTACCGAGGGAAAATAAAACCACCGCCGCACATAATACCATTTGCGATGGTGCGGCACACAAATCGAATCGAAAAAGACGAACGATTTTACGATGCTACTTTTCGACCAAGTCACAGGGTTTTTTGATGCGCCTTTACGACCGACCATAAATCAATGGACACTTGTGGTTTACTGTGCGCGTCGGACTTGTCGAAGGAGAGGGTAGGGCACAAAAACCCGGGGTGCTGCTCTTAAAAGATGATAAAAATTAAAGTCGTAGCAAATCCACACGCAAAAAAAATATTACTTTTCGACTTCTGTCTGTACAAGGCAGCTTGTTAGTGGTACTGATGACACGCCGAGTACTCCAAGTCGAGGGGGAAAATTGGAAATGGTAGTGTGCAAAGAGGCGAAGAAAGTTGGCTGCTAGTTAACAACAATACACCCAAACCGTTGGCCTCTTGTGTTGGAGAAAATCGAAACAAACACACACACACACACACATCTTTTTTTGAATGGGTCGTCGGAATCGGAAATAGATTTGACGGAAATGGTGCGCGTTGACAGATGTGGGTCGAATGTCGCCGCGAGTGCACACGCCAAGCGTTCGAGAAACCGGGAAGAAAATTAGTTGGGCAACCGCGGTACACAGACGGTTTGTTACCTTTGCGATTTGTTGTTTGGGATGGTTTCCTGATGATGATGAGGATTGGTTGCGGTACTGTTTTAGTATAGCTTACCTGTGAAAGAGAACATAAGAAGAAGAAGAAAAAGACATGAGTTTGTGTCAGTTGGCTGCTTGCTAGGTGATATACTACAGTACAGACGTCACGGATGAACATGATAGAGGAATTGAATTGTACGTCGTTTTGAGGCGTCTAATCAAGCGTTAGTGTGTTTAACAACATGAACAACGTATAAAACGCAAACGATTATTGAAAACAACTCTTCATGGGATATTAGCGACAATGGTCGTAGTACTTTCGCTTTTGATTTAGATTGATCGAATGGGATGTACGTTAATTGCTGTAGTGCCCTGTAATAATTCATTAAGCCTTTTCTAATTATTTTTGATTCATTTTGATTTTGATTTAAAATTAGATGTTGATTTATTACCTAATTTTAGCGCCTACAAGGTTTTCAAGGTACGCATGCCTCCGGAACAAGGACAAAGCAGCAAACAGACAAGATAGAGTGCTGGAGGATCTTTGGAGGATCAATAGAGCTGGAGCTCTATTATCGTAGCAGCATTTTTCGTAAAATCAAATTACACTGCGAGTAGCGCTTCGTCTAGACCGGCAAAGGTTTTTATTGTAAGGAAGGTCGTCTGTCAAAACCCATATAAAACCAAGCGGATAAAAGTATACAATGGAGCAATCACTCTAAGTTTAGAAATTCAGCAAAATTTCCCAGACTTGTTAATAATCAAACGTAGGCAACGAGCAACAGTGTGGTGTAGAAGGTCTTTTCAACCTAGCACTCGAAAGCTCCATTCGAGACATGCGGACGAGGAATCTTTCAGAACCCTCGTCTATAAGCATTTTTTTTTTACCTGTCCTAAAATCACACCTTCTGCAGCAGTTAAACGTGGCTAAAACATTACTCAAATGCGAATTTCCACGAGGGTGAAGTTGCAATTGGAGCGGTTCTGTGTCCCATCAGGACCGCCTCCCCGTACACATGGTTAGCTATCTAGCTGCGTTTAACACTAAGTCGAGCAAACCAGTAAAATGGCAGGTCAAGTCATCTTTAGAGGGCTTAGAGCCAAAGAAATAGAATTTGCGATCACCTAACTACATTTAAAGTCGTCCAAAACTTCACCCATCTTAGGTCAGCAGACGCGTACCGATGCTACTATAGCCTAAGGAAATTTATCTACTCTCATTATCTGTCAGGAGAATCGAAGCTGGAACTGTATGGACAATTTCTCGTAATAGTGCTGCCCAACGCCACAGAGCAATGGAACTTTTCCAAAGGTAGTTTTCCCTAAATTTATCCTAGCTGCGTTCGAATGAAGGATGATAAGAAGAATTTTTGTTCTGTTATGTGTTGGAAGGATAATGGAGGATCCGGTACAATGATGAGATCTGTGAGCTGTACGGCAATCTCATCATTTGACTCAGCGAATTTGACAATTGTCTTGTAATGAGAATGACTACAGAACAAGTCACCCCGTAAAGTCTCTTTACTCAGAGATGTCCATGGACATGAGCATAGACAGAGGTACCGTGACAGGCCATAATTGATGCGTTGATGCGTTCACCAGATATCTAGGACTTTTGCAGTAGGCCAAGCCAATTCAAACTCCTGAAATTCTAATACTAAAATAAATTAAACAACTATTCTCAGTTGACATTACGCTCTTGCTATTAACACAGATTCATTTCCCAAAACTTGTGTTCAAATTTCAAACAGTAAAATTTCCCCTTATTTTATTTTCTTTCCATTTATATTCAAATACACCTCGATTGTGTACATTACCACAAATTGGGAAAAGCGCCCGTTGTTTACGGTACCGTTTTAATCGCCCATACTATTTGGTTGCGCAACTGAAAATTGCATCTCTTCTTTTTTTTTGTAAGAAAACCCCGTTTGGCCCAATCTCTTGTACTGCCATACTACGGCCAAACCGAGCGCGCAATAGGATCAGTTTACTGTAGCATAAAGGTCGGTGATGTTCGTTTTTCCAAACATTTGCCCGCCCGACGACTGCACAAATCAGCGAGCGAGCGCACACACAGAAGCCAAAAAATGAAGGGGTAATGGTACAGCAGCTGGGTAGTAAATGGTGCCGACCTCAACTGTAAGGTGTTGTACCGTGCACAACAAAGCAAATGAGCTGAGAGAGAGAGAGAAAGAGAGAGAGAGAGAGAGAGAGAGAGAGTATAGAAAAAGGAACCAAAATGTTTCCCATGACCTGTTTATTGGAAATCCGACAACGATGCGTTTTGCTCGACATTCGGCTTAAGAAAAGTGCGTTGGAGCAACACTTCCACCAACATGTAACCCATCTCACTCGCCTGCCCGGCAAGGTTCACACGGTTGTGCTACCACACCTAGCCGAGGGAAAACCAAATCTGTGCGGCACATTTCCGAAACAATAAATCAACCAAATTTTTAACTCCCTCTCAACTACGACGCTTCCATCCACCCCAGCTTTCCATCGAGCATGGTTTTTCGCGATGGATGGCTAACGACAGGCATCGCAATGGGCCACATGGCCGCCTTTTCCAAGCGCATACCAACGAAAGAGTGCATTGGCGAGCAGGACAGGACCCGTTGTTCGCGAGTGGAGTCTACCGTTCACCTCTCTCTCTCTCTCTCTCTCTCTCCCTCTCTCTTTGGCGCTTTTTCCTGGCCCGTTGATCGTCAGGCGCGCGCGTCTTCACATTATGCACCCGGCACGATCGCAATCATCTGTCCGGTAGGCGTCGTGCCCGTGCAAAATTGATGAACATTTTCGTGCCATCTGCGTGTGCGACAAAAATCTGAACAGAAATTGGGAGGATTTGAAAGCGAAAAAAGAAGAAGGAAAACCAAAGGGAAATCGAATCGAATCGCGGTAGTGGTGGCGTGCGCGACTGAAAAACAGAGTTGACTACGCATCCGCTAAAAGGGAAACAAGTGGCCGAAGCCTACTCAACCAACGCTGGTTGATGATGCGAGTGGACCTAAAGGTGGATGGAATTTTGAAAATTTTATAATACATCTTCCACCGTAAAGGCCAACCGAAACTAATTCTCGATCATCAGCCGGTAACCATGAGTCCGTGACGTTCTATAACCTCTTGACTCTTGCCTGACCCGGCTGGTGGAAAAACAGGCAAGAAGGAAGGCAACACTAATAATTTCCAACGGATATAAACACCCAGCGAGTTTTTCCCGATCCATTTACGATGCCGATGGACGCTCATTAGCTCACCGAAAATGAATACCGCTTCGAATCAGCAGCAGCAGCAGCAAATTGATGGAAATTCCTCCGGATTACGTATTAGGCCGGATTTTCCAACGGCCAACGGAATAGTGTGTGGAAAACTGATTTATGACCACCGGTTAATCCCGTTACCGATTGATGTCCGGTGCGACCATACGCTCGCTCGCGTTTTGTTTGCAAGCAGCAACAAAGATAGGGAAAATTATCGATTGGAAAAATATTTTCCCGACACGATGAGTGTGCCCTTTACTTCCAGTCGGTGTGTCCCGCGGCTAGGCAGTGGTGACCGTCATGTGGTTAAAATTAGACTTAAAGGAGTGTATTAGGCGCATCAGATGGTGGACGCTATTTTTATGCCGCCAGCCAAGTGGACTTGATCGAAACGACTGCCACGACCAAAATGTGACAGAGCATCGCAGTTGCAGTTGCGTGGCGTGAAGCTATTTTCCATGCTCTGCTACTTCCGGTGACATTTCATTTCTGCCAACGTTTCGCTCCCGATCAGTAGTCTGCTCAGATAGGTCGGTAAGGCAGAGTACAGGAGCTTTGTGCAAACTATTATGCCACAGTATCTGTATCTCGCACTAGGGCACATTGTAACGCACCACACCATCGGAGTGCAGTTCGTGTTTGATTTATGGATCAATTAATTGCCTCCCACAATCCAACACACACACAGCGAAGCCAGGTAGATTCGCCCAGGGTTGATTCACGATTTATTTATACATTAAAGGTGGAACAACACACATACTTTTGCTGCCGAGCGTTGGCTGAAGCAATATCCAATTTTATTTGTTTTGTGGAATTTAGAACATGCCAACGGAATGATCCACGGTCGAGTCACGTTTGCCAATTATCGAGTTGAGCGACGGTAAGAGAAGCAAAAAAAAAACACAGACGAACCTTCCAACCGAAATGTTACCGAAAACCAGCCAGCTGTCGGCGGTGCGCGTTGTGGTCAACTTCATTCGAACAGATGTGAAGGTGTTGTCGTTGGTGTTGTGATGGACAGTTTAAAATTACGCTAAATTCCAAAGCCATACCAGCTGGCGGTGCGATGCAGTCAGAAACGCTGTTGAACTCATTGTAATTAATTGGTAAGTTTGAAAAAAGATACCTCTAGGGCTATTTATTTTGCTACTGACTGTCCTAAAATATATTTTAACCAAAAAATTGTAATGCCAAAAAATAGACTAAAACGGAATGGAATATTAAAACTCGGTCATTAGGCATCATTAGCAGCGATAACTACATCAAATGGCCTTTATTTCATCTTATTTTAATCAAACTCCTCTTAGAGGACCTCAAAATGTAATTATGATGCTAATAAACGTTACAAATCACACGATAGTGATAGATTGTTATCATCTCGAACTGTGCATTGTTTGAAACATATGGACGCTTGTTTTATGTATCGATTCCTCAATAAGTAAGTGTACCCAATACAAATGTAGACCAACTTTGGATAGCATTAAAAATAAAACTAATCCAAACAGATCCACACCCCTGTGATAGAGGCGACAACGGCACTGGTCTTCATACGGCAGGACCAGGGGGTTCAAATCCCATTCGGACTGTTCTCCCGTAGTGAGGACTGACGATACAACTACTAAGGATCATCAAATCTATTAAGACAGAAATGGCATGGCCTTAAGAGGTCGTTAAGCCAAGAAGAGAGAGGGATTCCATCAGACAATTCAAAGATCTAAATATTATTTGAAACCTTTCACAGAATCTACCTCCAGAATCTTCTTCACCACCATATGGCGGCATATTCTATCCCCTGGAGATAACAAAATCAAACTATAAAGCCACCAGGTCTATGGGCGGATCTAAGCAGAGCAGGTTCAAGGGGGTCAAAGGGGTTTCTTGAAGAAATCTGATTTTAGGTCCTGGGAATCTTGATCATTTAGAGGAACTCCGAGCTTCACAATTGGCCTCGTATAATATCTTCTCTTAGCCTCCAACTCTGCCCTAGTCAACAGACTTGACGTGTTAGGGGCCTCCTTCCTTCATTCTGTTGAGGGTCGCCAAGGGGGATTAGATTCTAGAATAGTTGAGGGTCTTCAAAAAGCGTCGTGTGACGGGATCCTGGCTGTCGTTTAACATTCTAAATCTTTTCTGTTACAAAAGCCGGATTGGCTCTAGCCAGTAGTCAGAAAGATCCTAATCATCTCCGACTTCTTCACCGAGGAATAGTCCGACTGCCACCAAGCAAATGTACAGCTATGAAAAGAAAATTTAAATTTTATAAAACTGCCATTGAAACCAATTTTCTGAATTTTCACCACAATATCATCTTATTCATTTTTTATCAATTATCAACAAAAAAAACTACCTCGAAAGACTTTCACTACGCGCCTCGACTATATGTAAGCAAAGCGCAAAATCTGCGCAGTTACGATGTAACAAGCCATTATACTGTGAAAGGATGCCCGCTGTCCAACATTTTTGACGACTGTATAAATCACCTTCATACCAACGCCGTCAACGATCAACGTTGACGTGCCCCGCCGTTGCAGAACAGCGCAATAATTGTTGCAAAATCAACCGCTTTGCTCACTTAATCTATGCCTCCCACTGTCCCTTTGGCCACGGGAGGACGACAACAATCTGCTGCTGCACCTTGCAAACACAGCTCTTGAACCAACCCTAATCACAATACACCACCTTTCTTGCTCGCTGAACGCAACCTGCTTGATGTCTATTTGCGGAATGGCAGACAACGATCGCTACGGTTGATCTGCTGTGCTGATGAAGCGTAAAAAGTTTGGCTAGTGGCCCAAGCGACCGCGCCTAGGCTCATGTGTCCACGCTACCTCATTTCGTTAATTAAATTGTCAACGGCCGTCCCGGACGACGAAAGCCTTCGGACGGGGTGGAAGGCTTGCCAAATGTTTAGCCAAGAGTTAACACACACGCACACACAAACGCACCACACGCAAACAAACAAAACGGATACATCATTCTCATCATACGCTTATCGCTCTAGAATTACGTTTGCAAACACACCCGTTTTTTAGTGAAAGAATTAACTGAAAAAATTGAGGTTAGTTTTCGGTCCCTATTTACCGAACCGTTTCTTTCGTAATTTAATTCAGTTTTATTGTAAAGAGAAAACAACACTCATCCACAACTACAACAAAGCGAAACTCAGTGTGCCAGAGGGGATCGGGAAGCCATCGGTAGGATTCTGGCGTATCTGTAAGTAGCTGCTGCCCTTCTATCTAGTTCCAGTTCTGTGGGAAGTTGGTGTGGCTTTGTTGTGTAGTCGTGTAGTTCTCTGTTCGTTATTCGTTGTTTCGTGTTTCGTTGTGTACTGCTGGATGTACTGTAGAGTTCTGATGCTCGCCAGCATCCCATGAGGTAGGCGAAAACGAGGCAGAAGAGTCTAGCGATGGGTGTGGTGTTGGCGGTACCGGCGATACACTGCGGCTCGGTGGCCCGAGGATTAATCCGCCCATGTTGCCTATATCGAACGCCAGCTCATCCGGGCTGAGCAGTGGCGGCTGCTCGTTACGGCTCGGAGTTCTTGAAGGTGTCGGTTCACGACTTTTCGCTTCAAAGATCAACCCATCGAGATGTCCGATTTCAAACACCAGCTCCTCGGGTGATATGTCTAGCGGTAGGGGTGAGACCGAGGGCGACCGGGACGCAACGACTGGGACGGTAAGGCTCGGTAGCAGTAGTGTGTTAGTCTGTTGTGCTGACGGTTTAGGCGATGCTAGTGGCGAAAGCGGTGAGATACACTCGTTTGTCTGTTCGCTCGGTGAAGCAATCGGTGTAAAATGGTGCTCTGACGTGTTATGGTGCGTACTGTTCAGTAGCGGTGATCCAAGTGCAAGGGAAGAGGAAAGGGTTTGGGTTGGGTGGGTAGTTTGTGAGGAGGATTGGGACGAAAGATCCGATAGGTCCGATGCAAGCGACACTGGCGATGGGGTAGCGTACGCTGGAGTCAGATTGACCGGGAACTCATTGCCGTCCGCGTTCAATGCTCGTGCACCCACATTGTTGGGTGTCAGGGGCATTTCCGGTTTCGAGGGTTGCGGTGAGTTGCCGGCCGACTTTGGCTCATCGCCGGTCGGAAACACCGGCGGTTTCTCGCCCTCCGCCTGTCGGGTAATGTTTTCCACCTCCTCGTCGTCGCTGTCAAAGTCCTCCAGCGCCAAGTGACTCGTTTGATTGTCGGGGAACTTTTTGATCCATTCCACGTAGCTCACCCGGTGGTTCAGTGTGACGCCCTCGTGTGGATGGCTCTGGCCGTAGAAAGACTTCGATGACATCTCATCGTGAAACTGAGCATCGGTCCCGAGCTCGTCCGTCAGCACCAGACTAGGAAGTGCGGTTGGATAGAGGTAGGGCGGTTTCACCAGTGGCGGAGGTTCGAAATCGATCGCCTCCATGCTGTTGATGTAGTCTTCCAGCTCGGACGGCGTAACGGACAGATGCTGATCAGTGAAACTGTCCATGAACGTCTGATCGTAGTCGATCGGCGTTAGACTTCTGGCGACACGCTTACGCTCCTTGTACTTGCGCCGGGGCGCTGGCGACGACGAGGAGGCCGACGATTTGGAACGGGCCGACGAGGCGCCCCGTGATCTTGGCACCGCTAGCAACTGATCGTTCTCGCCCTCGGTGTCACCTTCTGTGCCGGCGTCCACCTCGAGAGCGGCCAGCGGTGATAGCATCCGACCGTCGCTCACCGGAGTCACTCCACGTACCGACGCAGACGCGCTGCCGGGCCGGAGATCTCCCTAGAATTCGAGATAAACGAGCTTTAGAACAAGGTTCACCCGCACGGGAGGATGGTCCGGAGCGATGGTCCGAACCGGCGACTCATCATTCCCCCGACCGGTACTCACAGCGAACGAACGTGCTGGTGATGTCGATGGCGATGGTGATGGTGACGGAGATGATGTGGCGGGCCGTGGCAGCTGCTGCCGCTCTTGCTGCACCGGATGCGGTGAGATGGAACTGTCGCGTGAAACGAAACCATTCGGGATCTTTTCCAGGGACGTTAGTGGCGGGGAGGTTGGGGTTGATTCGCGGGAAGAACCGGGCTCGTCGTAGGGCGTCGGTGACCGGGGTCGGGAGGGATAGGATACGGAAGCGGCAGGCACGAGCGGTACAAGCCGGTTCGAGATGTCGGCCAGTGGTGGCCGCTCGTGCGCAACGTAACTTTGGCCGTCCGGATAGGGCGAGGGAGACTTGGATTGCATGAAGTGGGGGATGGTCCGGGTACCGCCAGGGGTACCACCGTCAGAGTCATAGTCCTCCTCCAGCGCTTCTTCGTCGTCTTGCACAATGATTTCGGTCGTCCATGGACGGCTACTACTTGCCTTGCTCTCCGATGCTCCCGGCTGCTGCAGCAGGCTCGTCAGGTCGGCTTCCTTCGTGGTGCGGCGCAGCGTCGGCTCTCCGGCCCGATCCCGGTCCGGTGAGTTGGAATGGGAGCTTAGGTTCGATGGGGCCGATTCACTCACGTGCAGCTGCACCGCAGGCGGTTCTACATCTTCCTCCTCGATGGACATTGATCGCGAGGGTCGTATTACCGCTTTTTCCTTCATCTCTTCCAGCTTGATGTCACCCCACGGTCGTGTGATGTTGGCGGCTAGCGTCGGCTCCGGCGATCGTTCCGGAACCCATTGCCGTTCATCGTCCTCATGATGATGGCAACTCTCCGGGATAGGGCTAATGTTGTGCCTTCGGTTCATCGGATCCATCTCATCGCGGCTGTACACGATCGGGATGTAATCGTCCATCTGTGCGCACTCTTCATCCTCCAGCTGGCTCAAGCGTTCCAGCTCCTCGGCACGATCTTCCAGCGAAGTGGTCGACGTGATCGAGCGTCGCTTCACCGATCTGCGCAACCCATCGTCCCGCCGGATCGGCCGGAACTTGCTCGAACTTGGCCGTGGTTCATCACCACCACCACTGTCGTTCGGTTCGTTCAGCACGATCTGAGGCACAACATCGGCCGGCGACAGAGTGTTACGATAGTTCGTGACCGACGGCTCCACACTGTGCGATCGGCTAACCGAGCGCGAACGAAGCTCCTCAATGATCAGGCTCTGCTCGGCCGTATTCCGCTCGAGCTCACTCATCTGCACGCTCATCTGTTCCAGCTGATGTTCCTTCTCCTGACTCTGACGCTCGAGTATGCGCAACTTCTCGATCAGCACATCCAGCTGAGCGGCACCTTCGGCCGGTTCCAGCCTATACCCGTCCCTGTACGGGACACCATCCTGCGCGTACGTCACACCTTCCACGTTGCTTCTCGGAGCCACCTTGATCTGCTGCCGCAGGTTCTCTCGATACTGTTCAAGCCCTTGCTCCCGGCTGTCCAGCTGTTTGCTGGGAGCTTCCTCAATCGCGTTGGCAGCTTCCTCACCGGTCACTTGATTGGAGACGAACGCCAAACAGTAGATCAGATCCATCGCGCCTACACCGGCCACTAAAACCGATAACATCACACCCATGGCTGTACTTCAGATTGTGTGTCTCACGTTCTACCCCAAACAAGTTTGCGCAAAGCTAGCGAGTAATGGTCAACGTTTTTCACCCCCCAAAAATCGATTACGCAACGGCGCACACAGATTACACAACGACCGTGCGCACAGAATCAGTAAAGAGTAACGAGTTAAGGATGGCACCGCAGTTCACCGAATCACTCCGCTCAAGGAACTTTTGAGCACATTCTTCCGTAATCGCTTCTGCTCCACAAAAGCCGCCGGACGGTATGGAAAACTGTCAAACGCGGATGTCCGCACTTTCTCCGACACGATTGAGATACACGGTCTGCCACTCAAGTTCGATTCGATCCGTACAGCAATGGTTTAATTACCGAACGCGACTGACACGCGGCATCAAACTGAGCTCGTTTCGATCGATTGTTGCGCTTCTTCGCCTTAGATCAAACGAATAGCCCAATGACAGGCAAATCACCTCATCACACGATCACGAACCGACCCGCTTTTTGACGCTCTGTGTCACACCAAAAGATATCGAACCGATCAATGATTCGTGGACTTTCTCTCCGCCGATCGGATGTGTCAACGCGACGAGCGGGGCCAAAACGTGGCACGAGTTACCGATCGGAGTAATTATGTTCCCTCCGCTCGAGCATCGCGCGTTGTAAACAAGCGGTGATTGTAAATTCTTAATTGGTAGATACACTATTGTTGTGTCCCGCATTGTCTATCGACAGGTAGGAAAAGCGCGAGGATCGCTCATTACGAGCGCTGTATCGAAAATAGCCCTAAACGGCGTCGGTGAGGATCGGGTGAGGTGAGTTGTGCTTCTTCGACTACGAGCTGTAGCCAGTCAGTCGGTGAGACTATGTAAAAGGAATGCGATTTAGGTGCAAAGGTTTGGGCGGATGCGAAGTATAGCGCAGCACGGGCCGGCGACCAAGATAAACTGCTTGTGGGAATTATTGCTTTACAATCAATCATAGTTAAAGTAGAGCGCGAAAGAAGGATGCTCGTCGGGACATTTATTAAGCGTGTGTGTTTTTTGTTTCTTTTCTCGACCAATCTCTCAGACGAAGAATACATGTTCTTCTCAAGATAAACACGCAGGGTCGTACGATTCAAAGCATGCTTGTTGACATTGTTGTTTTAATCTCTTTCACCGGTTGCAGCCGTGTCATATCTTTTGGCGTGACTTTAATTGCAACTTCCCAGACGTTCAACACAAACTGGTGACCATTTGTTTGGTGCTCTCATAAATCTTGGTCTCCTTAAAAAGTTTACAATGAGTCCGGTTTAATCTGTGGTTGTATAGCCAGTAGTACGAGTTTTGTAAAACATTCAACAGCACGAAGAAGCGATAATCGAGACTTCTCTTTAAAATCTCACTTGCTCGTCGCTGCCACCAAGAAGCAAATAAAAGAAAACATAGGCGTCATCTATTGCGTCAACAAGATGCACCAAAAAAACGCATCCCAATTCTGTTTACAAGCGCAATTTCCACCTTCACACCGAGCGAATATTTGAAATAGATCAAGAGTGATCGGCCCGATACGACATCAACAGGAAAACCGATCCACACACGAGGGAGAGGCGTCTTCGTATAAATAAAACATCTCCTCCTCCTGTCGAACGCTTGATGCGTCACGGCGCGGTGCATTAGATTGACATGCACCAAATCTTCGTCGCACTGGTCGAGCTGACCTTCGACAGCCTAGCTGCTTGAACCTGACACCGTCGGAAGCTAGACAGAGACCACCCTAGGTTACCCCTTTCTAGCAGTGCAAATCACGACATTTACGCTCAGGGCCACCATATGCCACAACGTGTCATAAAACATCAGCATGAACATCGGGTGCGGGTTTATTAGTTGAGTTGTCCTTTAAGTAGGAGGAATTTGCCAAATATTATAATGACGATGTTACAGCATCGTGGCCAATTATAGGCAAATTGGAAGCGAGTCGGTTTCCGGTCCGTTTGAAATGAGAAAATTAATTGCCTACGCTGAAAATTACTTCCGGTCGTCGTCAAAGGATTGGTTCAAAACATTTAAAAAATATATTTCAAAAATCGTGCAAAAAAGTGAGAAAACTTCCATGAGTTAGATTAATTTAAACAATATTTTTTCCTCTTGAAAAATCTGGAATAATATTACAATTTAAAAAAAAGTCACAAAATAAAATAAATTAGCTTAAAACATATACTTTTAAAAACATTGCGAATAATTCAAGAAGCGTACAACGAACGCTTTCGAATGAAGCGTTGACCACGCTTCGCCTACTGTTTAACACAAATTCCGACAGATGGCGCTACTTCGCGCTGAGGAGAAATATCGACGGAAGCTTCTTGCTGGCAGCTTTAAACGAACACCTGTCGCCAATACATCATCCTTCCCCAGTTGTAGTAAACCATCCCCACATGGAAATTCATTCATTCCAATATTGAACCCCTCTCCACCCCAAATCCATCTCTTCCATCCCTCTCATCAACAACAACCAACTTCCCCAGCAAACCCAGGTTGCTGGTGGATGACGCCACGTGCGTCTACTTTGTTGGTGGGACTTTTGATGGGATATTTATTGACGCCCGACTGGATACATCGTCAAGTATGTTTTTCCCTGGCAGAGCGAGGCAGAGTTCCCGTGAGCCGATGGGTTTGCCGAGCAGCAGCAGCAGCAGCAGCAATGTGGTTGACCATGAATTGGCTGCCACAGTTATTAGGACCGGTTTGACGGTTCGGTGGGTTCTCGCATCTTTTTTTTATCTTCTTTACTGCACATGCTTCCTTCCCAGCGACCGACCGCATTGACATGTGACCTTCGAAACTGGCACTAAATCTACAATGTTTGGGAAGGCGTGCCGGGCGAGCGCATCGTTCGTCAGTCAATCAACCGATGATAGATGATAATGGGTGATGATCTAGTCGTAAAAGCTCATCCCTCCGGGTTGATAGTAGTGCCAGGACGCGAGGAAATTGCGAGTATAAAATGGTAACAAGGGAGCATTTAAAAATGGGCGCACTTCCATCTCTTTGCCAATCGGTATAATCCTACCTCGTTCTCCCATCACCTTCTCTCCCAAAAACTCATCCAATTCTTACGATGTACTGGGCGCCTCCATCCCCGATTCGACATCATTCGCGAACCGCCAAAACCACCAAGCCAGTGACATATGTAAGCCGTAGCGCGGGCATAACACAAAGTATGAAACGCGGAAACAATTGCTGACACATCAGAACAGTTCTACACGCTGGTGAGGTGCAATATCGGGCTGCTCTCGGCAAAAATGTTGTCCCCTTTTTCCTTTACGTATGTATCCAAATGTGTGTGCGTGTGTGTGTGTCCCGTACAAAATGTCATCGCTTACGTACCGTACTCGGAACTCGGAAGAGACCAATCTCAACGATGGCAAAATGTGCAAAGAGGTTTTCTGAGCTGGCTAAAGTTCAGCTGTTATTAAATTAAATTAAATCCTTTCGTGCTTGTGTGTGTGTGTCATTGTAGGAGCAGCAACGATTGGATGACAACGCAAGGCAAGACGACGACGGGGAGACGACTAGAACACCAAACGGATGATGAGCTTTGTTCTGGACCATTTCACTCAATCTTCATTATGATAATAACACGCTATCTGCCGGCAGTTCAGCAAAATTAAGTTGTACTAGTTGGACAAGCAAAAACAAAAGAAATCTGAGATGCTACTTTTGCCCCACAGTGAGGCAAGGGCAAAATGTTCAGTTTGTATTCTTATTTGACAATGTGAACAGCAGCATCATCGTCACAAGCGCGCACGATAATTGTCACCAAAGTTTTCCAATCTAAAGTCTCTAGGTTTAGAAAATTTGAAAAGTGATTGTAATTAGTCCTCAGCTTGAAATGGGGAAAAAAGAACTTTAAAATATTTCAAATGGCGTTGGTAGCGTATTTCTATCCAAAACAGTTCGAATGTTTAGAACTTTTAATTAAAGAAGATCCCCTCCATTTAACGTGTTACACTCACAAAGCGATCAAAGGGCGTACCATTATTGCTACAAAAAAAAAAGCTCAAAGGAAGCATGTCACCGAAGGCCTGCATTATGAATGGTTTATTCCTTCCGGATATTTGTCCCGTTTTCGAGTGTGTTTCCCTTGTGCAAATAGAACTTCCTGGCAGCCGCCGTAGTGAAGCGTGGCCGTTTGCTAAACGGCTAGCAGTAGCATAAGCATTCTGCAATGGAGGACAAAACACATCACTCTATGTGATGTCTGGAATCTGCAGAATTTTCCGAACCAGAAAAAAAAATCTAGACTTCAAGAAAATCCAGAAGTTCATGAGACAAAAATTTAAATTATTTAGTATAAAATTCAAGAACCAATCTAACAGGTGGATTGAGTTTGAGGAGTTTGTTTTCGGCAAAATTCAATTTTACTACCTAATATCGCTGACTTCAAGAGCATTTTTACACTACGATTTTACTTTTATCACAAAATAGGCCTTCGAACATAAATGTCAACTAAAAAAACTAACTAAACTCTTCTATAAAATCTTCAATTGTTTAAAAAACTAAACTCATAACAAAAAAGTACCGGGGGAAAGACCAGCTTAAGCTCACCCGAAAACGTCCTGTCAGATGACTTATGGCCTGTCTCAGCACTGTCGGACTAGTGACGAGCGGCTAGACTGGATTTATGGAGCTGAGCCGTTTCATTTGCGAAATGTTATCGCCTTAAGGCAGTGCAACTCTCGAGTGTGACGGGAAACGGGGTACATCTGCCACTCCGCATATTGGGGAGAAGGAGATCGGAGCAGATGGCAAGAAGGAAAGCGACATTATTCCTTTTTCTTCGTTTTTGGCTAAGTGAGCACCCCCCAACGAATGGGGAGGAAAGGGTTAGCCGAGCCACCAAACGACCAACGTGGGTTGTTGGGTATTGCGGGAAACAC
This sequence comes from Anopheles stephensi, assembly GCF_013141755.1. NCBI lineage: Eukaryota > Metazoa > Arthropoda > Insecta > Diptera > Culicidae > Anopheles > Anopheles stephensi. Next base: position 30,111,597 of record NC_050203.1, on the reverse strand, counting down.
AATTTTACGATGCACCCTCTGTTCGCTCTGACTGAGAAGAGCTGCTGCTTCTCTGGCCCCGAAATTCGATGACCAATCTCGTAAATGTATGCATTGGCTCATCCTTTCGTATTACCACCACTGGCATGTGAGCCGGATGGAGCAACGAAAGATTTTCACCCGGAGAGACGATAAGAGGGGCTTTTTTGTTGGCAACACACACACACACAAACTTATAGTGAAAGCGGTTCCGGCATGGATGAAGCGGCCAACATACACACAAGCCATTCCGGTTAGGCGTAAAACAAAAAAAAAAAAACCACCCACAAACCGGGAGGCCCATTTGATGATTCGCGGACGGAAGCAAAAACCCATCCGTTAACCGTTCGAAGCGACTACCGATGACATTTAAATGTCATTGAGCATTGGCCATTGCTTTTCCAGGTTCCGGTTCGTTTTTGGCACCAGTCCCCCCCTTTTCCATCTTGTAAGGCACATTGTGTTACATTCCGTTGCTCTGGATATCGATGATCGGACAGCATGTCGGACCGAGCGGTGGCGAGCGAGAATGAGCCTTATCTAAATACCAACCTCGTGCCTCCTTTGCTGTGCCGATAAGAATGGCCGTCGAGGTCCTTGGTAAAAGAATGCAAAAGGAACCGGCTGTTTGGGGGTGGAACAATTCCAAGTCTATCGAAGAATCGAGCCATGGTTCGTTCGATGCGGCGATGAGTTTCTTACCGAACCGGGCGTGTCTGGGAAAGCAGGTGGCTTTTTAATTAAACTAATTGCATCTAAACGCGGCTTAAGCAGAACGTTTCCTGTACACCCCGTACCCCTCATCGTTGGCCAACGATGAGTCGATCGTGTAGGAACGTCCAGAAGCTAAGTTAGAAGCGCGTGCACGTGCACTTTACCCGCAAAGAGTCTATTGTGGGGTAACGACGATAGCGATTGCATTGCAGTTTATGACTCTTTTACTTTGCGAAGGCATATGGTTTGCCATCAAAACCGAACCCTTTCGCTAAATTCAATATTTATTTCTATTTTACGGTTTTAGAGACGACAATGAATGATATGCAATTATAGTTATTGATCGGCTGCATGATATGCGCCTGAAGGTATGCAATCCACTTACAAGCGTCGTTATTGACACTCAGCATCAAGCATGTTCTCTTTAAATATGAGAAACAAATTAATTATTCGTTAACCTAACGTTAAAATAAACTAAATATAACTTCAAGTATATCTGAGCTCAAAGAAAATAGGCCGCACATTAACCTATCAGCATATAAACAATTCAAAATATTTTACGAAATTCAACCCTTTTTCAATCAACGTCCCAAGGTGAAAAAGTCGAGACAAACCCATTCTAGTGCTCCCCAGCATGATCAATCTTTTGGCTATCTAATGATCAAAGACCCTTGCATCGATCGTCATGCACCCTCCTAACACACACACACACACACAAACTCAAATACAACCCTGTAAGCTGACGACGATTGAGACGACAAGTGGACATGGAATTACCTTGTACTGTTTTAGGGTTCAAATACCCGGCTGCCAATTTTCGTTTTTGGTTCTGGTTTGGGGTTTGAACGGTTTTTGGAACGCGCTGTCAATACGGCCGTCGTCGCCGCCTCCGTTGAGAGCTGGTGGGATGATGATATCCAATACCCGATCCGACTTCAGGCGCAGCACTTGGCGCACCGCGATTATACAGAGAGAGAGAGAGAGGGACGTGGAGTACCCCTAATACGCCTTCTGCGTCAATTACGCCCGATCAGACGACGTTACGCGTTGATCGACGCTTGTTTTTTTGTTTTTCGGTCTGTTTTGAGAGTTTGGTAGTTCATTCGCTACTCCGCAGAATGGATAGAAAATAGATGAAGAAATGAAACAGGTTTGCTAGCCACCGTAACTAGCAAGCGTAACAGCGTGCAACAGAGCAACGTGGTTTCAGTTTTGGTGGTTAGCCGTATATGGTTTCGTTGCCATACTTTTAGGCTTCGAGGGCCCACCGATCATCGAATGTTTGTTTCTTGAAGGGTACCACCAACCAACACGTAGCACACGCACGTTTCACAGATGGGATGGCGTTGTGAAATTAATTACCAAAATAGTGCGTGTGGTTTTAATTGCTGGGACAGATCACATGCAGCATTAAAAGCGATCGTTCTCGGTTGGAGTGCTTGTGCCGCCCTTTGGCCGTTACGCGAGGTAATGCACACCATATACGGATTCTTCTCTTTCACTCACTCACACACACACACATTCACTGCCGTTTGCGTAATAGCGGGCCACTGCGCGGAAGTATGCTACCGATGCTGCAGTGGGATGCGTTGATTCGCGCAACATTGTTACCGCACCTGTCACACTGACGGTACATTAAATCTAGCGCAAATTGGAGCTCGTTTCGGTATGCGCAATAAGCGAATCGCTTCATTTCTCAACCCCCAACAGCGAAGCGTTTCATATTCACCCTCACCAATCAAGGGCTAACGAGCGTCACCACCATCCTTCGCCCTAACGAGAATATCGTTCAATTATTAATACACTAACGGAAGAAAAACTTGATTCGAAATTAGTAAAATTGTCACGCGAGATGTTAGCAATCAGCAATCATGCGGAACATGCACCAAAAGAAGCCCGGAAATCATCACAAACTGTTTGAAATTAGCACACTGTAACGCTTCGTAACGCGTCACTCACTCCTGTCAGCAATGGTAGTGTAACGGTTGTCACGCTAGTAGCGGGTAAACGAGAACACTCTCACCGGCGGTCAGTAAACAAAACCACGCTTTCCCGCTGGGACACACTTGGACTGGTCCGCACAAACACACGACACACGAGGAAATAAAACAAACAGACTCGCCTAGAAGCGACCGTAGCTGGTTGCTGTGACACACCGGACTAGCGAACCGGATGACGATATTGGACCTCCGCACAAAATCATGCTCGCGCGCGCAAAATTTTCTCACTCGGATAGAAAAAAGCACATTAAAACACACCAGTACGACGACCACTCACCGACTGACCGCACGAACTGGGGGACACCGTCGGATGGAAGAGCTTGGCTTAGTAGTACCAGCGACCACCGTAGGATAGGTTCCACGCTTCTGACCGAGAAGTAGCGCGAAAGTTTCCCTCACTCACTGTCGACCGAATGAGAGAAGTCACTGTGTGGGGTCTTCTCTGGAGCAGCACGTTCAAACTTCAAGTCAAGGCATGCTTCAATCGTGCTTCGTCAGAGGGGTTGAAGCCTTTGGTGCGCTCGGCTCACACAGTTCTGCTCTCTTTCGGTCACAACAATCTCACGGAAAATCAGTGAAGTTGTTCTCTCGTGAAGTTGCTCCCCGACACTCGCCCGGTGAAGCATCAGATGTGGATGCAACCGAGCCAGAACTAATCCATCATCCAACGCGCGCCCCGTCAGGCCGGGCATGCTGTTCGGGTCAAGTGCACGCCTGACTATATCCACAACTACTACTACCACTAGCGAATGAAATGTCAACAGTTTTGCGAGATGATTTTTAACGTGCTCGCGGCCATAACGGCGATCCATTTAGCAAACGACGCACCCCAGTAGAGGGATTTTTGTTTTTGGCTTCCGAACATGACATCAGGCACAATTAAAGTTTCTACGGATGTGGTCGCGCTTAAAGAATCCCCCCCCCCCCGGTCACGAGTTTAGTTGTTTAGTTCCAAATCATTAAGTAATTGGGGAGAGAGAGAGACAAAGAGAGCTCCTTCAATTATTCTGGCAAACGGTGTAGTAAAAAGTTAATGGTCCAGAAAAAGCTTTCACTAGACCGTAGTGGAATATCCCGTTGGCGGGGGAAAAATTGTTATAAAACCGATTAAAATTTGAAATCAACAGTTTTTTTTCTCTCGTTCTAAATTCAAAACCATTTACTGCTCTCGGTTGTATAATATTTCTTGTTACTGAGGCGCAACGTCGGCTGCCAAAAAGGGCACCCCGCGCTACTAGGGTACATACAGCCAATTAGTAAAGAGTGTACAGAGACTTTTTTTTGCTTTTATTTTTGTGTGCTAAAAAGCATTATTTTTATCCGCACTATCCGCGCGAATATCACCAGGGCAGTGCTCCCAATTGGAGAGAAATGTTAAAAGTCGCCAGCAACAACCAACAGCTCCCGCCCCCAGGGAAGAAGTCGCATCGGAATCGCTACGAAAATGCTGTAAGCGGTTGCTGCACAGCGTCCGTTCGTTGCAGCAGGCAGTGTTGTGCATTCGTTAGTCAGCAAGAAAACTGGCGTTCGTTCTGGCACGTTTTCAACACATTGCGTTCGATTGGAAAACAACGAGAATAAAACGGGGTTTTGCCCAAATCATTCGACAACGAGGTCATCTCGGAATGCTGATCTGGGCACGTGCATATATAAACCGGGTTTACAAAAACATAGTTTAAAAGCTTAAATAAAGAAATACAGTACAAGTAATTAAATTGCTTGTTCATAATATTCTAAAAGCAATGCTCCTGAGTCCTTGCAGTTTAGACAACCATTCATTGGATTTATCAGGCGATCAGCGTAATGGCTTTTCAGGACCCTTCTAAGGCAGCGGACATTTACGAGATAATCAAGACTTATCTAGTGGTGAAACTAGGGGTCAAAACATCCCACTCAACGTTGAAAAATATCTCGACAGATTCTTATCTCGGAGTTCTCTAACTTCGAAACCCGAAGTCCATAACTTAGACGAAGACATCCGTTTAACTATCAGACAAAATGAGCAATTGGCGGCGCCACGTTGATCGACGAGACGCTCATCAACTGATCTCAGCAGCGACCAAAAGATTTTTGGGCAAGTCTCTATTGGAGGACCTTATAGCTTGTACAATCGTTTGGATTGGCCCGGTGGTAGAGGTAACAACGGCGCCGCTCTTCATACGGCAGGACCGGGGTTTCAATTCCCATTCGGACCGTTTCCCCGTAGTGAAGACTCATTATCCAACTACGCGCGCTATGCAACTACGCTCGTTAGGCCAAAGAAAAAGTAGATTCAATCGTACTGCGTCCAAGATCTCTTCGGCTCAGAAAGCTAGCTAGCTTACTAAAGTAAGGCCACTGAACCTAGCCGCCATTTATTTTTGAAGAACTCTTCTTCTTGAACTGAGGATTCAAGCTAAAGGTTTATTTATCCAAAGACTAACTAGTTGATAGAGACTTTGACCTATTAGACTCCATTCGACTCATAAAAGAGGATTCCTTAAACGTGTCAAACGAAAGGAAAATCAATTATCCAAAGGTGTGTTATTACATCAAGCGCGCCACCCCTATGCACTATCAATCTCCATACCTATTATTTCACCTACACCCAAGTCATTCACACATCCGCCCTTATTTGTGGCAATTTGTATTACAGAGCGTCCGCATGCTTTCCTTCGCCGTCGTTTTTATGATTATGATTGTTCTCCTGCCGGGAGTGCCGTTTAAATGGCTTTAAAAGGAAGCAAAAACCCACCCAAGGGTAAGGATTCGTCTGCACGGAGCCACAGCCGGAAGCACAGCCGCCCCGTTAGCCATTAGGACCGTACCATTTGATCTTGGCGACGCGGTCAGCAACTGTGTGCCATAAATATGAACGCGCCTTTTTCCGCCTTCGCAACGGGCCATGACGCGAAGGGTGTGTGTGTGTGACAGGACACCACGCGATCAACCGTAGGGAAATGGAACCGCCAGACAAGCGAGTCGGAAGTCAACCAACCAACCAACCAACATCCACAGCGAACGGTCAAGAAGTTAGTGAGGTGTGAAAATGAAGCCACGCGGACTTTTTCTTTTTTTTTCCTCGTCTACCAATGGTAATATAACGATGAGCTCCCGTTCCATTTCCGCTTCCGACCGTTATCGCTGGTCGTCCAAAGGAAGGGCAGACAACAACAATTATGTTAATAAACTGGCCCCGATTTCGCTTCCGTGCTTTAACTGCTGAAATGATCCGTTTAGCTTGGGGCTTGTTGTAGTTCCGAGCCGAGACGAATGGTAATAATTTTCATGCTTTTAGCACGTTTAATACACACACACAAAAGGACGGAACATAATTACGACAAGTATCATCATCGCCATAAAGAGCCGATTCCCTTCAAAAGGATATCAGCAAGCGGGGTTTATGTGTCCGTTGTACTTATTACTTTGATTAAGCCATTTCGAGCAGTCGATCACCACCAGACATCGGACCACGGGTTCTCGTCCCATTCCTTATTCATATTGCAATTACAGTAACATACGTTCATCGCTGCTCAAACAGAGAGAGAGAGAGCGAGAGAAAGACGATGCTCTATATTCCTTGGGCAAGCAAACACGTCGGTCCGTAAATCAAATATTGGCACATTTCTCGATTTTATTGGCAATGTATCGTATGACGTGCGTTTACGTTTACGGTTGCCTGCCACCCCTTACGCAGGTCACCCTTGACAAACAGTGTGCCAGTTACAAGCAATATAAACTGTCACCCAATCCACCCCGAAACGGGAAATGGGACATTAAGGTAACGCGAATCGTCTCACACTCGTCCACTCGGCTGTTGTTGCGACACGGACCACAGAGCTAATGCAGCGTTTCAATAAATCACTGTACCTTCGCACATCGGGGGGGTCCTTTTTTGCTCCTTTTTCCCCCGGGGCTCATCAAATGCTAGCACATTGCTCAATTAAAAAGTTATGTGACCGGGCGCGAGAGAAACTGCCCAAGAAACCCACCGACCGTTTATTACACTTGTTTAATCGGTCGTTAGAGACATCCGACCTCGGCTGACCGGACCTAACCCGACGACCACCGACAGCCGACGGAATGAATGCATGTTTGGGCAGGAGGGAAAAGTGTTGTCTCCACCTACCTCATCGCAGGCACTGCACCGTGGCTTCAGCATTTCCGCGTAATGTCGCTCACAGTAGATCTGGTCGTCGTGCACGCAGTAGGTCAGATCGACCAGCAGCTCATCACAGGTCGTACATTTGAAGCAGCGCGGGTGCCACAGCGTTTGCTCCCGGAACTTCGGTGCGGTCACAGCCATTTCGCCCTGGCTGAGCGCATCGCTGCAGCCGGCGCATTTCGTTGCCTGCGGCGTGTCTTTCACGTAGCCTACAAATGAAAGAAAAGGGGAACGTGTTATTAGTGGTGATCCTTTTTTTCTATTGTGTACTTGCAAACTAATAAGCATATTCTGTTACTCAACTATGATTTATGATTACGAACGTTTTATAAATTAGTAGGAATTTACGATAAAATTTAAGAGCTTTTTGGAGCCATTTTGGGTAAGTTTTTCGTACTAATGAGATGAAAGTTTTCACAGCTAAAATAGGACAAAAAACAATTAAAATGGCATATGTGAGCTTTGGATAAAATAATTCTAAATTTTCCATAACTGATAAACCGATTTTTTTATCCGTTGATTATTTTTCTTTTTAACTTTGCATGATAGAAGAGCATTTTTAAAATTTATTGGCAGGGTTGGAAGTACTCTTCGAGGTGTTGTCATACTTGTTCATTTAGAAAGAGGAAAGAGATATGGAGATGTCGTTGTATTAGACGAATATGTTTTAAACTGACGCTTGTCCTATTTGAGGCGACAATTATCTAGATTACGGAACGCACTATCCGGAGAAACAAGGAATATTTAAATTATACATGCAGCATGGCCTGGTCGAATCGCTAAGTCAGCAATGTGTTTTTAGAGCAAATTGAACTTAATGTATCTTGACATTTTACACATGTTTAAAACACTTCCTTAGCCACTGTCTGTACTGAAGTATTCTAAGAAGGAATAATTAAAATTTATATTTAAAAGTATTAAAATTATTATTTGGGCGGTCCGGTAGCAGAGGCGATAACGGCGCCGGTCTTCAAACGGCAGGACCGGGGTTCAAATCCCATCGCGATCACCTCCCCTTACGTAGGGCTGACTACTTTACTACGGGTAAAATCCAGTCACAGAAAGCCAGAAATGGCAGGCCGAGACCTCTCGGCCTCTCGGAAGATGGTGATTTTTGTTTTAGTATAAAAAATGTGTTCAACTGATTTTTTACCGTATTGCTGTTCAATTATTTCGCATACTTTGAAACATATAATAAATATTCCTTGAGGCCGTCCTTGACGAATAAAAAAAAATCTTTGGAAAAAGAAACATAATTTCTGATTGGAAAATCACTCTATACAAATATTTAGGAAGAGTTTGCTTCATAAAGTAAAATATCAAAAAGTTTTCTCTCGAAAGAAAGCAGAACATTTCAAAAGAATATAATTTTTGAAAAATAATTGCAAAAAACTGTGCGAAGAAAATATAAGTATTTAAAAAACCATCAAAAACCCTCGAAGTGAAACTAAAAAAATTGCGGCTCGTAACAATAACCAAAGTATGGCGAATAATTGGTTAAATACTATCACAAATTCATTTTTCAAAACACAGCCCAAACCTAATGCTGCACTCGCATCTTGCCCGACCCAAACCTTACCAATATCTAGCGCAATCTCGTTACGGGCCGCAACGAAATCTTCGTACGAGCCACGATTCTGTTCCTCCACGTGCTTGCAGTAGTCGAGCGCAAGGTCCTGCTTGGGCAGCTGGTACACCAGCTGCTTGTCACGGAACCGTTCACCTTGCGTGCCTATTTTGGGCACCTTCTCCGGTGGTATCACATCAAAGTATCGCTGAATCTAAAAAGAAAAAGCCAAAAGCCAGAAAAAAAATCGTGGGTAAGAAACAGTGTCTGTTAGGCGTGGGTTCGGTCGATCGCGACGTTGAATGCGACCTGTTACCTTGGCGGACGTTAGAATGCCGGGCGGTACCCAGGTGTACCCCATCTGGCGTGGATCCACCCGGGACGTGTTTGTGTCATGCTTGAAGCCGAGCCGTTCCCGTACCGTCGTCAGCTGTTCATGGTACACGGCGTGCGTTTCCCGCGGGCACTTGCACTCCTGGCACGTTTTTCTGCGAATGAAGAAAAGAAGAGGCACGCTTGTTTGTAGTGGTTGCACTAGTAACGGTCGCTACTGGCCACTAGATGGCAGCACCGGTCGTACGCGCGCTTCTGTGTGAAGCACCATGCGACTCCATCTGAGAAAGAGTTCAGCGAAGAAGAAATTGAGAGAGATTCAGCATCAAGTAAATAGAGAAAGAGAGGAACGAATCGTAACAGCTGAGAGATACAAACAACATCCACACCACAAACACAAACAGCTTCCCCACCACCATCACACCGCTCACTTTGGCAATGCTCCACAAATGGCCGGTTGACCAAGTGCAGGTCTCTACGGTACGATTTAGCCACAGTGGGGTGTGTTGTGCTTGCACCACTGTTGGGCGGCTCATTAGTCGTGTTGAGATTTCTGCTCTCATCGTCGGACCACTCGTTCGGACCGGTGAACGCATACAAAACCACTCACACGGCCTTTCGCTCTTTCGCTCTCTGTGGGGGATCATAAAATTTAATTGAATTAGCTCGTAATGGAGATCATTCGCAATAAAGCGGCGAAGGGCTAAGAGAACGGATTGTTGGGTTGTGGGTTCCTTGGGGTTTTGATGGAAGCGACAGTTCTACTTCCGACGGTGATGCGTACGGTACTGTCGGATGAATGTGAAATCCAACGGAGTGTTGGAGCATGTGTCATAAACTTATTGTTTTAAATTTTTATGCTCTAGCGTTACATTTTACCACTAAATCTAATGAAATCCAAGTCCTAGCCCAGTTGCACGAACATTGACTACAAACTTATCTTCTTGCTCGCTCCCTAACCAACCATATCTCTGACATGCACACCTCAATCAAACCAAGCGTAATTCTAATGAGCTTGTTAATTTGTGAATTCTTGTCAAAGTCGCTCTTCTGCTGGTGGCCGATTGCTTACTTGCCCGCCTACCATACCATCGTTAGCGTATGCTAATTTTCGCGCCAGCAAAACGGTTGCGACCGTTTGTAAAATTTGAAACGACACGGCTGGCTGTCTGGCGGCGGCTGCGGCTTGTATTACCAGTTCTGACAAACTCTCGGCGCGACACGGTAGAAGTCTCGCAGGGCGCAGATCAGCTTAAGGTTAAAAATATGCCATTCATCACCAACAATTGACTGTGCGATCGACATCGTCTGTCGCGGGTCGGAAAAGTCAAGTTCAATGACAAACTCGCTTGCTGAGCTGAACGAAATCCAATCAAATAAATCCCCTTACGCTGGTTCATGAGAAGCGAAAATAATTGCTTTAGAAGTCTCTTTAGAGGAGCTCATAGAAAGAAATATATTAAGAGAAGTACGATTCTTAGACAAGAGCACAAACTCATGGCGGAAAAGCGTGTCAATTTTTGTTCCCCTAAAAGCAATCCCTTTTTCTTTGCAATATAAATTTTCCTTACTGCGCCATTTATCCTTGCCATTTTTTTTTTGCAGTGATCCCTCTATCTCTCTATTAACACTGTCTCCCCCGTTCCCCAGTATTCATTACGGTTAGTGCAGCTATAATTATCTACTGTAAACATCATCAACCCCGTAACACTGACACTTTAAGTGCCTTAGATCATCGTCACGGCCCGCTGTGGAATCTTTTGGTCGGATTTTTCATTTTTTCCTACCCCCATCGACAGGCAGCTGATGGCAGCAAGGGTTTGCAACATAATAAACAGCCATTTTATCGGCTGTGCGATAGAATGAAGTCATGCCATCGATTCGGCTATTTATTACGCCACGGAGCCCTTTTTGATGGACAGTGTTTATTATACTGCTTAAGCATGGGTGGGGGAAGACGAATACAAAAAAGAAACTCATTGTGTGCTCAACAGTGTCAACATTTAATTTAATGCATTTGCTCCATGCTAACACGGTGCGAATATAATGGTATGGTCAAACACTGTTCCCAGCTTTATGCTCGATTAATGAGCTACAATGTACTCTGGCGCTCTTTTGTAGTGGTAAGTGGTACAGAAATAGAGTCAATTATTAGCTTTTTATGCTCAAAATCAATCCGAAAATTATATAAAAAATAATATTTATACTTTAGACCCAATTTCATGATCCTGGAGAGCATATAATGAAGTCTCCTTAGCAAATGATATCACAAAAACTGTTGAAACTATGATTATCGATCTTGCATCTCTCTCTCTTCTGGGCCTAACGACCTTTTAAGGTCATGCCTGCCATTTCTGGCTGACTAGACTTACTGAATAGTTGGATAGTCAGTCCTCACTATGGAGAAACGGCCCAGATGAGACTTGAACCCCGGTCCTGCCATGTGAAGACCGGCGCCGCTATCGCATCTACCACCGGGCCGCCCCAAATGGGTGGTCCCATCATGCTCTCATCTCTATTATGATGAATAATTCTAACGACTTCACTGTCCTGGTCGATTGGTGTCAGTCTCATGTCATTACCAAGCTAGCATATCCAAGCGATTGTAATTGGGGGAACAGTTGAAACTTTGGGGTCATCCTTGATTATGGTGGCCACTCTACCAACCCAGCACACCAGGCGGGATCTTATAAATCATTCCGAGTATCTTTACTATAAATTATTGACTGGAGATCATCCTCTAGCTTTGGTAGAAGCTTTGGGCATTGGAGGTAGAGACGCCAACAGCGCCATTCTTCATACGGAAGGATCGAAGATCAAATCCCATCCGGACCGTTCCCTCGTAGTGAAGACTGACTATCCATCTACGTGATATCATGAAGTCTTGTGAGCCAGAAATGACAGACATTACCCAAGAGATCGTTAGGCCAAGAAGGGAGAGAATTCTCCAGCTTTGAAATGATCTTTCATCAGGGAGCCTTTTTTCGCATATTAAGTGGCTATGTTTATGACTAAGATTCTACGTTTAATTTTCAACTCTGCTTAACTTTTACGCAAGTTCAATAAAGCTCTTTCATCAATTTATTCTTTGCATCATTCATTTTACACTCTGAAGTACTCTAGATTATTCGATAACTTTATACTGCAAAGGACTAAGGCTGGTGTCATTGCTCGGTCACCACGACTATGCTGCGGCTTTAATCAAAATCTTTGACGTTGATCATTGTCCAAAAAATCGCAATTGCCCTAGCCTAGATTTTAAAGGATTCAGATGAGTTGCTCTGACCCTTGCTATCCCTTGCTCAAGTGAGATATGAGGATTAATGGAAACAAACATAATGGTATTTGAGCGTCTTCAAGGTTCGTCCACCGATCTGTGTCCTATAAAATTATTTACTATCTCCAAGGATAACAACGATGCATGGACATAACCCCCAATTTCAATAAACCCTTACCAATCAAACTCCCGCGTTTACCTTACTATCAGATCGTAGAGTTCCTGTTTGTCGAACACTTTGCAGTAGGCGTGCAGAACCTTCACACAGGCGTACCGCATCCCAGGCCAAGGTACTACCGGACTCGCGAGGGCGTCCCACAACGGGCAGTCCGCGTGTCGTTGTAGATCAAGCATCGTTCGGCTGTTTGATGGTTTGTTCTTGTTCCGTATTTCTATTTCCTTCCGGCCCAACCGGTCATACACTAATGACCACAGAGGTTAAATTCTCGATCCGGGATCAGTTGCTACATTGGGTTAAGTTTAAAGGTCATCTGGATCAAGATTGTATCGTATCACCACCACAGCACCTCATATCACACTACATTTTTGGTGAAGTTTATTTGTTTTAACACTGTTTCGATCGCTAGTTGTTTGCTCGCTTGGTTTTGCTCAGTCTATTAACACCATCGCCAATACACATATCAAACACACACACGTAGCCTGAAAAACGGAAGACATTAACGTTTCTCTTCATAAACGGATCAGCCGCAAACAGGTTGTCGATAGTGCGAGCCGATCATCATTCCACGAAGGTGTACAACGTGCGTGCGTCAGAATGAAACCCCTATTTGCCCTGACACACGGCGGAATCTTAATCGATGTAGAACCAAACAAATTGTCCGGATGTTTTCGGTGGAAATGCAGTAGTGGCCCGCGCTGTTTCTATGGCCAGTTTATTTTTCACACATGTTTGCCCTTAGTAACATAATCCATACAGTTTTGTCTTTCCGCCTGAACAAACTGCTACCGTTATTGCTTATGAATATAAGCACTCCCACTCTCAGCCGGTTGGTAGCAGCCGAGGGGATCAAACAGGTGCAACTCATTTTGAAAGTTTGGCGAATTTATGAAAATTAGTAGAACCATCACCACCATCACCGGCTAACTCTCTCCATCGGACCCGAGTGGTGTTAGATTAGCGTCACACACATCAGGTTCGTTGGAAGAATTTCTTGCACGGATTGCCATTTATCAGACATGGATATTTTATGACGAGTGAAAGTAAGGTTGGAGTGATGATTTACAGAAAATCATCATACATCAGCAGTATAACTATTTCAGCGAAACCCTACACTCCAATACAAAGAATAAAGTCGTAAGATATAGAAACATAGTAATAAGACCGGGAAAAGTGAAGTTATTATGCTCTTTATTTTTTTTTCTTTTATTTTTTTTCTTCTATATTACCTGCAATTACTGAACTCCGTGAATTAATCTTCAACTTAAAATATTTGTAAACCCACAAGTATGGCCATTTTGTAATACACCGAGACCGTTTCCCCTATAGAGAGGACTGACTATCCAACTACGTGGTATCGTTAAGTCTAGTCTAGCCAGAAATGGCAGGCATGACCTAAAAGGTAGTTAGGCCGAGCACAGAGAGAAAACACAGGTCATCTTTCACAGGAAAACACAGGTCAAACATAACAGGTCACCTTTTTATTTATGAAGACCGACCTGACCGTATTGCTTATCTAGTCGCGTTAAGAGATCGTAACAAAACCAGTGTAATGTGTTGAAAAAGTTTTGTTGGATAGTTTTTGATACATTTTTACAGGCAATATTGAAATATTGCTTCACTTGTGTAAAATCAGTCTTCTAAGTATCAATCAGCATTTTGCGACATAACGGCGATAAATAAAATTTTAAAATATGATTCAAATTTTACAGTGACGGATGATAAAGTAAGACCAATTACAAATTTTGAAAATTTGAAAAAGTGTGTTTAGAGTGCCGATATTTAACGAACAAAATTAGATGTTTGATAAGCCTTAGATGAAGATTTTGGGAACACGAGAATACCATTAAATTGGATTTTGAATCACGTTTTGCCATGCTGATCGTGGACATCACGGCCGGCGGTTAAACATGTTCATACATGTTGGAAACTGTTGAGACGTTGGAGGGCATCGCAACCGATGGATGGCTCATCCGTTCACGCATGCTCGTCGCGCAGGCAGGACACTCAGGTTACACCGCGAGACCGGATGGAGACAACGTAGTAGCACCCAAACGCTAGGTAGGGTTCTAAAACGGAGAGACCGGATGAAGACACCGTGGTGACGACGCCACAGCAGCACCGGATGGCAACAGGCGACGACAACGTGGCGAACCGTGATTGGTCGAGTGGAAAACATCATGCGTTAGGGAACGACACGATCAGGTCCGGCTAGGGAAATAGGAATTCAGCCGTAAGCGTTGCGTGGAACATGTTATAAAGAGTTACTAATTGTAAATAAATTAATTATTAATAATTAAAAATAAAAAAATTTTTTTTTTGTGTGTGGTAATCATTAACCATAACCAAAATTAACGAATTAATTTTGTAAGCCTCTTTATTGTATTTCACATCTATAAAAAATCGCCCAGGCCGTAAGACACACAAATTT